>NC_047028.1:35446246-36046246 GCF_902652985.1 Pecten maximus | reverse complement strand
CATTGTACTTACGTATTGTTCCAATGTACTTATGTAATGTTCCAATGTACTTACGGAGGTAGCAGGTAATTAAAAAACGTATCCGGGGTAAAGAAAGCTCGTAAGTCCCCACCAGATCCTGTTAAACTAAAAAAACAACATGTATACAATTAAAGAAAGTCAAATATTTATATACAAAATGTACAAATATTGTATTGATCCTAGCGTTAGAAATTTCTTTAATGAATATCCAAACTAAAATAATATATGTACACGTATATGACAGAATAATTCCGACATATATCAAAATTTGATGATAAAAATCAGTTTGATACTGAATATTATAGCATAAATACTGGTAAATGATAAAAATAAAGATTGATTTTTATTAACGCTATAATTCTCTCAGTATCGATGTTACTATATTTCCTGGAATATTCAAAAACCTGTAAAGTCATAGTTGAGCAGATCAAACATCTAAAAATCCACAGTGTTATAACAACAGAAATCAAGATTTCAAACATACCGGTTATTCCATACTTAAATACTTAACTAGACTTTGTGGGCTAAAGGGTACTTATTACCCACGAAATCAATAGTTCTTCCGCGAAAAACACCATATTTTAGCCCCGCAGAAAATATATCGCTAGTATTTGTGGGTAAATGGGTCTTATAACCCACGAAATCAATAGTTCTTCAACGAAAACCACCAAATTTAAGCCCAACAGAAAATATATAGCTAATCTATGTCGGGAAATGGGTACTAATAACCCACGAAATTGATAGTTCTTCAACGAAAACCATCAAATTTGAGCCCCTCTTTAACCATTTTTTTCAACTCAATAATTTGATGGCGCCATTAATGTACATATCATTTCAATCAACTGTTCATTGTATCACTGGTTTCTTTAGCCATTGATTCACGAAGAAATCATCCCACATGACAGAGATATCCACACGTCTAGACACAGAGAGATGGTTATCGCTATCACGGTAGGAAGAGACTCTATTAACCCGTGGGTGTGGTGTTAATATTGTTTACTTACAATATAACGGCGCCGAAAACTGTCCCGACGATACAGAGGAGGCTGGAATGGATACACATCACTTGTCAGTAAGCAAGTTATACAGTCAAACAGATTATGACTGTTACATCATGTCATCCAACAGGTATCGGAGCAACACGTACAAATCAGATAAAAACTAAATAAACCAGTCTGAATATCGGTATAGGTAATGTAATAATTCATGCTAAGGTATATCGTTAGGCTAGTGATTTACCAAGTAGAGTGATTTACTAAGTGTTTTCTGTGACGTCACGTTAATGTCCATTATATGTTGGATTTCAGTTGATACATAACTTGTTTGCAGTTAAAATGTATCCGCAATTCTGTTTGTCAAATATAATGCCTCTGTTATCATGGTGTGTCCTCTACCATTACAATGTACAGGTGTATATGTCAGTTGTACTGATGAGCATAACTTACAGATTATTTTTTATGTGGTGCTCAAGTTATACATGTTGTTCTACCCCAATCCGATTGCTTTTCAAACCTGTATCGATGGTGATGAAAAATGCCAGAAAAAATAGTAATATATCGATATTACATGTCTACGCAAGTAGCAAAATGGAAAAAGAAACGGATATATGCTAATGACTAACGAAAATATGGCCCAGAGGTTATAAATCACATCACGTATGGTTTATGAAATAACAAACATATACCAGTCAACTGTTGGAGAATGAAATGTAAACGCCGATCATCAAAATACGTTAAGGGCTGTAGTGTATCTTGGAATAGCAGTTAAACTAACTTTCCAGTAGTACTTAGGTATTAACTACATGGTATATTTATGACAAACCAGTTAAAGGTCACCCATTAAGTAGCAACCGAAAATGTTACGTGTTTTTTTTTATAACATGATGAAACAAATGAAGTACATGTATTGACTTAAACGACAAAATGTACTAACCATGATTCAGGAACAATCGACGAGAGTTTATTGGCGTAATGGAAACCTAAAAAATGTAAAGTGTATAAACTGATTCATACTCAGAACATAAAAAAACATTTATATCTATTTTTAATAGCAAAAATATTAATATTTATGTAACCATATCAATAATTATGTACACATAAAACGTCACTTACCTATTTTGCTAATAGCTGCTACCAACACAACTAGAGTGAAAAGGAAGGGCTCCCTGATATCATGATAACGAATTTCGAAGACTTCCACGTGGGGATGGGTCTCGGTATGGTTGATGTTTTCGTTTGATTCAGTAGAATTAGAACTCTCAGAACTATGATTTATTGACGATGTCACGTGATCTATATGTGGATGTGCAGTAGATGCTGAGAATGTTGAGGATATTGCGGCGACCACCAAGACGACACAGAATGTCGGGTACACCAAAGATGCCACGGTCATCTTGTTCCGAAATAGGTCAAGGGTTAGGAGGTCAAAGCACACATACACAGGATATTAGATCTGGGGGAAAAGAAGACAACGTTAATTAGATATTGTCCGGACGACAATAAATATGGGAAAATAACAAACAAAATATATATAAATCAACATGTCATAGAAAAATTATAAAACTATATTCAAATCTAAGACTGCTTTTCACATGGATGGGTTTTTCGAACAACATTTTTTTATATATATATCTGAGATTATGCGGTATGAGGATAGGCGTGTTCGATACTTGTCAGATTGAAATGCCTAGGGGTTTCGTTGTCATTTTGATGACGTGACTAAACCCAGATTCGGAAACAGAATACACTTACTCTTCCGGAACATATGGTCCTATACACCTTGTACATACACATCTACATTATGCCATAATTGTATCGATTTCTAGATACGATTTCTACGATTTTCGTCAATATATTTCAGTATTCTCTCTTGTTTGTGAAAAAAAGTCTTTGTTCAGGAAATTTGCTTTAACCGTGTCCTACGCTAACGTAATGCACATATATAAATAGTTAGTTAGAATGAAGAAAAGGATGACCATATTGCATATCTGAAGATGCAAATAAATAAGGAATGTATTCAATATTGAGATACGTGGTAATGTAGTGAACGTTCTGCTCGGGCTGGATGGATTTTGAGTTCACATGATTTACTCAATGTCTCGAGAGCAAATCATTCATTATTTGTTTTAAGTTGAAAAGTGAAAAGAGCGTTTCATTGCGATTTAAGTAATGCATGTCGCACACCTCATTCCACATAATTGATATAAAAATGCATTATATAGCTGTTTCATCATTTTCGAACTCGTCCTTGATGCTAGGGACATCACAGCGCTGTTTGTCAGTGATGTAAGGATATCACACGGTTGTTTCGTCCTTCTAGGTCTCGTCAGTAACTCCAGGGACATCATACAGCCGTTTGTTTCTTCTAAGATTCATCAGTGATTCCAGGGACATCATTTAGCTGTTTGGTCCTTCTAGGATTCGACAATGACTCCAGATATATAATATAGCTGTTTGGTCCTTTTAGGACCCATCAGTGATGCTAGGCACATCACACGGTTATTTGGTTCTTCTGTGACTCGCCAATGACTCCATGGACATCTAACAGCCATTTGGTCCTTCTAGGACTCGTCAGTGACTCAAGTGATATATAATATAGCTGTTTGGTCCTTCTATGACCCGTCAGTGACTCAAGGAATATATAATATAGCTGTTTGGTCCATCTAGGACTCGTCAGTGACTCAAGGGATATATAATATAGCTGTTTGGTCCTTCTAGGACTCGTCAGTGACTCCAGGAATATATAATATAGCTGTTGGTCCTTGCCAATGCCATTTGACAGACGTTCATGTAATTTAAATGAAGAGATCAATCACTCATTAATCAAAGATAATGTATTTAAGCGTATTCTTCATTCTTGTGATATGCAACCACAATGCTAAAGGTATGAAGCCGACATTCGGCTCTGCATAACTTAGTAAGTTATAATTATGTCTTTGCTGTACAACATGACACAACAGGGGTCCCCCTTGGAATATAACATAACACACGTCGATGTACGTTGCTTCCAACGAGTAATTCGCAATAGCTAAGGATTACAAACAGTAATCATCCCTATAGGAGTTCCTAAGTAAAAAAAAGTGTAGTATGTTGCTTAAAGACTTAAGATTAATTTAAGCTGTACGAAGGGTATCATTAAAGAGGCTATATTCCTTCGTTCGGACATAAGAAACATGCACAATTTCTATTAATGAAATATAATGCCGAACGATGATTATACGAGTGTTTGTGCCTACAAGGAATGAAATAAACACCGAAATGTACAGGGGAAAAGGTCATCGTATCAAATACCGTATTCTTTGCGGTAATTAGTGATACTTCGGGTCGCATTAAGAATTTTCAGGGATTGTTACTCAAAGAACTTTGGTTTATCTTGACAGTTAAAGTACCGTATTAATGTAAAGATTGTAATTTTTACTACTCGGTAAAAATACATCTTTTCCGGTAAGTTTAATTTTGACGACTTGAACATTATTCAAACTTAGGACGGTTGTTACGAACTTTAAAACAACATACTCATTCGAGTACGTAAATATGCATAAGAAAGGTAAAATATCAAACAACTTCAAGGTATGTTTAAAATCTAAAAGTTGTATATTGAAGACAAAAAGACAGCTATATTTATTTGGTACTGTCAAGACTAATTTTAAGAGCTCCATGTAAAGGTATTTTCGGGATATTCATTTCAAAATTGTGAAACAAGATACATTAGAAAATACAATCATGACAGATGATAACGATCTGCTTCATAAAATTCTGGAAACATTTGATGCATGTTGCTTCAAATATTTAGTGAAACCTGAAACAATCTGAACCATCGTTTTTTATTTTATTTTTATTTGTTTCATTTCTTTTAACACTGAGTCTTGTCGGTATGAATGTGGTGTCTAATCAGTCCAGAAAGAAATAATAGAAAATACTGACATTAAACCGGAACCGGATTTCTATAAAATAATAGAAAATACTGACATTAAACCGAATCCGGAATTCAATAAAATAATAGAAAATAATGACATGAAAATGAAACCAGAATTCTTTGAAATATTTTTTGCCATGTTGTCATTCACTGTTCTTTTCTCAAATCCGAAGTCGACATAGCGAGGTTAAATACGAACAAAATATAGATTTCCATGGAGGAGAATAAGACCAGGCATTACCGAAGGGTGAACGTCTTCTATTTCAGCATATAGATTTATGTCAAATCAATTGAATCACGTTAGTTATGTTTGAAATGATGTTAACGCGCCACCAGATTACATTTATGGTCTTTAATTCATCAGGTTAACTGTTTGTAGTTAATGTGCCCTTAATACTACTTAATTTTCTGTTACGTCACTGGTATTAATAACGGCCCGTTCGCCTTTAACACCAAGTGCAAACTGGATGGTTCAGGTTATTACGCTAAGACATTCTGTCTTAAGTGTTTACCTTCTGATTTACCAACGAAATATTAAAACTGTTATTTGAAAAACCTAGAAAAAAATGAAATACCTTAATTATGGTGTTAAATTATGCATATTGCACTTTGTTAATGTTTTTAAATATCTCAATTATGAACATGTATGGAGGAAGCTTTTACGTATTTAAACGACCTTGACCCTACGTTTAAAGTAATGAGCAGATCAGATGATTTGATTAAATGGTATTGTCATATCACGCTTCGGATATCAACAGCAGTCTTTGTTATGTGAATATACAGAAAATATTCTTGATACTGGACATGCTATATATACGAGAATGATCACGTACACCAAACGATAACAAAACGTTATTTAAAATCCTACCCCTGATTGTTTATAAATACGCGAGTATACTTCAGATTAGACTCACAGTTCATGATTCATTACATGATCCCGGGAATCGCTGCAGCTTCATCTGGCCGAGAATTGAAAAAAAACATAATCTAAATATTTCCAAGTCTGCGAATTTTCAAGTATCTGTTCCCGTCTCCTTTAAATTTAACATGGGCGATGTATGTTTTGGATCTTCAGCTCTGTATGCTGTTAAATACCCTGATCGTTTGTAAGGTTTTATAAAATCACTTGTAGGAAGGTTTAAAGGCCGCGGTTTACTGGCTTGACTTACAATACAAAAATAAATTACAATATCACAAACAATGAGCAGGGCGGTCACCGCTTCAGTGCGCTACAAACTGATTCTTTGTAAGCAGAATAACCCTACGCTATCCTCACGTCATTAATGTTATCATATCTTAATTAATTGTTATCAAGTACTAGTTCGTTACAACAGCAGGTCATGGATATCTCTCCACCATAAATAAATAAATTTTTCTATATAAGAGTAGCACCTGATATATTTGTTTTTAGCTTCACCAATTTAGTTTAAAATGATTTAGCTTTGTTGATATTTCCTTTATATCTGTATTAATAACTGATTCTTTATAATAAAAATCAGACATTGCAGTAATATTTTTCAACTAGTTATTACCTAAAACGAAACAAAACTACATTGCATGGGGGCCTTTACTTAATGAAAATAAACCACAAATGTCAATTTAAAGCTAATGGCTGTTTTCAAAGCTACACAAAAATGTACATACCTCAGTTGAGTTAGACCAAGTCATTTCTTTTGTTCTTCGGTGTTCTTCATGATTTACAGAAAATCACGTGCATAATCCATGCATATCCTTGACGTGCGAGCACACGCGTGGTGCCATGCCATAATGATACAGGTCCGCAGTGAAGTAAATAACGATCGAACCTGCCCCTGATTGGTCAATATTATTGTAAATCAAAGATTGACAAATTGAAAGTAAAACGCGTACGGCTTACGATTAATAATTTCGCAATCAGTTATTTTTTGACGATAAGAAACTGACAGCAGTGATTTCCACGTTAAATGATAGTCTTTGAAACAGCTTACAAGAATTAAATACAAATCATTTGGAAAAGTGCCCAAGTCCAATGAGCTGAAGTTTATTATTAAATGGATATAGTCTTAGTGTGCGTAACGTATACTCTTAAAGGCGTATGTTCTATAAAAATATGTGTTTTACTTATAGTGTTAAAGGCGCATGTTCTATAAAATATGTGTTTTACTTATAGTGTTAAAGGGGCATGTTCTATAAAATATGTGTTTTACTTATAGTGTTAAAGGGGCATGTTCTAAATGGAGCTTTTGTATCAAAACTTATATCGATTATTATCTGTATGTATTTTTCGTGTATTATAAAAGATAAGGATGAATGAACTCTGATGTACATCATAATTAAATCCTTTCTTATATACACTTAAAGACACCAGCCTAAAACATGTCTCACAACTATTAAAGATCACCATTTTATATTAATCATTTAAAGGACATTTCTTTATGGCCTTCATTTATATCATTAAAGGAGCATGTCCTGTATTTTTTCACATATGATATTAACAGGGATATCTGTTTTATTGGCACGGATGAAAGCATTTGGAAAGTCTTTCTGTGGAATGCATGTATCCAGGGAAAGCACGTGGTTGGTCAGGTGACATTTGTACTTTTCAAATTCGGTAAAGGATCAGACCCTAGTCGCCCTAATTAGAGACGAGAGCATTAACCACTGCGCCACATTGACACTTTTATACTATATTCAAAAAGAAGTATCTGTGGAATTAAAATATATCAAGAATGGACTTTTTTTATCATTTCAGAACTATAATTTAATTTTTCTGCTGCACGCTTCATGCAGACACAATGTGAATTTATATATACAGACTTGCGTCATGATGAGAAAAATTTGAAAATAATCACAGAAATGGAGAAACAATGGATTCTTTATTTCGCGAATAACAATGCTGCTTTACCAGTGTGTCTATATGTATTTACAGGTGGTTTTGATGTGTAGGGTAGAACAGATGTCATCGTCTCCTTTTACAATACCCGATCACAAAGAATGTCCAATTGTATGTAAAAAAAATCACACAAAAAAAAAAAAAAAAAAAAACCTCCCCCCCCCCCCCCAAAAAAGACAACAAAACAAAACAATAAAACAACAACAACAACAACAACAAAACAAAAACAAAAAAACCCAACAACAATAGCATAGCTTTGATTAGTTACTTGATTTTTAAACAATGTATTGAAAACTACATAAAAACCTATTTAGAAGGCATACTTAGATAATCATACACTATATATGAATTGTCTACCAAAACAGTGATTAAATATTTTCTTTCACACATTTATTTGTGACTTCGTTTTGCTCTATTTAAAACTGTTAAAAGACGACCTTGAATTTCAACTTTTTATTGAGTTTAACGTTAACAAAAAATATAGATTTATGTCTTTGTGACGATTTTTGTTCAATTTAAAATTATTAAAATACGCGGTAAAATTTTGGCTTATTTTCACAGATTGGCGAAATTATTAATTCGTGTTTATAGAAAAACATATTTCTGTTTGTTTCTTTGTTTGTTTTTTTTTCATTTTCATTTTTAATTGCAAATCCCAAAAAGATGAGCTCTAAGATAAACACATCCGCTAAAATATTCTAGTTTACAGTATATTATAATTGATATTTATCTAGATTTTCATTTGATATGGCAGTTTTATTTATTACAGGCGGTATCGAAGTTGAAAACCTGCAGGATGCAGACGAATGTACATGTGTATATGTTAAGAACATTATATGTAGTCATGCACATCCTCTAGACCAGACGCCTCTGATAGCGGGCACTAACAAACATCCATATGCATTTGCTGTGACGTATATGCAAATGTAAAGGAAAGGGGGAAACTAAGACCAGATCGGTCTCGGCTATAAATAGATGATTATCAATTGATATATGACTATGACTGTTTAAAATCTAGCCACAGAAATGTCGGCGAAATTAAGAAAAAAAAAAGAAGTTGTAGCAAAAGAATCTTAATTATATAATGTAATGGCAATGTGCTGTTTCAGAGTAAATTGATATGGCGCGCGCATGTAGCGTGCACGCGACCCCCTTTGGACTTATGATCGCTCAATAAATACTCACGAACATCGGGAAGGATTATGGGAAGAAAGTCTGGAAACGAGGCTACTGCAGCCTCACGGAATCTGCCTCGTTTTAATTTGTAACAGAACAGTCACAGACTTGCTCCTAGGGTATTGGTAGGGGTTTAGTTTTATCGCGAGACATTGCGAGAGTACAGAGTTAAGATTAATCATATGTGCTGCTAGTATTTAGTCATGTCGTGTTAAATCGCTAGTGTTTACTCTTTTCACACTGAATTGCTAGAGCTTAGCGTTGTCATTCGACCATTGATAATCTTACGGTGGTGTCTAGAACCGTTTAGAATGAGACACTGCAGCCCTTTGCCCCGTTATTATAATCAAATATTTTAGACTCCGGGACGTAAATAAATAATCCTATTCTCTGTGCAGTTAAAGATAAATTAATCCAGTGGGGAAAAACACGTGACCTGTAACAGGTATGGGAACACTAAACGTCAGATAATGGCGGACGAAGATGCCAGCTCGCGGTAAGTTTGATGCTTTTAAACTCATTTGCTGTATCGATATCAACAATTTAATAACTGCAAACACTCCTACACCATTCTTCTACATCATTTCTCAATAAATTGTGTAGAGGTATTTGAATAACCACTACAGCATATAGTGATGTCGTTTTTGTATATCCATTAATGTTTAGCGTTACGGGTCCCGTGCACTTATTAAACTGTTAATACAGATACAGTAAATGAGTTTAAAAGCATCAAACTTACCGCGAGTCGGCACATTCCTCCGCCATTATCCGACTTTTAGTGTACCATATCTGTTACAGGTCACGTGTTTCCCCCACTGTAATCCTTCGGCACATGTCAAAAATAATCGTATGTATTCTTAAATGATTCATGAGAAAATAACAATTAGATTGCACTTCTTTCAATTTGATTTATTAGAAAATCATTTAAACACATAGATTACTTTAAGCATACAATCGTAATAAATCAACATATTTTACAGGGAAATATTCATAACAAAAACGCCGTCATATTGAAAACGTCACCCAAACGGCTACAACACATCTTTCTAAATTAAAACACAGCAATTGTTCTCAACAATTATCCGGATTCGTTTCTTTAGACTTGAACTTATAAAGCAAAGATTTTGGTTAATAAGTATCAGCAATGTCAAACGTCAAGATACAAGCCAGCGACGATCAAAGTTCTTTGTAAAAATATACTTATAAATAGTCAGGTTATAATTGTAAATATTTTGTTCTCAATGCAAATTTTTCGTTGTGTTTTTAGAGAGTTTAGTCTCAGCTTGCAATGTCCCTTCTGTACATCTAGTCATAACTTCCGGTTCCTTACATCCGGTCGTAACATCCGGTTCATTACATCCGGTTCATTACATCCGGTTCCTTACATCCGGTTCCTTACATCCGGTTGTAACGGCCAACTACACCGCCACAGTTAGGACAGTTGTGGACAACATCCTTACAGCCATCCATACAGAACGGAATAAAACAACAAAGCCAGAATCTACAAAAAATAAATTAAAATTACGATGACTAAGCACTAAACTCAGTTTCACGAATTTTTCTGGTGTAGTAGGAATATTGGAATTCGCGTGCTAAGTAGTTTGTATGTATTTTAACTTGTGTCGTGCCGTCGTGTAATCGTACTCACTACCATATACAATTAACGATTCATTCCGTTCAAATATCTTCGTCGCCTATAGGAGATAAAGTTTAATGTAATTTTGTGTTTTTCCCATAATCCATCATTAAATCTCACTGCGCATGTGCTTTTAGCGACAGAATGAACGGAAATTAAATGTGATGTCCATAGCTCATTAAAACTTGTGCGTTGCACCCCATAAGTTCACAGACAAAAGACTGTACCATATAACTCAATCGTGTCTTTTTTTCCGTCGATTCCGTACGTACGCAATAATCCCGTCCGTGTAGTATTCTATGGTGTGATTCTGTATTCTGTAGTCATAGATATTTTGGAGTTTGTGTTGTTCATATCCTGTGCTGTGTTACGTCTTAATGTACCAAGTTACGTGTGATAACGTGTTCTGATTGGTTAATTGGTTGTGGTTGCTGTCTTTATGTGGTCATTTGGCGGGAATACATTCATTTGGGTAGACAGACATTTTTACAGAGAGGACAAAGAAATGACAAAGACATGTAAGTTATAATTTAAATATATCAATTAATGAATATTAAAAAGTATCCTTAATACTTGTACATTATTAGTTAAATGATGTGATATTTGTTAAAGGTATTTTATTACGTAGATTATACATTCAGCGATTTGCTATAAGTGAACAGGGCATCAATTGTCATTTCATTTGAAATATTTATATACATACACGTACTTATGGAATATATTAATTAACGTACTATTCAAATTATGTAAAAGTAATTAAACGACTGTGCCATCACGTATTCAGTGAAATTGTTAAATAGTAATTGTGAATTGTATTGTTATTTTAAGATCTGAGCTTCGTGTTATATAATGAGCTGTGTGTATCTTCTACCTACATATATGTACGTATATAGTTAGCGACTTACGTTCGGCTCTGCGCCACACGCAAGTAGGCCTATGCAAATATATATATTTATGATTATTTGTATTAAACAGGATAAGATCATATCTGTGTTGTAAGAGTTATGTCCCTTTAACGGACGGTGTTTCGAGTGTGTAGTGAATGCTTGAGACAAAAGTGTAATTTATTTTGATTTAAATTTGATACAGAGGTGTAGTCCCACCATGTCAAGTCGACAATAAATCCTGAATACAGGGGTATTTCTTGTTATGTCTGTACAACTGAACAGGAACGTTTGACACTGAGCACAGAAAAAAATAAACGAATAAAAATAAATACATAATTAAATGAATAAATAAATAAATCCTGAAACAGGGATATTTCATGTTATGTCTGTACAACTGAACAGAAACTTTTGACTCTGAGTACAGAAAAAAAAAAAAAAAATGAAATAAAAAAATAAATGGATAAATCCTGAATACAAATTAATCAGTTAGTTGTGTATTATATATCTGAACACTTAAACACGTCGTTTACATGAATACATTGCAGTTATTCATCAAACAAAATTTAAGATTTGTTTTTTTTTTTTTTTAAATATCAACTTTCATAAAATTTTCCACAAATTCATTAATTCCATTTATATTAAATGTAAGTAATAAACTCGTGGTATTCCGGACTTAAGTGAATTATCAATTGAGAAAATAAATGCGGGAAGTATGTTTGATGTTTTGTAAATACAGCTAGATGATGACGGAAAATGGCTATAGTGGCCTTGGATTTATATAAGTTGCTTAGAAGGTTCCACGAAATCTTCACAAATATGTACATGTATCTTAGGAATTTCTGTATTTTGTTCAACTTCCAGTTGATGCCAGTTTGAGAATGGACAAGTGGGCGCAAGGCTAAATACATTAAAAAATAATTACCCGAAAAAAAACATGAGGAGGAACGCGAGCCACACCATGCTACCAGAGGTGTAGGTTGTTGACGTCATGATGTCAGCCCGACAGTGTGGACAGGTACATCTAACTGACATTTCCCTGAGGATCGGGGCCCCAAAAGTTGTCTGTGGTGCATTTACTACCACCGTTGTCGCACCTACATAGTTAAAGGTAAAAGTAGTCAATAAAAAGGTAAAAGTAGACATAATACAGGCTTCTCAGTACAAACATGGTTACTATGAGGCGAGAATTATCAAATTTGGCGAGATGTTGAACATGAAGCTATTGTGACGTCACTGTTAATGTTACTGCTGCGACAGACATGTACACAGACGACAAAAATAGCTGACGATGACAAGCCAGTCTAGTGACATATTCAGTTGATGAGAGTATCTTTTGAGAGTGTCTTAAGGAAAAAGCAGTAATGATAGAAGTCAGGCATTGGACGCCATTTACATTTTATCGCTTTTACCTGATACCACTTAAACGACTAACGTATACCACTTAAACGACTAACGTATACCACTTAAACGACTGACTAATACAATGTACCACTAAAAAGACTTACTGAAATCACTTAAACGACTAACGTATACCACTTAAACGACTAACTGATATCACTTAAACGACTGACTAATACAATGTACCACTAAAAAGACTTACTGAAATCACTTAAACGACTAACGTATACCACTTAAACGACTAACGTATACCACTTAAACGACTAACGTATACCACTTAAACGACTAACGTATACCACTTAAACGACTAACGTATACCACTTAAACGACTAATGTATACCACTTAAACGACTAACGTATACCACTTAAACGACTAACTGATATCACTTAAACGACTAACGTATACCACTTAAACGACTAACGTATACCACTTAAACGACTAACGTATACCACTTAAACGACTAACGTATATCACTTAAACGACTAACGTATACCACTTAAACGACTAACGTATACCGCTTAAACGACTAACGTATACCACTTAAACGACTAACGTATACCACTTAAACAACTAACTGATATCACTTAAACGACTAACTGATATCACTTAAACGACTGACTTATACAATGTACCACTAAAAAGACTTACTGAAATCACTTAAATGACTAACGTATACCACTTAAACGACTAACGTATACCACTTAAACGACTAACGTATACCACTTAAACGACTAACGTATACCACTTAAACGACTAACTGATATCACTTAAACGACCAACTGATATAATTTAGCAGTGTATAATAATAATACTATTATTTATCCAGTGTTACATATTTAGACAATGTCTAGTTTACATTATGGCCCTGCATCATATTGATACAAACATGTTACAATTCAAGATAACAGTATAACAAAATAATAAAGTAATTATAAGTTATTATCACAGTTAATGAAACTTAAAATGTAATCGTAAAGTGTAATTAAATAGTGAATACTTGTACATCACACAAGTGTTACTAATTAACATGGTTAAAGCACTATGATAGTGGAATCTACATACAATGCTAATATAGCACATAGGTTAAAAATGACAGGATATACACTAATATAGTGTGTATTAAAATGAGACAATGAAGTCGGTTTTGTAAAGGTTTAGATTGGAAATTATCGAATAAAATTACATATAGAGAACATTACTATTCTATATCATCATCATTATCACAGATACAGCAATATACCATTTTAAAAATGGTATCAAGTATCACGGCCATGTTGAGTATATCTTTAGTTTACAATATCTAGATTTTAGTGGTTTCATTTTATTCAAAGTCTACATGTCTACTTCTGTTTTCATTTCAACTGATATAGATAGAATCTAGATTTACGACCCTGGTTTTTTTTCTCTATCATTAAACATCAAACAAGACCGCACGTGTACATGTATATAAGTATATAGGGTCTAGTAAGTAATAACGACGGTAGGTACAATACAGGTACTGGATCCTAACAAACAAATGTTCGTTGGATGCGTATTACTAGAAATAGATAAGTGTCAAGTAGTAAAAACGACAGTACAGACAAGTAAACAATATATATATATCAAAACTCACCTGAGTGTTGCTGTTGTGGTGGTTGGCTGTAGGGAGGGGGTGCCCCCTGTTGGGGGTAGCCCTGTTGGGGAGGAGGGGCCTGTGGGTAGCCCTGTTGGGGAGGAGGGGCCTGTGGGTAGCCCTGCTGAGGGGGTGACGGGTACCCCGGCTGGGTAGGGGGGTATGGAGGTGACTTGTCCATTTCCACGTTTGTTCAAATCCTTTCGAGTTCCTGTCTGAGAAATTTAAAACGTCCGTAGTGTGGGGACCAGGAAAATATTTTACCGAGATGTCTAAGGTGACTCTCCTAGATAACAGATATGTACGGTGTTCCGTTAGGGCCAAATTTCCAATTTCACTCCTTCGCTACTTCGACCTAAACGCGAAGGAGCGAAGGAGCGAAGGAGCGAAAACACGATGGCGAAGGAGCGAAGAAGCGAAGAAGCGAAGGAGCGAAAACACGATGGCGAAGGAGCGATGGAAAAAAAGTGAAGGAGCGAAGGAGCGAAACCACGATGGCGAAGGAGCAAAAACACGATGGCGAAGGAGCGAAAACACGATGACGAAGAAGCCAAAAAGCGAATGAGCGAAGAAGCGATGGAAAGAAGTGAAGGAGCGAAGGAGCGAAAACACGATGGCGAAGGAGCGATTGAACTTCGCTTCTTCGCCATCGTGTTTTCGCTCCTTCGCTCCTTCGCCATCATGTTTTCACTCCGTCGCCATCGTGTTTTCGCTCCTTCGCGTTTAGGTCGAAGGAGCGAAGGAGCGATATTGGAAATTTGGCCCTAACGGAACACTATAGATATGACATGAATTTCCTTTTGTATCTGGGGTGGGTCGCCTACTTTTTGAAAAAGTTGACAAATAATAAGAAAAATATCACTAGCACATTTCTTTGTGTTGTTCGTCGTAACAATTACTTAATCGGTGTTGTTGTAAAACTGCGATGTATGTTTAGAATACATTTGCTCCAATGATCCGTAAAATCTAGCAGAATCTATCTAACACTTAAGCTGTGCCGATTTAATCGGTCAGCTATCACAAATGTAGGGAGGCGTCCAAGGAACGAAATGATAACACGGTTTACATTACACATAACAGTGTCATGTCATCGATCGATTTACAGTCATTTTATGAAGCTTGATTTTATGACTCAATAAAAATGAAATAAAAAACCTACAGCATGATTGTATTAGGTTATTTGCATAACAGTTTTCTTACTTATTTACTACATGTATTCTTCTGTAATAATAATCAGCCTTTTAAATGTTAATTATCAATTACGATTTATTGTTTACTATCAATAAACTGTTTACGAATTTTCAACATATTATACTTCCTTATTTAGGGAGACGATAATATTTTACGGCTTAACTCTGATTTTATTTCCAAACCCGTGATTTGATACGCCAATATATCTGGTCTTATGATGCGGAAGTGTATCGGGTATCAGGTTTATAAATGAACATTTCACGTAGACAGCAGGTAAATAGATAGTAGACAATACCTTGTCAGCTGAATATGAGTCAGGCGTCCCGCTGCTATCTATTTTTATCTTTCTGGAGGTCCGGGTACGATGCCGTCCACATGTAAACAGCACTGATATTAACACGATATCATATCAGCTTGTTCTATAATACATTTGTATGTGTCTCGTCACCCACACGGGCTAGTAGGGACCAATGTGGATTAGTGTTTTAGTTATGTCTGTGACAAAGTGAAGAGAAGGCGTATAGAGTATCTGTTACAGTCAATTAATATTATTATCAAGGAAGAAAGCCTGTCTTACTGAAAAGAAACCTTATGATAAAGATGTGTCAGAAACAAAACTATAAAATTGATGATTAACTTTAATTATCTAGTGATGTTATACGGTGCTTCAATGAGGACTACAATTCACGATTATATAGCTTAACATTCAAAATTTTAATGTGGTGTGTCGTATGTCGAGCCACTGAACATTCAAAATTTTAATGTGGTATGTCGTATGTCGAGCCACTGAACATTCAAAAGTTTCCTTGTGGGCAGTGAAAACGCATAAGATATTTTTTTTGAATGTTGAATGTCGTATGTTGATCTAAATTCACACAGTCTTTGTTAGCTTAATTTGGTCTAAGTTTCGCGATCTCGTATCTTATGTTTTAATGCTTAGTATAAGAAACGAAATCCAGCCTAATAGATATTAGTTATAAATTTGATAGCCATGTGCATAGATTTTCACGTCCGTACAGTATTGTGATCCAGGTATCGAGCTACAAAAGTTGATTTAAATGTCAATAAAACCTCTAGATTCTAGCGGACGAGGGTCAGTGACATTACCAAAAACAACGCATTTTACCTATTATCATGATATACAAATAATTTATAAACGTCTGCTGAAGTACCATTTAACGTAAAATCTCCATTGTGATCATTCGTTGTGGGCTCGATACTTTTAAACCGGATACCTGTATAAACAGGACATCTTTACTAACTGAACACCTGTTTAAAGTGAACACCTGTATAATCCAGACACTTGTTAAAACCGGACAAATAATGGATTCTCTATAGGCCATACAGTATGATACCCAGGCCTCGACTGCCTTTATTAATACGCCGAAAATTACAGAGTTCATTTTAGTAATGACATATTTAAACTGATGGAACACTTTCTCGCTATGGCTGTAGACCGAAGAGAAATTGTCGAAACTCTACGTAAATAAACTAGTAATAGGTGACCTACTTTAAATGGGGTTTATTTTACAGAGGTTCCCTGAATGACAGGTTCGACTGTGTTATATAGAGGTGTCCTAAAGGACAGGTTATACTGTATTATATAGAGGTGTCCTTAAGGACAGGTTATACTGTGTTATATAGAGGTGTCCTTAAGGACAGGTTATACTGTGTTATATAGAGGTGTCCTTAAGGACGGGGTCGACTGTGTTATATAGAGGTGTCCTAAAGGACAGGTTATACTGTGTTATATAGAGGTGTCCTTAAGGACAGGTTATACTGTGTTATAGAGGTGTCCTTAAGGACAGGTTATACTGTGTTATATAGAGGTGTCCTAAAGGACATGTTATACTGTGTTATAGAGGTGTCCTTAAGGACAGGTGATACTGTGTTATATAGAGGTGTCCTAAGGACAGGTTATACTGTGTTATATAGAGGTGTCCTTAAGGACAGGTTATACTGTGTATATAGAGGTGTCCTTAAGGACAGGTTATACTGTGTTATATAGAGGTGTCCTAAAGGACAGGTTATGCTGTGTTATAGAGGTGTCCTTAAGGACAGGTTATACTGTGTTTTATAGAGGTGTCCTTAAGGACAGGTTATACTGTGTTATATAGATGTTTCCTAAAGGACAGGTTATGCTGTGTTATAGAGGTGTCCTAAAGGACAGGTTCGACTGTGTTATATAGAGGTGTCCTTAAGGACAGGTTATACTGTGTTATATAGAGGTGTCCTTAAGGACAGGGTCGACTGTGTTATATAGAGGTGTCCTTAAGGACAGGTTGTACTGTGTTATATAGAGGTGTCCTTAAGGACAGGTTACACTGTGTTATATAGAGGTGTCCTTAAGGACAGGTTGTACTGTGTTATATAGAGGTGTCCTTAAGGACGGGTTATACTGTGTTATATAGAGGTGTCCTTCAGGACAGGTTATACTGTGTTATATAGAGGTGTCATCAAGGACAGGTTATACTGTGTTATAGAGGTGTCCTTAAGGACAAGTTATACTGTGTTATATAGAGGTGTCCTTAAGGACAGGTTATACTGTGTTATAGAGGTGTCATAAAGAACGGGTTATACTGTGTTATAGAGGTGTCCTAAAGGACAGGTTCGACTGTGTTATATAGAGTTGTCCTTAAGGACAGGTTCGACTGTGTTATATAGAGGTGTCCTTAAGGACAGGTTATACTGTGTTATAGAGGTGTCCTTAAGGACAGGTTATACTGTGTTATATAGAGGTGTCCTTAAGGACAGGTTATACTGTGTTATAGAGGTGTCCTTAAGGACAGGTTATACTGTGTTATATAGGGGTGTTCTTAAGGACAGGTTATACTGTGTTATATAGAGGTGTCCTAAAGGACAGTATATGCTGTGTTATAGAGGTGTCCTAAAGGACAGGTTCGACTGTGTTATATAGAGGTGTCCTAAAGGACAGGTTCGACTGTGTTATATAGAGGTGTCCTTAAGGACAGGTTCGACTGTGTTATAGAGGTGTCCTTAAGGACAGGTTAAACTGTGTTATATAGAGGTGTCCTTAAGGACGGGGTCGACTATGTTATATAGAGGTGTCCTTAAGGACGGGGTCGACTGTGTTATATAGAGGTATCCTAAAGGACGGGTTATACTGTGTTATATAGAGGTGTCCTTAAGGACAGGTTATACTGTGTTATATAGGAGTGTCCTTAAGGACAGGTTATACTGTGTTATATAGAGGTGTCCTAAAGGACAGGTTAGACTTTGTTATAGAGGTGTCCTAAAGGACAGGTTCGACTGTGTTATAGAGGTGTCCTTAAGGACAGGTTCGACTGTGTTATAGAGGTGTCCTTAATGACAGGTTATACTGTGTTATATAGAGGTGTCCTTAATGACAGGTTATACTGTGTTATATAGAGGTGTCCTTAAGGACAGGTTATACTGTGTTATATAGAGGTGTCCTTAAGGACAGGTTATACTGTGTTATATAGAGGTGTCCTTAAGGACAGGTTATACTGTGTTATATAGAGGTGTCCTCAAGGACAGGTTATACTGTGTTATAGAGGTGTCCTTAAGGACAGGTTATACTGTGTTATATAGAGGTGTCCTTAAGGACAGGTTATACTGTGTTATAGAGGTGTCCTAAAGGACAGGGTTATACTGTGTTATAGAGGTGTCCTAAAGGACAGGTTATACTGTGTTATATAGAGGTGTCCTTAAGGACAGGTTCGACTGTGTTATATAGAGGTGTCCTTAAGGACAGGTTATACTGTGTTATATAGAGGTGTCCTTAAGGACAGGTTATACTGTGTTATATAGAGGTGTCCTTAAGGACAGGTTATACTGTGTTATATAGAGGTGTCCTTAAGGACAGGTTATACTGTGTTATATAGAGGTGTCCTAAGGACAGGTTATACTGTGTTATAGAGGTGTCCTTAAGGACAGGTTATACTGTGTTATATAGAGGTGTCCTTAAGGACAGGTTATACTGTGTTATAGAGGTGTCCTAAGGACAGGTTATACTGTGTTATATAGAGGTGTCCTAAGGACAGGTTCGACTGTGTTATATAGAGGTGTCCTTAAGGACAGGTTCGACTGTGTTATATAGAGGTGTCCTTAAGGACAGGTTATACTGTGTTATAGAGGTGTCCTTAAGGACAGGTTATACTGTGTTATATAGAGGTGTCCTTAAGGACAGGTTATACTGTGTTATAGAGGTGTCCTTAAGGACAGGTTATACTGTGTTATATAGAGGTGTCCTTAAGGACAGGTTATACTGTGTTATATAGAGGTGTCCTAAGGACAGGTTATACTGTGTTATAGAGGTGTCCTTAAGGACAGGTTATACTGTGTTATATAGAGGTGTCCTAAGGACAGGTTCGACTGTGTTATATAGAGGTGTCCTTAAGGACAGGTTCGACTGTGTTATAGAGGTGTCCTTAAGGACAGGTTATACTGTGTTATATAGAGGTGTCCTTAAGGACAGGTTAGACTGTGTTATATAGAGGTGTCCTTAAGGACAGGGTCGACTGTGTTATATAGAGGTATCCTAAAGGACAGGGTTATACTGTGTTATATAGAGGTGTCCTTAAGGACAGGTTATACTGTGTTATATAGAGGTGTCCTTAAGGACAGGTTATACTGTGTTATATAGAGGTGTCCTAAGGACAGGTTATACTGTGTTATAGAGGTGTCCTAAAGGACAGGTTCGACTGTGTTATAGAGGTGTCCTTAAGGACAGGTTCGACTGTGTTATAGAGGTGTCCTTAAGGACAGGTTATACTGTGTTATATAGAGGTGTCCTAATGGACGGGGTCGACTGTGTTATATAGAGGTGTCCTTAAGGACAGGTTGTACTGTGTTATATAGAGGTGTCCTTAAGGACGGGTTATACTGTGTTATATAGAGGTGTCCTTAAGGACAGGTTATACTGTGTTATATAGAGGTGTCATCAAGGACAGGTTATACTGTGTTATAGAGGTGTCCTTAAGGACAAGTTATACTGTGTTATATAGAGGTGTCCTTAAGGACAGGTTATACTGTGTTATAGAGGTGTCATAAAGAACGGGTTATACTGTGTTATAGAGGTGTCCTAAAGGACAGGTTATACTGTGTTATATAGAGGTGTCCTTAAGGACAGGTTCGACTGTGTTATATAGAGGTGTCCTTAAGGACAGGTTATACTGTGCTATAGAGGTGTCCTTAAGGACAGGTTGTACTGTATTATATAGAGGTGTCCTTAAGGACAGGTTATACTGTGTTATATAGAGGTGTCCTTAAGGACAGGTTCGACTGTGTTATATAGAGTTGTCCTTAAGGACAGGTTATACTGTGTTATATAGAGGTGTCTTTAAGGACAGGTTATACTGTGTTATATAGAGGTGTCCTAAAGGACAGGTTATGCTGTGTTATAGAGGTGTCTTTAAGGACAGGTTATACTGTGTTATATATAGGTGTCCTTAAGGACAGGTTATACTGTGTTATATAGAGGTGTCCTTAAGGACAGGTTATACTGTGTTATAGAGGTGTCATAAAGAACGAGTTATACTGTGTTATAGAGGTGTCCTTAAGGACAGGTTCGACTGTGTTATAGAGGTGTCCTTAAGGACAGGTTCGACTGTGTTATATAGAGTTGTCCTTAAGGACAGGTTATACTGTGTTATATAGAGGTGTCCTTAAGGACAGGTTATACTGTGTTATATAGAGGTGTCCTTAAGGGCAGGTTATACTGTGTTATATAAAGGTGTCCTAAAGGACAGGTTATGCTGTGTTATAGAGGTGTCTTTAAGGACAGGTTATACTGTGTTATAGAGGTGTCCTTAAGGACAGGTTATACTGTGTTATATAGAGGTGTCCTTAAGGACAGGTTATACTGTGTTATAGAGGTGTCATAAAGAACGGGTTATACTGTGTTATAGAGGTGTCCTAAAGGACAGGTTATACTGTGTTATATAGAGGTGTCCTTAAGGACAGGTTCGACTGTGTTATATAGAGGTGTCCTTAAGGACAGGTTATACTGTGCTATAGAGGTGTCCTTAAGGACAGGTTGTACTGTATTATATAGAGGTGTCCTTAAGGACAGGTTATACTGTGTTATATAGAGGTGTCCTTAAGGACAGGTTCGACTGTGTTATATAGAGTTGTCCTTAAGGACAGGTTATACTGTGTTATATAGAGGTGTCTTAAGGACAGGTTATACTGTGTTATATAGAGGTGTCCTAAAGGACAGGTTATGCTGTGTTATAGAGGTGTCTTTAAGGACAGGTTATACTGTGTTATATATAGGTGTCCTTAAGGACAGGTTATACTGTGTTATATAGAGGTGTCCTTAAGGACAGGTTATACTGTGTTATAGAGGTGTCATAAAGAACGAGTTATACTGTGTTATAGAGGTGTCCTTAAGGACAGGTTCGACTGTGTTATAGAGGTGTCCTTAAGGACAGGTTCGACTGTGTTATATAGAGTTGTCCTTAAGGACAGGTTATACTGTGTTATATAGAGGTGTCCTTAAGGACAGGTTATACTGTGTTATATAGAGGTGTCCTTAAGGGCAGGTTATACTGTGTTATATAAAGGTGTCCTAAAGGACAGGTTATGCTGTGTTATAGAGGTGTCTTTAAGGACAGGTTATACTGTGTTATAGAGGTGTCCTTAAGGACAGGTTATACTGTGTTATATAGAGGTGTCCTTAAGGACAGGTTATACTGTGTTATAGAGGTGTCATAAAGAACGAGTTATACTCTGTTATAGAGGTGTCCTTGAGGACAGGTTATACTGTGTTATATAGAGGTGTCCTTAAGGACAGATTATACTGTGTTATATAGAGGTGTCCTTAAGGACAGGTTCGACTGTGTTATATAGAGTTGTCCTTAAGGACAGGTTATACTGTGTTATATAGAGGTGTCCTTAAGGACAGGTTATACTGTGTTATATAGAGGTGTCCTTAAGGACAGGTTATACTGTGTTATAGAGGTGTCATAAAGGACGGGTTATACTGTGTTATAGAGGTGTCCTTAAGGACAGGTTCGACTGTGTTATAGAGGTGTCCTTAAGGACAGGTTCGACTGTGTTATATAGAGTTGTCCTTAAGGACAGGTTATACTGTGTTATATAGAGGTGTCCTTAAGGACAGGTTATACTGTGTTATATAGAGGTGTCCTTAAGGGACAGGTTATACTGTGTTATATAACGTGTCCTAAAGGACAGGTTATGCTGTGTTATAGAGGTGTCCTTAAGGACAGGTTATACTGTGTTATAGAGGTGTCCTTAAGGACAGGTTATACTGTGTTATATAGAGGTGTCCTTAAGGACAGGTTATACTGTGTTATAGAGGTGTCATAAGGAACGAGTTATACTGTGTTATAGAGGTGTCCTTAAGGACAGGTTATACTGTGTTATATAGAGGTGTCCTTAAGGACAGGTTATACTGTGTTATATAGAGGTGTCCTTAAGGACAGGTTCGACTGTGTTATATAGAGGTGTCCTTAAGGACAGGTTATACTGTGTTATATAGAGGTGTCCTTAAGGACAGGTTATACTGTGTTATATAGAGGTGTCCTAAAGGACAGGTTATACTGTGTTATATAGAGGTGTCCTTAAGGACAGGTTATACTGTGTTATATAGATGTGTCCTTAAGGACAGGTTATACTGTGTTATATAGAGGTGTCCTTAAGGACAGGTTATACTGTGTTATAGAGGTGTCATAAAGAACGAGTTATACTGTGTTATAGAGGTGTCCTTAAGGACAGGTTATACTGTGTTATATAGAGGTGTCCTTAAGGACAGGTTATACTGTGTTATATAGAGGTGTCCTAAAGGACAGGTTATACTGTGTTATAGAGGTGTCCTAAAGGACAGGTTATACTGTGTTATATAGAGGTGTCCTAAAGGACAGGTTCGACTGTGTTATATAGAGGTGTCCTTAAGGACAGGTTCGACTGTGTTATAGAGGTGTCCTTAAGGACAGGTTAAACTGTGTTATATAGAGGTGTCCTTAAGGACGGGGTCGACTGTGTTATATAGAGGTGTCCTTAAGGACGGGGTCGACTGTGTTATATAGAGGTATCCTAAAGGACGGGTTATACTGTGTTATATAGAGGTGTCCTTAAGGACAGGTTATACTGTGTTATATAGGAGTGTCCTTAAGGACAGGTTATACTGTGTTATATAGAGGTGTCCTAAAGGACAGGTTATGCTGTGTTATAGAGGTGTCCTAAAGGACAGGTTCGACTGTGTTATATAGAGGTGTCCTTAAGGACAGGTTCGACTGTGTTATAGAGGTGTCATTAATGACAGGTTATACTGTGTTATATAGAGGTGTCCTTAATGACGGGGTCAACTGTGTTATATAGAGGTGTCCTTAAGGACAGGTTGTACTGTGTTATATAGAGGTGTCCTTAAGGACGGGTTATACTGTGTTATATAGAGGTGTCCTTAAGGACGGGGTCGACTGTGTTATATAGAGGTGTCCTTAAGGACGGGGTCGACTGTGTTATATAGAGGTATCCTAAAGGACGGGTTATACTGTGTTATATAGAGGTGTCCTTAAGGACAGGTTATACTGTGTTATATAGGAGTGTCCTTAAGGACAGGTTATACTGTGTTATATAGAGGTGTCCTAAAGGACAGGTTATGCTGTGTTATAGAGGTGTCCTAAAGGACAGGTTCGACTGTGTTATATAGAGGTGTCCTTAAGGACAGGTTCGACTGTGTTATAGAGGTGTCCTTAATGACAGGTTATACTGTGTTATATAGAGGTGTCCTTAATGACGGGGTCAACTGTGTTATATAGAGGTGTCCTTAAGGACAGGTTGTACTGTGTTATAAAGAGGTGTCCTTAAGGACGGGTTATACTGTGTTATATAGAGGTGTCCTTAAGGACAGGTTATACTGTGTTATATAGAGGTGTCATCAAGGACAGGTTATACTGTGTTATAGAGGTGTCCTTAAGGACAAGTTATACTGTGTTATATAGAGGTGTCCTTAAGGACAGGTTATACTGTGTTATAGAGGTGTCATAAAGAACGGGTTATACTGTGTTATAGAGGTGTCCTAAAGGACAGGTTATACTGTGTTATATAGAGGTGTCCTTAAGGACAGGTTCGACTGTGTTATATAGAGGTGTCCTTAAGGACAGGTTATACTGTGCTATAGAGGTGTCCTTAAGGACAGGTTGTACTGTATTATATAGAGGTGTCCTTAAGGACAGGTTATACTGTGTTATATAGAGGTGTCCTTAAGGACAGGTTCGACTGTGTTATATAGAGTTGTCCTTAAGGACAGGTTATACTGTGTTATATAGAGGTGTCCTTAAGGACAGGTTATACTGTGTTATATAGAGGTGTCCTAAAGGACAGGTTATGCTGTGTTATAGAGGTGTCCTTAAGGACAGGTTATACTGTGTTATATATAGGTGTCCTTAAGGACAGGTTATACTGTGTTATATAGAGGTGTCCTTAAGGACAGGTTATACTGTGTTATAGAGGTGTCATAAAGAACGAGTTATACTGTGTTATAGAGGTGTCCTTAAGGACAGGTTCGACTGTGTTATAGAGGTGTCCTTAAGGACAGGTTCGACTGTGTTATATAGAGTTGTCCTTAAGGACAGGTTATACTGTGTTATATAGAGGTGTCCTTAAGGACAGGTTATACTGTGTTATATAGAGGTGTCCTTAAGGGCAGGTTATACTGTGTTATATAGAGGTGTCCTAAAGGACAGGTTATGCTGTGTTATAGAGGTGTCTTAAGGACAGGTTATACTGTGTTATAGAGGTGTCCTTAAGGACAGGTTATACTGTGTTATATAGAGGTGTCCTTAAGGACAGGTTATACTGTGTTATAGAGGTGTCATAAAGAACGAGTTATACTCTGTTATAGAGGTGTCCTTGAGGACAGGTTATACTGTGTTATATAGAGGTGTCCTTAAGGACAGATTATACTGTGTTATATAGAGGTGTCCTTAAGGACAGGTTCGACTGTGTTATATAGAGTTGTCCTTAAGGACAGGTTATACTGTGTTATATAGAGGTGTCCTTAAGGGCAGGTTATACTGTGTTATATAGAGGTGTCCTAAAGGACAGGTTATGCTGTGTTATAGAGGTGTCTTTAAGGACAGGTTATACTGTGTTATATATAGGTGTCCTTAAGGACAGGTTATACTGTGTTATATAGAGGTGTCCTTAAGGACAGGTTATACTGTGTTATAGAGGTGTCATAAACAACGAGTTATACTGTGTTATAGAGGTGTCCTTGAGGACAGGTTATACTGTGTTATATAGAGGTGTCCTTAAGGACAGGTTATACTGTGTTATAGAGGTGTCATAAAGAACGGGTTATACTGTGTTATAGAGGTGTCCTAAAAGACAGGTTATACTGTGTTATATAGAGGTGTCCTTAAGGACAGGTTCGACTGTGTTATATAGAGGTGTCCTTAAGGACAGGTTATACTGTGTTATAGAGGTGTCCTAAAGGACAGGTTCGACTGTGTTATATAGAGGTGTCCTTAAGGACAGGTTCGACTGTGTTATATAGAGGTGTCCTTAAGGACAGGTTATACTGTGTTATATAGGGGTGTCCTTAAGGACAGTTTATACTGTGTTATATAGAGGTGTCCTAAAGGACAGGTTATGCTGTGTTATAGAGGTGTCCTTAAGGACGGGGTCGACTGTGTTATATAGAAGTGACCTTAAGGACGGGGTCGACTGTGTTATATAGAGGTGTCCTAAAAGACGGGTTATACTGTGTTATATACAGGTGTCCTTAAGGACTGGTTATACTGTGTTACGGAGGTGTCCTAAAGGACAGGTTATACTGTGTTATAGAGGTGTCCTTAAGGACAGGTTCGACTGTGTTATGTAGAGGTGTCCTTAAGGACAGGTTATACTGTGTTATATAGAGGTGTCCTAAAGGACAGGTTCGACTGTGTTATAGAGGTGTCCATAAGGACATGTTATACTGTGTTATATAGAGGTGTCCTTAAGGACAGGTTATACTGTGTTATATAGAGGTGTCCTTAAGGACAGGTTATACTGTGTTATATAGAGGTGTCCTTAAGGACAGGTTCGACTGTGTTATAGAGGTGTCCTTAAGGACAGGTTATACTGTGTTATATAGAGGTGTCCTTAAGGACAGGTTATACTGTTTTATAGAGGTGTCCTTAAGGACAGGTTCGACTGTGTTATATAGAGGTGTCCTTAAGGACAGGTTCGACTGTGTTATATAGAGGTGTCCTTAAGGACAGGTTATACTGTGTTATATAGAGGTGTCCTTAAGGACAGGTTATACTGTGTTATATAGAGGTGTCCTAAAGGACAGGTTATGCTGTGTTATAGAGGTGTCCTTAAGGACAGGTTATACTGTGTTATATAGAGGTGTCCTTAAGGACAGGTTCGACTGTGTTATAGAGGTGTCCTTAAGGACAGGTTATACTGTGTTATATAGAGGTGTCCTTAAGGACAGGTTATACTGTGTTTATAGAGGTGTCCTTAAGGACAGGTTCTACTGTGTTATAGAGGTGTCCTTAAGGACAGGTTATACTGTGTTATAGAGGTGTCCTTAAGGACAGGTTAGACTGTGTTATATAGAGGTGTCCTTAAGGACAGGTTATACTGTGTTATATAGAGGTGTCCTTAAGGACAGGTTATACTGTGTTATATAGAGGTGTCCTTAAGGACAGGTTATACTGTGTTATATAGAGGTGTCCTTAAGGACAGGTTATACTGTGTTATATAGAGGTGTCCTTAAGGACAGGTTATACTGTGTTATATAGAGGTGTCCTAAGGACAGGTTATACTGTGTTATAGAGGTGTCCTTAAGGACAGGTTATACTGTGTTATAGAGGTGTCCTTAAGGACAGGTTATACTGTGTTATAGAGGTGTCCTAAGGACAGGTTATACTGTGTTATATAGAGGTGTCCTTAAGGACAGGTTATACTGTGTTATATAGAGGTGTGCTTAAGGACAGGTTATACTGTGTTATAGAGGTGTCCTTAAGGACGGGTTATACTGTGTTATAGAGGTGTCCTAAAGGACGGGTTCGACTGTGTTATAGAGGTGTCCTAAAGGACAGGTTATACTGTGTTATATAGAGGTGTCCTTAAGGACAGGATATACTGTGTTACATAGAGGTGTCCTTAAGGACAGGTTTGACTGTGTTATATAGAGGTGTCCTTAATGACAGGTTATACTGTGTTATAGAGGTGTCCTAAAGGACAGGTTATACTGTGTTATATAGAGGTGTCCTTAAGGACAGGTTATACTGTGTATTATAGAGGTGTCCTTAAGGACAGGTTCGACTGTGTTATATAGAGGTGTCCTTAAGGACAGGTTATACTGTGTTATAGAGGTGTCCTAAGGACAGGTTATACTGTGTTATATAGAGGTGTCCTTAAGGACAGGTTATACTGTGTTATAGAGGTGTCCTAAAGGACGGGTTATACTGTATTATAGAGGTGTCCTTAAGGACGGGTTATACTGTGTTATAGAGACGTCCTAAAGGACGGGTTCGACTGTGTTATAGAGGTGTCCTTAAGGGCAGGTTATACTGTGTTATATAGAGGTGTCCTAATGGACGGGGTCGACTGTGTTATATAGAGGTGTCCTTAAGGACAGGTTATACTGTGTTATATAGAGTTGTCCTTAAGGACAGGTTATACTGTGTATTATAGAGGTGTCCTTAAGGACAGGATATACTGTGTTATATAGAAGTGTCCTTAAGGACAGGTTATACTGTGTATTATAGAGGTGTCCTTAAGGACAGGTTATACTGTGTATTATAGAGGTGTCCTAAAGGACAGGTTTTACTGTATTATAGAGGTGTCCTTAAGGACAGGTTATACTTTGTTATATAGAGGTGTCCTAAAGGACAGGTTATACTGTGTTATAGAGGTGTCCTAAAGGACAGGTTCGACTGTGTATTATAGAGGTGTCCTAAAGGACAGGTTATACTGTGTTATAGACAGACAGACAGACAGACAGACAGACAGACAGACTTTCTTTATTTCCTCTTTTCAGAGATTTACAATATCTTGTCTTTTACATTTCTATTACAAATTTACAGTGTTTAAGTGATTAGATTCGTATATGAAATCAAAAGGCTCTTTTCATTCAGTTAAAGAAGAGTGTTCATTTGCATAATCAGCGATGGAATCAAGTCAGCAATGTTGATCATCATCGCAGCCCACCTATCTTGTTCCAGGGGAATATCCTGTACGCTACCCAGCAAAAAATGGCACTGTCTTTCGTCTGGAAGATAGTCGAATTTTACATACTCTGTTACGTGTAAAAAGTTGACCAGGAAGTCTAAAATTGTATCACGACTTAGGAACAATGCCGGACACTGGATAAGAAAGTGCGTTGTGATATCGTCCGCTTGTTTTTTTACAGAGTCTGCACACTACAGTGTTCTGTTCATAACGATATGATAGCTTGATAAGCTCACCTAGTTTCCATGTATAATTAGGATAATGGAGACTCAATAGCCAGAGAGGGTTGGGACCATGTACGGAGTGAATGCTGCTATAAGTTTTTGACACAATTGAGTTGTCCATAGCATTCCGCCATTTATTGAAATAATAGTCTTCCACAATCCTATTAACGAAGTTTCTCCATGAACCGCGTGTGGGACAGAAACCGTCAAACATGAAATCGAACAAAACTGAGTTTATATTAAGTCTAAGCGCTGTAAGGAAGATGTCTGGTATGAAACTTTCCACTTGAAGCATCTTTTCCCCGAATATGAAGGCGCAAAGCCTAATCAGGAAGAGAGTTTTCCAGACATATTTGTTACTTGCAGCGCAGAGCTTGTTCCAAAATAACAGTTTTCTTTTATCGACTTCGCCATGAATATCAAGTAGACCGATGGCACGAGTTGTAACAATTGTTGGTGAGGTTTTCTCAAACCCTTGGCATCTCCTAGCAGCATATCGTTGAACTATGTCGAGTTCTTGTCGAGAATATTGCATAGGGTTAGCCCACAATTCAGATCCGTACAACACACGCGATTGTACTATACTTTTGATAAGCTTACAGCTTATTAGCGGGTTCATGCCGTCCCCGTGAACACCAACACTGATGAGTGAGTTCAATGATTGTCTCCCCTTTGAGCAAGCTATTTTTATGTTCTCGTCACAGTGAAGATTTGGGATCAAGGTTATCCCGGCATATTCTTTTGTTGTAACCCACGGAATAGGTTTTCCTCCGAGCGTACAATCAATTCGTGGACCGCGTTTTGAGTAACCACACTGAAACTGCATTAGGGAACTTTTTCCCGGGTTATAATTTAGGCGCCATTTTCGGGAGAAATTATGGACAGTGTCAAGGAGGTTTTGCAGGTTTCCAATGGAGCAGTCCATGAGTAAAGTGTCATCCGCAAGAAATATAGCTGGTATATGTACGTTATGAACAGTAAGTCCAAGGCTAGATGAGTCAAGTTCGTGAATTAGATCATTGATCATGACCAGAAAGAACCACGCAGATAAAGTTCGGCCTTGACCTACCCCCTGTTCAACTGGGTATGGACTTCCGGTTTTACCGTCATGTAGTACGCATGACGTGACTCCTTTAAAAGAATTTGCTATAATTCGCCAGATTTTACCATTGAAGCCTAGGTTGTAAAGCTTAGAGAGGAGCCCATTTATCCAGACACTGTTGAAAGCTTTCGCGTTATCCAAGAATGCCGCGTATACTTTCGTGTTGCGTTCAAGGTGATGACATACAGCTTCTTTCACAGTGAAGGCAGCAACAATACTTCCACAATCTGGCCTAAACCCTTGTTGAAGGCGATGAGGAAAGTCGATTTTTGAACACACTTTTGCTATTCTTTGATATAGGACTTTTTCAAATAATTTCTGTAGGACAGGAGTAAGAGTTATGTCTCGGTAGTTGTTCATGTCCAAGCGATCTTTTTTTCCGCCTTTAAATAACGATATAACAATTCCATGTTTGAAGCACGCAGGGTAGTCTTCAACGTCAAATATGGTGTTGTAAAGACGGGTAATTAGTGTTAAGAGTTGTAAACCTCCATATCGAATGTGTTCCGCTACAAGGTAGTCGTGGCCACTGGCTTTCCCGTTACTCATTTCCTTAAGGGCATTCGACACCTCTGGCTGAGTGATACTCTTAAGACATACCTTATTAAGATTAAGATGGCTCTTGTCATAAAGCGTATTAATATTGGAGTCTATATGCTGTTTATGTACAGCATCAAAGTCTTCGCTTTCCGACACGCTAGCAAGCCTACAGTAATGTTCCGTCCACAGTGTACGGTTGACATCAACGTCTCGAGATATCGTACCGTTAATGCGTATCTCGGATGACTCATGGCCCCGGATTTTCCGCGCACGAACCGCCTTGTAGAAAGTCCCGCTATCAATTTCTGCTGCTTTCTGTAGTTCATTCAGTTGTTCCTGCTCGTATTCCCGTCGTGCAGCCGTAAGGGCCTTTACAAAGTCTCGTTTGGAAAGCTTGTATTGTCTGTACGAATGGAAATCCATTCCACGAGGGCGTCCCTCAAGAATCCAGCTCAAACGTTTTTCGCGCATTGTGGAGTGCAAGTTTTTAACTTGTCCATATTTCCAATACGGCTTTAAAAATGATCGGTATTTTTTCCTCGGAAGCGTTTCTTTTGCGGCTTCATGTATACAGCTTGCAATGAGTTTGAACTTTTCGTCAAGAGATACCACATCAACAGTTGAAGAATGTTGACTTTTGGAGTCACGAAGCTTCACACTCAAGCATTTTGCATAATCAGACTTCTGTTCAGGGGAACATTTCTTCCAATTAACGGAGAATACGCTGCATTCATGTTTAGTAGCGATAGCAGGCACGTTATAATGCAATTATATCGGAAGATGGTCAGAAACGTTCAAATAGTGATCGTCCAGTATAGTACAGCCAAGAACACAATCAACTTTACGGTTTTCGATTAGAATATGATCAATGAACGACTCGTGTCCGTCTTTGGACATATACGTTGCAGACCCGCCGCTAGACCAATCTTGAGAATTAATTGAGACAAGGTTATGATCACGCATGAAGCTCTCTAAGTGGAGACCTCTTTCGTTTGCGGCGAGATGATTTTTTGTTCCAAATGCTTTGCTGATTTGAGCGTTAAAATCCCCAAGTAGAATAACATAGAGGTGTCCTTAAGGACAGGTTATACTGTGTTATATAGAGGTGTCCTTAAGGAAAGGTTATCATGTGCTTTATAACGTTATGACTTTTTTGTCACCTAAAACGGAGTAATCTCTCCTATTTATGCTTCGCTAAATATGTGTCAATGCTCAAAGGGAAATAACTCTTGCAAACTCTATTCAAATGTACATTAAAACATTTTTCAGGAGTTTTTCATAACCCATTTAATCTCCTAATCACACTCTGCTTTCATTTCCCTCTACAATACACTGTACCTTAATTCTCCTCCGAAATACACTGTACCTTACCTCTCCTCCGAAATACACTGTACTCTAACTCTCCTCCGAAATACACTGTACTCTAACTCTCCTCCGAAATACACTATACCTTAATTCTCCTCCGAAATACACTGTACCTTAACTCTCCTCTGAAATACACTGTACCTTAACTCTCCTCCGAAATACACCATACCTTAACTCTCCTCCGAAATACACTGTACCTTACCTCTCCTCTGAAATACACTGTACCTTAATTCTCCTCCGAAATACACTGTACCTTACCTCTCCTCTGAAATACACTGTACCTTTTAATCTCCTCCGAAATACACTGTACCTTACCTGTCCTCCGAAATACACTGTACCTTACCTCTCCTCCGAAATACACTGTACCTTAACTCTCCTCAGGAGTTTTTCATAACCCATTTAACCTCCTAAGCACACTCTGCTTTCATTTCCCTCTACAATACACTGTACCTTAACTCTCCTCTGAAATACACTGTACCTTACCTCTCCTCCGAAATACACTGTACCTTAACTCTCCTCCGAAATACACTGTACCTTAACTCTCCTCCGAAATACACTGTACCTTACCTCTCCTCCGAAATACACTGTACCTTAACTCTCCTCTGAAATATACTGTACCTTAACTCTCCTCCGAAATACAGTGTACATGTACCTTAACTCTCCTCCGAAATACACTGTCCCTTAACTCTCCTCCGAAATACAGTGTACATGTACCTTAATTTTCCTCCGAAATACACTGTACCTTACCTCTCCTCCGAAATACACTGTACCTTAACTCTCCTCTGAAATATACTGTACCTTAACTCTCCTCCGAAATACACTGTCCCTTAACTCTCCTCCGAAATACAGTGTACATGTACCTTAATTTTCCTCCGAAATACACTGTACCTTACCTCTCCTCCGAAATACACTGTACCTTAACTCTCCTCTGAAATACACTGTACCTTTTAATCTCCTCCGAAATACACTGTACCTTAACTCTCCTCCGAAATACACTGTACCTTACCTCTCCTCCGAAATACACTGTACCTTACCTCTCCTCCGAAATACACTGTACCTTAACTCTCCTCCGAAATACACTGTACCTTAACTCTCCTCCGAAATACACTGTACCTTTTAATCTCCTCCGAAATACAGTGTACATGTACCTTAACTCTCCTCCGAAATACACTGTACCTTAACTCTCCTCCGAAATACACTGTCCCTTAACTCTCCTCCGAAATACAGTGTACATGTACCTTAATTCTCCTCCGAAATACAGTGTACATGTACCTTACCTCTCCTCCGAAATACAGTGTACATGTACCTTACCTCTCCTCCGAAATACAGTGTACATGTACCTTACCTCTCCTCCGAAATACACTGTACCTTAACTCTCCTCCGAAATACACTGTCCCTTAACTCTCCTCCGAAATACAATGTACATGTACCTTCATTTCCTTTTGAAATACACTGTACTGATATTCCCCTTCGGCTTCCCCCTTTCATCAAGAAAACAACGCACCAAAAAATCAGCTATATATGCAATGCTTCCCAGTGTTTATATTTTAGTCAATTAAGTCTCAAATTCATATTCACAATAAACAAAGTCTTTATAAAACAATTTTGATTAATTTTCACATCATATTTAGCAATCATGTGATCCATAAAGAGTTGTTAAAAAAGACATATTAACTTCAAACCAGGCGTTATCTTTTTTGAATAAATCATTCGTTGCAAAAAAAAAAAGAAAAAAAAAAAAGAACAAAATCAATTTAGAGAGACTGACAAAACAACACTTGCTGTAAGCTGTATTTCTTCGGGCTAGCTTAGAATTTGTATTTAAGTATTTTTAATTCAAAATTGCTGAAACACTTAACGCATATACAAGTATTTAGAGAATGGTCGTGTTGTTAGTTTTTTATCTGGATGTTATTTTGTCTTGGTTATTTTCACAATAAGAAGACTGATTTCGATCGTGACTTCTTCCGATCCACGCTTTCGTGTTTGCGCAGGCTCCTACCTGCATGCGTGACCTAATTATCACAATCCAACCTTATAATGGTCAGTAGATGCAAATATCCTATGTTACTGTCCGGAAACTTCAGTAATGTTGGGTTAAAGTGGAAATTAGGAAATTCAACTTAACTGTATTTAAAAAAAAGAAATGAAACGTGTCAAAAGTTTTAAAAAATATTAATCTTTATTGATAATATACAAAAAAAACAATGAATTCTATGTATCTTCTCGATATTCAAACAAAATTGGTTTTAGAAAGCAACATAGACACCTCTGTACATATTTAGTTTGGTTTGTTTTGTTTAACGTCCTATTAACAGTCAGGGTCATTTAAGGACGTGCCAGGTTTTGGAGGTGGAGGAAAGCCGGAGTACCCGGAGAAAAACCACCGACCTACGGTCAGTACCAGGTAACTGCTCCAACATGGGTTTCGAACTCGCAAGCCGGAGGTGGAGGGCTAGTGTTAAAGTGTCGGGACACCTTAACTACTCGGCCACCGCGGCCCCCTCCTCTGTGGATGAACAGAGTAGCTTACCGACACCTTTGATAAATACACATGTATAAACCGTTTAAATATTTTTGCTCAGATGATTTTCTTTCAGATAGGTTACACTTAAATATTTCAAAATCATGAGTTTCTTAACTATTTATTTCGTTAAAGCAAAAGCATTGTATTTGTGTCAAACAATGTTGTATAAAACGAGCATTAATTAAAAAAAATTGAAAACATGGTACACTTTATCTGGTACAACTTGTAAACTCAACAAGAGTGGAAGAATTACATTCCATCTATATAAGAGGGATGATTGATAAGTTGAGAGACTCTTATTGAAGGAGGTACTCAAGGATGTTCTTTTTAAGTCCTACTATTCTCTGACTATATAGGGCCGTGTACCCAAGGACTGGTCTCTTTTGGTTTGTTTATATCGACAAGGTAACACTCTAAAGTAAACAAGACCAGCGGCTTTTGCAAAATGGACAAAATAGATGAAAGAGCAGTGATCCAATATTTGCATAAAAAAGGTTAAACACCTAAGGATATCCATACCCATATGATAGCAACACAAGGGAAAGATGTCCCTTCGTAAGCTACAGTGAAAAGGATTGAGGATGACTCCCGTCCTGGAACGCCTGTCAATGTTGCAACCCCAGGAGTGGTAAAAAATGTATGACTGGCAGACGAGTCACAGAAAGATATATAGACTTGGCATTTCACAGGGAAAGAGTAAATTCCGTTCTGACCGAGGATCTTGCATCGAGAAAGCTTTCGGCCCGATGGGCACCAAGACTTCTGACAGTTGATCAGAAGTACACCAGGCGCATAGTATCGCGCGCTTATCTTAACCTTTTTGAGGAAGATTCTGCATACTTTCTTCAGAGATTTGTCACTATGTATGAAACATATATAGGTCCATCATTTTACCCAAGAGGCCAGACAGCAATCGAAACAATGGAATGACATTGGCTCTCCCCCGCCAAAGAAGGCAAAGACTGTTCTATCAGCTGGGTAGGTTATGGCCTCAGTTTTCTGAGACTCAGATGGTATTCTGCTGATAGGTTATCTCAAAAATGGACAGAAAATTAATGGCACATTACTATGCTTCACTTCTGAGACAGTTACGGGAAAATATCAAACTTAAGCGTCGCGAAAAGCTTCATTCCATCAGGAAAATGCTCCTGTATATATGTCTGTCATTGCCATGGCTGCCATTCACGATTGTGGCGTTAAATTGATTGAGCATTCGCCTTATTCACCTCGCTCAATCAAACTTTCATCTATTTCCAAAACTATAAACAGCTGTTTCAGGCACCCACTTTCTGTCCGATGATCACGTCATATACTCAGTGGATGACTCTCTGATCAGCAAAGATAAGGAGTTCTAAAAAAGTGGCATTGAGGCCCTTAAACACCGCAGGCAATAATGTATTGATACTGAAAGGGATTATGTTAAAAATAATACGGTGTACAATATGTCCGGCAAAATTCAAATCCTTAATTTGAGGATCATAACATATCAATCAGCCCTCGCATATTTTCATTTTTGTCTATGAAGATGTATCAAGTTCACTCATTGTAGCGGAGAAAAAATGGTATATTGATAAGGTAGACTTTATATAGAGGTTATTCGTCAATGGAAGTATTATTTTGGGAGTCAGCATTGGTCTACAGCAGGATGTATTATATGGAGGTGGTCTTAACCACATGATGTTATTATACAGAGATGGCCTTTATGGCAGGTATTTTTTTCATAAAGACGTGGCCTTTACAACAGGGTTTTATCATATAGGTTGGACCTTTACAACATGTTTTGATTATATAGAAGTATCATTTACGGCATGTTCTTCTTAAAATAGAGGTTGTCTTTACGACAGGTTATTTTATAGAGGTTGTCTTTATGGCAGGGTTTTATTATATAGAAGTAGCATTTACGGCATGTTCTTCTTAAAATAGAGGTTGTCTTTACGACAGGTTATTTTATAGAGGTTGTCTTTATGGCAGGGTTTTATTATATAGAAGTAGCATTTACGGCATGTTCTTCTTAAAATAGAGGTTGTCTTTACGACAGGTTATTTTATAGAGGTTGTCTTTATGGCAGGGTTTTATTATATAGAAGTAGCATTTACGGCATGTTCTTCTTAAAATAGAGGTTGTCTTTACGACAGGTTATTTTATAGAGGTTGTCTTTATGGCAGGGTTTTATTATATAGAAGTAGCATTTACGGCATGTTCTTCTTAAAATAGAGGTTGTCTTTACGACAGGTTATTTTATAGAGGTTGTCTTTATGGCAGGGTTTTATTATATAGAAGTAGCATTTACGGCATGTTCTTCTTAAAATAGAGGTTGCCTTTACGACAGGTTATTTTATAGAGGTTGTCTTTATGGCAGGGTTTTATTATATAGAAGTAGCATTTACGACAAGTTCGATTTTATTCTAAGCGCCTATGGATAAACGAAAATAATTTTCGTCTGCATTAATCACCTGTTCACACAAGGTATTAATCCTTCAAGAACACATAGATCTATTATCGTGGAAAATTTTAAATAGCCTGCTACCAGGACAGCCTTGCTTTATTTTGTTCTAGCTAGAATATTTGTTTATTACATTTTTACCAGTGAAATATCAAAAATGATTCATTCTGTAATAGTGATATTTTTCATATCTTCACTAGTGAAAAATATCACTTTTGCTGATTTGACCAATCAAATTCATGATTAGAAAATACCAAATAATTGACCAATCAGAAAGCCCGACATATATGTCAGCAACTTGACAGGGGGAACTACTGTTTTTGTTTACAAATTATCGCTGTAGGCCTAGTTAGCATACGGGGTAGGTTTTTCGTTAATAAAATATGTAATAAACAGAATATCTAACAGTGTCTTCAATTAAATACCAAATATATTTCACTCGTGTGGCTAATATTTTGATATTTTTCACTCGTGCTGCGCACTCGTGAAAAATATCAAAATATTAGCCCCACTCGTGAAATATATTTGGTATTACTGAAGACACTGTTAGATATCCTCTATTTATTTAACAAGTCCATACAACCTGTTATTGCAGTTTTACGGAGCCTTTAGCGAACGAAAATGGATAAAAAATATTAAAAATATCCGCAAACATATCAGCGTTTTATTGTAATGGAACCTACAGAAAGGAAAGGTTACACAACAAAAGGAATTCTAATGAGTGTTTTATCTAACAGACAGATATTTTTGATTCGCTTGAGGTAATTACCATTTGCATAAATTACCTACAGTTGTATCCTGGTAAGCAAGAAAGTACTTACTGTTAATGGTTGGAGAGATCGTTCGAGGTAAGACGCATTTAAACTAAATCTTAATCTGAAGTTAGATAGTGATTAACAATATATCAAGTCACATAACATGGCAGGCAAACATAACATAGTATAATGCAAATCTATATAACTAATAATGACTACCAGAACAGGTACATCGGTACTTACATATTTGTTTCTATAAAGGTTTTTATTATATAGAGGTGGCTTTTAAGACAAATTATATTAGATCGACTTGGCCTCTATGACAAGTTTTTGTAATATAAATTTAAGCTTTATGACAGGGCTTTGTTATGTAGAGTTTGCCTTTACAACATTGTTTGTTATTATAAAAAAATGGCATTTACGACAGGTTTTTATTATATAAAAGTGGCTTTTGCGACACATTTGTGTTATATAGACATGACCTTTACTACAGATTTTAAGTATATAAAGTTGGCCTGTACTACAATTTTTTAGTATATAAAGTTGGCCTGTACTACATTTTTTTTTTTATTATATAAAGTTGGCCTGTACTACATTTTTTTTTAAAATTATATAACGTTTGCCTTTACTACAGATTTTAAGTATATACAGTTGGCCTGTACTTCAATTTTTCATTATATAGAGGTGGCCTGTACATGATATTTTTTATTATATAAAGTTTGCCTGTGCTACAGATTTTTATTATATAGAGGTGGCTTTTAAGACAAATTTTATCAGATAGACTTGCCCTTTATGACAAGTTTGTATAATATAAAGGTAAACTTTACGACAGGGCTTTATGTAGAGGTTACCTTCACGACAGTTTTTTTTATTATACAGAGTTTGCCTTAACGACGAGTTTTATTATATAGTGGGGGCCTTGACACCAAGTTCGATTGTATTGTACGCGTCTATCGATAAACAAAGATAAGATTCGTCAAAACACGTGCTGAAAGAGATCAGTAAACTTTTATAAATGTCACAGAATTTTAATATTTGGTTTTAGGGTTGTTGTGGAGATTTAACTTTCATGTCTCGGAGTGAAACATATTTCATAGTAATGGTAATTTCAATGTTTACTATTCTAAACTTTTATACTATGTCTATTTCACCTTTCAATATTGAAATTGTTTTTTTGTTTGTTTTTTGTTTTTTATTTGTTTGTTTTTTTATTTTTTATTTTTGTTTTTGCTTTTGTTTTTATTTGTTTTTGTTTGTTTTTTGTTACAATATCGGTATATTGAGATTAAGATTTTGGTTGGTAAACGCACCTCCTATTATTGGTACGAGCTTTGTAACGATGGCGGTAATCTTGTATATGGTTTATAGCCATCTTATGTTTCGATTTTACAAGCCGTTAGATATTTCACTTTCTTTTAGCAAGCCCAGATGACATTATATCAAATCAGATCTGATATGCCTAACGTGTGTCGTTAATGAAACAGCGAAAGTTTATCCATCTAGAACATCTAGTACTATTATCGCAAAATGCTTTTGATAGCCTAATAGAATGAATTTGCTTTATTTTCATCTTTATCTTCTAGCTAGAATTTTGTTTTGTTAACAAGTTCGTTATGAATTTTGCTGTGGTCTTACAGAGCATCGAGCAAGCGAAAATGTAAATGATAAATCTTTAGCATCAGTCATAAATAATATCAACGTTTCATTGTATTTGGACCCAACTAGAAAGGACAGCAGCTCACAATATACAGAGATGTTAATGAGTGTTTGTTCTTAAAGCCGGGCTTTACCATTGAGGTGGTCATCATGTGAATACACTTCCTTAAACTAACCTTATGAGTAAGAAAGTGCTAAGGTTTTAACAATATTTAAAAAAAAAAATGCATAATTCGAATCATATATTAGCTGAGTGATTTCTTAAAATTGATTTACTTTTCTAATGAAATGAAATTGCATATAAGCATCTTTTTTGATATGTTTTCAGGATTATGCAAGCATGAAGTACAGGCACTGTGTGATTATTTTTTCATCGTTTGGAGTATTCATATACATGTACATATGTGTATTGTTTCATTTATGCTTACTTCTGATAAAAACAAAGGGAGGATCTTTCAAACTCACCTGCAAGCCAACAGTAAGTTGTGAAACGTGTCTGTATAACTCAACAGTCACAACGGACTCTGAAATCCGGACTGAATGGATTCATTCTGGTAAACAAACTGCAACAAGGAAATCAAAGCACAAAATGGCGCTGATTATTCCGTACCGTAATTGTTCGGAAGAGTTACAACAATTCGCTCCACACATGCTGAATTACCTTTCTCAGAAAGTCATTCCTCATCGGATGTACGTGATTCATCAAGTTGACGATTTCAGGTAAGAAGATAAAGCAATAATCTATTTGTATAGTGTTTATTTTGAAAGTTGAGGGTTTCCGATGAACGCGACAACCCTTATAGATTAGTTGACATTAGGGAAACTCTGATATGATGGATTCAATAATGATCAACCATGATGGCTTCCGAGAAGATACCGGATGGTAAAACTTTGCCAGTCTATTTTCATTGGTTGGTTGATAGGTCATCTGAACATGACCCTCACTGACAACCGGCAGATCTTCACCACACAGTGTATAATGTTCTGGGTACCGTGTCTCATTACTTCGTAATTTTCGAGTTTTCGTAACAGATTTGTGAATTACTAACCACAAAAACTTCATAACTAACGGACGTTCGTAACATTAACAATTCACCCTGTCGTAGCTTACGAAAACAATTTATCATCGTATCTAATCATCTTCTATTGAACAGAAAATGACCATAAGTGAACGACTATGCCATGTGGGAGATTGTTTCATGATAGAAACCAATTTTTAAATGGCAACGAGGGATGCCAGCAAAATACTCATTATGCAACTAATTGCACGCTTATTCGTAGACTGCGCCAACAGTCAGTCTGCATTAAGTATATATGAGTGCAGTAAGCAAATTCTGTAAAAATTCAATTATCCTTTTACAGAAAATTTGATCTTTTCTCAATAATACGGTTTATAATGATAGAACAAAATTCAGCTCATTGTCTGTGTACAGAACAAAGGTATAGGTCGGCATACACTTTTTATCCTAAAAATGTCGTTTTTAACACTTACATTAGGGAGTGGTTTGGTTTTACCGAGAGAACATGCGATTTTGATACGAAAAAAGCAACAAACACCTTTGTTTCACGGTATTCTGTACTTTGATGAGATAAGGAAAATTATTAGCATATTTCCCAAAGGGATCAAAGACATCAATTTCCCATGTTTTTTTTTATTAATTTTCCATCAGTCGACATATGTTGTGATACTGTGAAATTTTCACACAAAACGTTTTTACTCTTGTTTTATCTTGCAATGTTCTAAGGTTCAATCGAGGAGCCCTGATCAATGTTGGATTTCAAGAAATGGATTCAGATTGTGATTATGTCGCCATGCATGACGTTGATCATCTTGCTATCGACCCCCAGCTTGATTACGGATATCCCAGTGAACGACCGCGTCATTTAGCAAAATCCAAATACGCCAGGGCTGTTGGTGGAGTGCTTTTGATGACTAACGAGCACTACAGAAAGGTAAACATAATCTACATGTAGTAATTAAGTAGACTTGATGTAGGTGCTGAGCCTGTTCTTGTAAATGTGTTTTGTGTGTAAGATATTTTCTTTAGCAATTGTCGCTTATTGTGAAAAAACAATTTTATAGTTTTGGATGTTGATTTGTTGCAGTTGTTGATGCTTTTGTAAATAATTTTTCCTGTTTGTACGCTGAATGCTGCCTTCTGATTCGTCATTTTTGTTCTTTTCGAACATCAATAAAAAGAATATTAAGCTCCGCCCACTTGATACCGATTGGTTGGTGACTCACGGGGTAACAAACTGCCGGGATAACTTTTTATGAATGAAAATCCAGTGTTTACTACTACGATTACTATAACGAGCATTATCGTTCAAAAACATTATTGAAATATCTACCAAATTTACATTAAACAAATAAAACATTGAAACAGATATTTGTGGTCTTTTATACATGTGCATTTTTTTTTTCTTTTTCTTTTTTGTCATTCGGGTCGACGTCAGTGACGTCATGTTACTCCAAGTGGACGTCAACGTCGTCTGCACCTTGACCTTCTTAATCTGAACCGAGGTTAGCTATTTCAGCATGGATTTTGAACTTGGCGATATATTTGGATTTAAAGCTGTGGGGAAAATGATGTCTTATCGATTTGGATGAGTCTTTGACAACAATAGACTTTTTGGAATAGACCAAATTTGATCACATTTTTCAATTAAAGATGTCACATACGAAATACACCTAGCCATATCTGATCATTCGAAGCCAGTTGAGATTTCGAAACTGCCTGAAAATGAGAACCGTCGATTCCTTAAAAGGTCTACGGAAGATTTGAAAAAAATGGAAGATTGAGGACGATCAAGATCAACTAAATGAAACATCAAGTGGGTAATTAAAATAATTTTAAGGAAGTGCAAGGCTTCTCAAGTTAATGTCGGTTTTGCGATATTTAGACATTAGGATTTGAACCAAGACCTCCTATCTTTAAAAGAACGCGTTCTGCATTAAGCTACCTGAATGATTAATAAAATATCAACAAAATTCGACTTTTATTTCAGAATAGAATCTGGAATCAAATTGGAATCAGCTTGAAATGGAATCAATTTCTAAAGAGGAACCAAATGAAAACCTTCGTCGGTTTTATGCAGAAGCCACACCAAAAAATGAGCAAAACAGAACTAAGTATATGGGGGAAATATGGCTAATGAATATCACAAAACACCCTATTGAATGCTCGAGCTTCAATTAATCGGCATTTATGCAATCTGAAACGCGATATGGATATCGTACGTGATCAAGAATTTAAAACAGCAATCTAAATGTCAGATGCAAAGTTAAAACACAACGTCAAGCGCTGAGCGTCAAGGGGAACAAAACAAAACCGATCATTTCTAAGGTAGATTTGGAAAAAAAATCAACACCTGCCTTGATCCAAGTAGTCCTGTCCTGCGATATCAAGTTTGCTTGGCGGGGACTCAAATTCAACCAACAATTAACAGTGAATTCCTTTGGATTTAATGTCGACGAAAATCAATGTGAAAACGTGTTGATTGGCAAAAAAAAAAAAAAAAAAAAAAATTTAAAAAAAAATTAAAAAAAAAAATTCAATGCAAGGTGGCCTGAAGAATGCAAAAGCAACAGCTGATAAAAGGATGTACTCGACCGGTGAAATAAATTGCCCTGTAAATCTCTTAAGAAGATTCCTTCGCAAAACAAATCCAAACTCAACATCTCCATTCAATCACTGTCGAAAAGAGGCAACATAATTTCCATTCTGCAAGAATGTTTAGTGTTCAGATAAACCTCTTAAGGCCTACCAGTTTTCAAAACTCATGTCCGACATTTCTAAAATGGCAAACTTTTCTGGATAATGTTTTACACAGGGCACCGGAATGAAAGTTTGATTCATATCTTCTGTCAGAACTGTTCTTCTGATCAAAAAGCACATATAAGCAACACTTTATCTTCCTTATCGGGATCTTCTAGAAACCTTCTTGCCGTGGTTCCCCATGGCCAACACGTCCCAGGTCGATGCCGGCGCCCCTCCATCTAGTGACACAAGTGTTGTGTCGGTTGTTTCAGCCCTTAACACTCACCATTCAGCATCTCAGTCAGAATATCCTGTCCGTTGGACTTTTGTCGCAAATCACGTCCAATGACTGTACATTTTCCTGTTGGACTTTGGTCACATATCACGTTCAATAACTGTACATTTTCCTTCGAAACCCAAACCTAGACAAACGTGTCCATGTTCTCGACTGAATTCAATGTGACACTGAAAAGGGCGCACCATTCATGCAGTTTACAATTTGTTGTTTTCTTTCATAGTTCGATGAAATAGAAAAAAAATATTGTTATCAATGCTTAAGTAACTGACAATTTTGTTGCTGTCGCTTTTGTTTTGTTCCGGTGTTTTGGTTTGTTATTGATGTCGTTGTGACTGTTGTTTTGCCGAGGTTGCTATTTTCTTGAGGTTTGTTGTGAATGTTGTTTTGTTGAAAGCATCCAGGCTGTGGTATTGATGTTGTTCTGGCGATATTGTAGACGATGTAGTAGTTGCCATAATGATAATATTTCATGAATGAAATTTTACTTCAGGCGCTGATGTTTTCTATTTTTATCTTGCTATATATAAACAAATTGTTACATGGAGTCATCAAGTGATTTCGAAATGATGGAAATGATGCTAAAAGAGATTTTGAGATTATTAGTTACAATAACAGTTTACAGAAATATATGTTTAATTACTATGGGTTTTTTGTTTGTTTGTTTGTTTGTTTGTTTGTTTGTTTTTTAAATTTACCATCGATACATGCGAACCGAAACTGTATAGATGCGCGTTATACTCATAGCTGATTTTATGCCGCAACTCAGTTTTTTCTGATGTAGATATGTGTAACCCGTATGCTGACATTCTATTCTGTTGTTGCTAGTGTAAGAGGAGTGGAAAAATGCTCGGCTAGACCAGGGTTCTAACCCAAGACCTTCGAACACTAGGCAGATGCTTTACCAATTGAGCTACCTGGTCGTCGATGATCGACCCGGTCCTGTTCCGCCACACTCTCTTCCCACTCAAACAACATGTACCAATATATTTGAATATAAAGAAGACAGAAATGCAATCATTATTCTATTTCAATTTGAGAAAAATCAGACTTGTTTTTTCCTGTCTTAGGGATATTCCTATTTGCGTGGTTCTAGTATCGATGAGTATGCTTACTTCTTCTTACATATCCCTCCATTTCTATTCTGAATGACTCTATTCCACTAAATATAGACATGTCTTAGCGGATGTACTGGACTTGATGCCGAAAAGAAAATTACGATCCTGGAAATGACCAAAGACTTATCACAGGCGCTAGACGTTTTAAGTAAGCTGCATAAAACTGATTCATTACATCGAATATGTATACTACCAACACATATGGGTCAGCTTATATTCATCCATATTATCTAACAGGACGACTGCATACAGCATTGAATAGGTATTTACCTGTATATCTACAATAAGCGACAATTGTTAAAGAAAATATCTTAAACAAAATAACATTAACAACAATATATGTACAATTTACTTTTTTTTTATAATTGTGTGTTTAAAAGTCATTATAACAATACTGATTATTAAATATATTTCTTGTTTAATCCATTTCATCATTTTTGTAATGTGCATGTTTGTGACTATGAGTAGAGTGCATTCATAGGCTTGCCTGTTGTCCATTCCTTTTTTGTAACAATAAATTTATTATGAAATGTAATGAAACGAAATAGATTGTTTATTTCAATTTTAGGTCAATGGTTTGTCCAACTACTTCTGGGGCTGGGGTAGAGAAGATGACAACCTGTTTAGACGAATTCAACACGCTAGATTAAAGGTGACGAAACACATATGAACTTATATATGAACTTACATATGAACTTACATATGAACACTTGGAATTGAACTCCATACCTGTGTCCTTATTCATATACACAAATAAAATACAGATTCTAAAAAGAACTGTACACCGTTTGTCCTTAACAGGTGCAACAACCAGCCTACACATTTTCGTCTTCAGCATACCGCTTGATTCACAACGAAGACAAAAGACCCCGCGATAAAGAGACTCACTATAATCAGGAAAAGGTACGCGTACTGTTTCTAAATAAAAATAAAGTGTACATACAAATATTCATTGGGAATTTATTTTTATTATACTGTAAACGTTGAGCTTTACGCGAGGGGGAAATTTACGCTAATTACGCGGACTCCTTTTGTTCGCGAAAATTTCCCCCACGCGTATTATTTTGATATCAATTTGCGTAATCTTGAACTACAAGCGAAAGTGGATCGACCGCGAAAATTACCCCCTTGTGTATAGCATACATATTGAAATCGCGAAATTAACCACCCGCGAAATTAACCAACCGCGAAATAATCACTTTTACAGTACTTTTAATGACCGCTGATATAGCGAAAATAAGTCCCCAACGAATATTTCAAAATATACAGTATTAACTAAATGTATTTTTGTTTTGTTTTTCAGATGACGCACCGCTTTGATATTAAATCTGGATTAAATAGCTCGCGGTATACAATAGAGAGCCGAAATATAACTATTGTGAACGGGGCAGCTGTGCGTTTCATTAACGTTCACTTGTATTGTAACCTTACAGAGACTCCTTCTTGTAGTAAACTTACATCGTAAACGATAAGAGCTTATTTTCTTATCATAAAATTCGTGCTTGTTAACATTCTCTTTACTAGTCTAAGGCTTAATATAACTGAAACACCAATGGTCACATGGGTAAAGGTTTGACGGAGACAATCACAGACAAGTTTAGTTTATTTTCTTTAACGTCCTGTTAACAGCCAGGGTCATGTACGGACGTGCCAGTTTTTTGAGGTGGAGTAAATCCGGAGTCCCCGGACAAAAACCCAGCGGCCTCCGGTCAGTACCAGGCAACTGCCCCACGTAGGTTTTGAACGAGCAACCCAGAGGAGGAGGGCTAGTGATAAAGTATCGGGACACCTTAACAACTCGGCCACCACTGCCCTACACACACAAGTCTCTGTGTTTTAACTTGTTTTAATACAGACAAGTTAAGCACAGAAAGTAAATGTGTACTTAGAACAAACACAATAGCTCGCCATAGGGACATAGATACTGTTTTTGGATATTCTATGTCCATTTGATTGTCAGATCAAGACGAAACATATTTAGACACTGATTTGGTTTGTTTTGTTTAACGTCCTATTAACAGCCAGGGTCATTTAAGGATGTGCCAGGTTTTGGAGGTGGAGGAAAGCCGGAGTACCCGGAGAAAAACCACCGACCTACAGTCAGTACCTGGCAACTGCCCAACGTAGGTTTTCGAACTCGCAACCAAAAGGCGGAGGGCTAGTGTTAAAGTGTCGGGACACCTTAACCACTCGACCACCGCTGACCTACACACACAGCCAAGTTTCTGTGTTTTAACTTGTTTATACTTTGTCGTCGTTATTTGTGATAACCTTAAAATCGAAACAATGCTGGTTGTTCTGTATATTTAAGAACATCTACTTCTGACTATTGAATTATTTTAAGGTTAACAATATCCTTCCCGTGGTAAGATTGGACAAGCGAAATTTGGTTTACCCCCGGTCACTATACAATCTGCCTGACTAAATATTGCGTATTGGGGGACCCGGAACTGAATGAATGAAAACCTTTTATAAAGTAAAATACCCAAGCGCACGTGTAAGCTTTTCACTCTTAATTTCTGCTATGATCACATTTCCATTGTTTCGTAAGAGCTATTTCCTGCCGTTTTCAAAATTATGCAAAAAAATGTATCATACTGTTAACTAATACAGCATAAAGCAACCGGAACTCCCGATTGCCTCTACTATCCAATCCAAGAAAATGACGATGGGTGTCGATTGAATATGAATAATTTATCACGTAACCAGAACAAGGTGGATGGTGGTGATTCGATATAGTAAGAATTTTAAATATATCCCACTATATAAATATCATATGTTTATTTCTATGGTAAATTGAGGCGTACGATTTCCATGAAAACATAGCAGTTATTTTTGTGTAGATTTTATTAAATGCATCAATTGAAATTCTGACTGTGCAAAATATCCCTTTAAGGCTTAAAACACATTAAGTCACTTCGTTGTCTTATTTTGTGTATTCGTATTGATCCGTATTTAAAAAGAATTTAAAAAAAACTATGACGTTGAAACAAACGTGTTATATCATCGCCTCGTGATAGAGATGGTATCTCTGGAAAACAAATATTTTGTTATAACCTTAAGGCTGAATGTCTGCTGTATACAACTTAAAGTGAAATTAAGAATTGTATCCAACGGCCGCTCGACGAACATGTCACGTCATTCTCCCTGTTGTTAAAAACTTAATCACATGATTTAGTGGAAAATATCAATTTTCCTTTATTTCAAAACCTGCGTGTGTACATTCCTTTAAACAGACAGGTACTTATATAAAGAAATTGAGGAGTACGATAGTTTCGTACATTTTGGTTATTTTAATTTTGCCAGAAATTATTTCATCGGGATTTCAATATCGGTTTTAAGCTGTGATCCGCCTGGCTAACTTGCCAATATACTAACTACCTTATCATTTACTTGTTCTATTTCACTTGGAAAATATTATTTTAACCTGACATATTTTGCCTCTAAAATTCATCAATTTCATCTGTATAATCTGTCAATATGGAATGCAGTGTAATTAACGGGATGAGTCAATGGGCTTCATATGAGTCGGCTAGTTACAAAATAAAGATAGAAAACCTTAAAGATGTCACATCTCTAAACAAAACATAAAAACACATTTTAAAGCAAATGGAGATTAAAATGCAGTAGAGCCAAACTAAATTGACTGTACTATGTACATGTAGCTGTTTCGTTCTTCAAAAGTGGCATTATTACGAAAAAAACTTACAATACCAGGTTTTGACAGTTGGTTTCTCCATTTAGTTTTCAATAGTAAGCCCTCGTTTATCGATTTGCTCATCCTGCCTTCCCTGTTTATTTGAAGATGAAGCTCTGCGTATCTTCAAATCATTTCCTCCATGACAATACTTTATGATGTATTGTCTCTATGGATGGTTGAATCATTAAAAAAGTTGTAAATACGTATCAATCTTTTCATTGTTGATAATTCATCATTTATTTCGGAGCATCGCCACATTTTACCGCCGTTTTCGCTTTATCAATATACATTGTACATAACGGAAGGTCACGTGATCACGATACAATCTTATCTATAATATTGTATGCATCACATATAGATAGCTTAATTAATCCCTTATGTTTTAGAGGTGTCTAGGGAATACTGTTAATCATATTTTTTTCACGTTGAATTAAATTTCGTATATTTCGCGGCCATTCGCGAACATAAATCGTCGCGAAATAGTTTCAATCACAGGTATAGAAGGCATTTTATAACTGTAAGTTGCGAAATTTTATCGACGCGAAAAAGTCGTTAGGCACGACAATATGTAATAATTTGGGTTACAATGCATCACTTATTACGCAGTGTACTTAATAATTGTTTTATAGCATTGAAATTTGGGAGGTAGTATATCAAATTATACATGTAAAATACCAATACTCTAACTCAACTCCGGGAAAACGTGCGTGAAGCACTTCATTATTCTTGAGGTGTTTATCAACCCATCTGGATAGACAATTTTTTTTATCAGAATTTCATCTACATAAAGTACCTGTTTAACACGGTGAGAACATGCAAAGTACACAATGATGGCTATACAAATCACGTGTTATTTTAACTCAATGTTGACAAAGCATAAATCACCTGTTGTTTAACACAATGATGACATACATAAACCACATGTTGTTTTAACACAATGATGACATACATAAATCATCTGTTTTAACACAATGATGACATACATAAATCACATGTTGTTTTAACACAATGATGACATATACACATAAATCATCTGTTGTTTTTACACAATGATGACATACATAAATCATCTGTTGTTTTTACACAATGATGAGATATATAGATCATCTGTTCTTTTTTACACAATGATGACATACAAAAATCATCTGTTGTTTTTACACAATGATGACATACAAAAATCATCTGTTGTTTTAACACAATGATGACATACATAAATCACATGTTGTTTAACACAATGATGACATACATAAATCACATGTTGTTTTAACACAATGATGACATACATAAATCATCTGTTGTTTTAATGAAATGATGACATACATCAATCACCTTTTTAACACAATGCTGACATACATAAATCATCTGTTTTAATGCAGTGATGACATACATAAATCACATGTTGTTTAACACAATGATGACATACATAAATCATCTGTTGTTTTTACACAATGATGACATACATAAATCATCTGTTGTTTTAATGCAATGATGACATGCATAAATCACATGTTGTTTAACACAATGATGACATACATAATCACATGTTGTTTAACACAATGATGACATACATAAATCACCTGTTGTTTTTACACAATGATGACATACATAAATCATCTGTTGTTTTAATGCAATGATGACATGCATGAATCACATGTTGTTTAACACAATGATGACATACACAATCACATGTTGTTTAACAAAATGATGACATACATAAATCATCTGTTGTTTTTACACAATGATGACATACATAAATCACATGTTGTTTAACACAATGATGACATACATAAATCATCTGTTGTTTTTACACAATGATGACATACATAAATCACATGTTGTTTAACACAATGATGACATACATAAATCATCTGTTGTTTTTACACAATGATGACATACATAAATCATCTGTTGTTTTTACACAATGATGACATACAAAAATCATCTGTTGTTTTAACACAATGATGACATACATAAATCACATGTTGTTTTAACACAATGATGACATACATCAATCATCTGTTGTTTTTACACAATGATGACATACATAAATCATCTGTATTAGCACAATGATGACATACATAAATCACATGTTGTTTAACACAATGATGACATACATAAATCACATGTTGTTTTAACACAATGATGACATACATAAATCATCTGTTGTTTTTACACAATGATGACATACAAAAATTATCTGTTGTTTTTACACAATGATGACATACATAAATCAACTGTTATTTTAATGCAATGATGACATACATAAATCACATGTTGTTTTAACACAATAATGACATACATAAATCATCTGTTGTTTTAACACAATGATGACATACAAAAATTATCTGTTGTTTTTACACAATGATGACATACATAAATCAACTGTTGTTTTAATGCAATGATGACATACATCAATCACATGTTGTTTTAACACAATGATGAAATACATAAATCATCTGTTGTTTTAATGAAATGATGACATACATCAATCACCTTTTTTACCACAATGATGACATACATAAATCATGTTTTAATGCAATGATGACATACATAAATCATCTGTTGTTTTTACACAATGATGACATACATAAATCATCTGTTCTTTTAATGCAATGATGACATACATCAATCACATGTTGTTTAACACAATGATGACATACATAACTCACATGTTGTTTAACACAATGATGACATACATAAATCACATGTTGTTTTAATGCAATGATGACATACATAAATCACATGTTGTTTTAACACAATGATGACATACATAAATCATCTGTTGTTTTTACACAATGATGACATACAAAAATCACATGTTGTTTTAACACAATGATGACATACATAAATCACATGTTGTTTAGCACAATGATGACATACATAAATCACATGTTGTTTAACACAATGATGACATACATCAATCATCTGTTGTTTAATACAATGATGACATACATAAATCACATGTTGTTTAACACAATGATGACATACATAAATCACATGTTGTTTAACACAATGATGACATACACAATCACATGTTGTTTAACAAAATGATGACATACATAAATCATCTGTTGTTTTTACACAATGATGACATACATAAATCACATGTTGTTTAACACAATGATGACATACATAAATCATCTGTTGTTTTTACACAATGATGACATACATAAATCACATGTTGTTTAACACAATGATGACATACATAAATCATCTGTTGTTTTTACACAATGATGACATACATAAATCATCTGTTGTTTTTACACAATGATGACATACAAAAATCATCTGTTGTTTTAACACAATGATGACATACATAAATCACATGTTGTTTTAACACAATGATGACATACATCAATCATCTGTTGTTTTTACACAATGATGACATACATAAATCATCTGTATTAGCACAATGATGACATACATAAATCACATGTTGTTTAACACAATGATGACATACATAAATCACATGTTGTTTTAACACAATGATGACATACATAAATCATCTGTTGTTTTTACACAATGATGACATACAAAAATTATCTGTTGTTTTTACACAATGATGACATACATAAATCAACTGTTGTTTTAATGCAATGATGACATACATAAATCACATGTTGTTTTAACACAATAATGACATACATAAATCATCTGTTGTTTTAACACAATGATGACATACAAAAATTATCTGTTGTTTTTACACAATGATGACATACATAAATCAACTGTTGTTTTAATGCAATGATGACATACATCAATCACATGTTGTTTTAACACAATGATGAAATACATAAATCATCTGTTGTTTTAATGAAATGATGACATACATCAATCACCTTTTTTACCACAATGATGACATACATAAATCATATTTTAATGCAATGATGACATACATAAATCATCTGTTGTTTTTACACAATGATGACATACATAAATCATCTGTTCTTTTAATGCAATGATGACATACATCAATCACATGTTGTTTAACACAATGATGACATACATAACTCACATGTTGTTTAACACAATGATGACATACATAAATCACATGTTGTTTTAATGCAATGATGACATACATAAATCACATGTTGTTTTAACACAATGATGACATACATAAATCATCTGTTGTTTTTACACAATGATGACATACAAAAATCACATGTTGTTTTAACACAATGATGACATACATAAATCACATGTTGTTTAGCACAATGATGACATACATAAATCACATGTTGTTTAACACAATGATGACATACATCAATCATCTGTTGGTTAATACAATGATGACATACATAAATCACATGTTGTTTAACACAATGATGACATACATAACTCACATGTTGTTTAACACAATGATGACATACATAAATCACATGTTGTTTTAATGCAATGATGACATACATAAATCACATGTTGTTTAACACAATGATGATATACATAAATCACATGTTGTTTAACACAATAATGACATACATCAATCATCTGTTGTTTAACACAATGATGACATACATAAATCACATGTTGTTTAACACAATGATGACATACATCAATCATCTGTTGTTTAACACAATGATGACATACATCAATCATCTGTTGTTTTTACACAATGATGACATACATAAATCACATGTTGTTTAACACAATGATGACATACATCAATCATCTGTTGTTTAACACAATGATGACATACATCAATCATCTGTTGTTTAATACAATGATGACATACATAAATCACATGTTGTTTTAATGCAATGATGACATACATAAATCATCTGTTGTTTTAACACAATGATGACATACATAAATCACATGTTGTTTAACACAATGATGACATACATAAATCACATGTTGTTTAACACAATGATGACATACATAAATCATTTGTTGTTTTAACACAATGATGACATACATAAATCATCTGTTCTTTTAATGCAATGATGACATACATAAATCATCTGTTGTTTTAACACAATGATGACATACATAAATCACATGTTGTTTAACACAATGATGACATACATAAATCACATGTTGTTTAACACAATGATGACATACATAAATCATTTGTTGTTTTAACACAATGATGACATACATAAATCATCTGTTCTTTTAATGCAATGATGACATACATCAATCACATGTTGTTTAACACAATCATGACATACATTAATCACATGTTGTTTTAACACAATGATGACATACATAAATCACATGTTGTTTTAACACAATGATGACATACATAAATCACATGTTGTTTTAACACAATGATGACATACATAAATCACATGTTGTTTAGCACAATGATGACATACATAAATCACATGTTGTTTAACACAATGATGACATACATCAATCATCTGTTGTTTAATACAATGATGACATACATAAATCACATGTTGTTTAACACAATGATGACATACATAACTCACATGTTGTTTAACACAATGATGACATACATAAATCACATGTTGTTTTAATGCAATGATGACATACATAAATCACATGTTGTTTAACACAATGATGACATACATAAATCACATGTTGTTTAACACAATAATGACATACATCAATCATCTGTTGTTTAACACAATGATGACATACATAAATCACATGTTGTTTAACACAATGATGACATACATCAATCATCTGTTGTTTAACACAATGATGACATACATCAATCATCTGTTGTTTTTACACAATGATGACATACATAAATCACATGTTGTTTAACACAATGATGACATACATCAATCATCTGTTGTTAAACACAATGATGACATACATCAATCATCTGTTGTTTAATACAATGATGACATACATAAATCACATGTTGTTTTAATGCAATGATGACATACATAAATCATCTGTTGTTTTAACACAATGATGACATACATAAATCACATGTTGTTTAACACAATGATGACATACATAAATCACATGTTGTTTAACACAATGATGACATACATAAATCATTTGTTGTTTTAACACAATGATGACATACATAAATCATCTGTTCTTTTAATGCAATGATGACATACATAAATCATCTGTTGTTTTAACACAATGATGACATACATAAATCACATGTTGTTTAACACAATGATGACATACATAAATCACATGTTGTTTAACACAATGATGACATACATAAATCATTTGTTGTTTTAACACAATGATGACATACATAAATCATCTGTTCTTTTAATGCAATCATGACATACATTAATCACATGTTGTTTTAACACAATGATGACATACATAAATCACATGTTGTTTTAACACAATGATGACATACATAAATCACATGTTGTTTAACACAATGATGACATACATAAATCACATGTTGTTTAACACAATGATGACATACATCAATCACATGTTGTTTAACACAATGATGACATACATAAATCACATGATGTTTCAACGCAATAATGACATACACAACACACCTGTTACTTTGCGTAAATTAACTGAGTATGTTTAGTGACTCAACACTTTCATTGATATTTCAATACCTTGTCAAACATTGTGATGTAAAATTATGATTTCTCCAGCAGTTTATACTGTGCCATTAGGTTAAATTGCGATTTTTGTTTCTATTGCGCTTAAGTTGGTATGACCGTATCAGTACCATACTGGTATTATATATACAGTAGTACGCTAGCGAAGCATTCAAATAAGTATGAATCCCATGTCGGTAATAAAAAATAGAGAAAACAATTATAACAATGTTTTGTTGATAACGTTTCTGTTATTGTTTTTTTTATTATTTGTTTTCTACGAAGCGTGAAAACTGAAGGAATCAAAGCAATCATGCGTAAATCAGATTCAACAATTGTTTAATTCTGACAAAAAGATAACAATACTCACGCTGAGGCGTTAATTGAAAGAAGCTTTGTGGCTTGTACAGGTGTACAGACACGAAAGGGTCGCTTTTGTCTTATCAAGGGATAAGTGATAACCGTTGGTACATAATCATAGTCTATACCACACCAAGCATTTATTTCTATAATTGGGGGAGAAATGAGCAAATAGTAATGTCTCTCCAGGGTAAAGATTGTAAATTGGTTAATACACAGTATAACGAAAACGAAATGACAAAAAAGTAATTAAGATTCCCACAGGGCGCTGTCGAATTCATATGGTTTATATGGTATTTAATATTGATATTTGCTCGACCTCTTTCCTTAGGGAGCTCTTCAAAACATTTCAGAACTGACATTTTCCCTTCATTTTGGTGGTTGAAATAATCTTTTCATGAAATATGTCTTCTGTTGCTTCTTCATTTTCTTTTGTAAAGCCACCGAGAAGCATTCAAAAAGATCAAGAAAGAGGGAAAATATTTTCGATCTAAAAAAAAAACAACAACAAAAATAACGAAATCTAAAACAAAATACAAAAAAGCGGGAATAAGAATTTATATCTTGACAGCAAGACGGGGTCATCTTAAATTGGCTACTCGACGTGATTTGAGCTTTTTCTGTTTTTACCTGGAATAAGTTTGCTTCAACATCTGTTATGAAATGAGTATTTATTAAGATCTTTATTGTATACAATGTTTACAGCGGAAGTGTAAATGACCACTCCCGTTTATTCTACTAATGTACGTCATTGCACTCGGAACATGCGGGACAGAATAATATGTAAGAGAGGTCTCGAACAAGAATGACACAATGGGATAGACTGGATTTCCTGTCTGATTAAAATGATATCCTCATAAAAATTCTCTCAACTAAAAATCCTTTTCATAATTAATGTCTCCTTTCAATGTGTAATATCTCGCTGCAGATTTGAAGCCATGACCTCACTTATGGCAGGTAGCACAAAGCATTGTTTTTATTGTCATAACAACAACCGCTGTCGTTCACCACAGGCGGAATGCATAGGTAAAAGAAAGCATTGTTTTATTGTCATAAAAACAACCGCCGTCGTTCAGCACAGGCGGAATGTATAGGTAAAAGAAAGCATTGTTTTATTGTCATAAAAACAACCGCTGTCGTTCACCACAGGCGGAATGCATAGGTGAAAGTATGGATCACGGGACCTCTTGAATCATATATATATACCCACGGGTAAACGCTTTAGTTGCTGCTAATAGCATCCGGAAACGACAAATATGATTAACCCAAACAACGCTATTGTTTTGACAGGAGGTAATTTCCCAATGGTGGATTTCAACTCGTTGATCTCCCACATTATTGTTATGATGCGCATTGTTTCTATTCTAGATCTTGAATTATGAATTTTTGTAATCTTATAACGACCCAATGATAGCTTCATGATCACGGATTCCATGTTAACTCGCCGTCTATCACACACGACATGACAACGAGAATGTCCACTGCTCTCCTCATCACCGGTAAGTAAAACATTCATTTTTTTCTATTGTCCACTTCATACACATCAGTGAATATGCATTCAATATACGGGTAAATCTACAGGATATTAACCTTTTTTCTATTTACACGTCAAGGCCCAAGTTGACTCAACCACTTAAATTTCTCTTTCAATTAAATTCCAGTGTGTTCATATTTCATCAAACAGGTAGATGGAAAGAGAAGGAAGGCCGCTAGAGTTTCTTGAATCATAGTTTTTAAATTTTCGTTTAAAGCGATCAGCCTAATCAGCTCTCGAACAACAAGGCCCAAGTGTACGGTCCTTAAACAAAGACACAGTGGCGGCCTCTAGCCGCTTCCACTCGCGATCGTTCACACAGTTGAAACACCGGCTGATCCGGCTCATCTCCCGAGTGAGTACACCTGTGTGACAGTGATGACGAGTGTTGGGGTTGAGAGAGACAAAGGAAGTGACCAACTTATTAAAGTCACACGTTTTTTAACCTAGTTGTCTACATACTAGTGTGAATTATCGTCGTGATATGCGTGTTGCACTGTAGTAATAGCTGATTTGGTGAAATGTAACTAAACTGGTGAGATGTAACTAAACTGGTGAAATGTAACTAAACTGGTGAGATGTAACTAAACTGGCGAAATGTAACTAAACTGGTGCAATGTAAATAAACTGGTGAGATGTAACTTAACTGGTGAGATGTAACTTAACTGGTGATATGTAACACTGTAGCAATGCCTTATTTGGTGAGTTGTACCCCCTTAATTATAGATTAATGAAGGGGCTATTACATGTCAGCATGGTACCGCGAGTGTTTCAAAACCAGTTAAGTTACATAGCACCATTTTTGTTAATCAGTTTACATCTCACGATTCTATTTACGCGTCACCAGTCTAGTTATACCTTACCGGTTTAGTTATACCTGAAAATGGAAAACCATGCAAATTTTGTTTTTATTACATACGATGCTAAAAAACAAAATTAAAAACATCGAAAATTAATCAATTAGTCAAAAAGTGAAGGAATCAGTAACATAATTCATGACGTCGTTTCAACTTGATGGTGTCATTTTGATAGGACTGATCAGCGTAATTCAAGAGGTTTTATTTCTGTTATCGGATAATCTGTGCTTGAGAAGCTAACGCCAAGTCAGTATTTTGTCAAAAACTAGTGTGAATGTTTCGAAAATACAGCAAAATATATATATATATATCTTCGTTTCAATAAGGTGAATACAAAGGTTCTCTCTGATTGGTCAAAAACGGAAAACTTATATTTTTACTGCAAAACTTATATTTTTACTGCAAAACTTATATTTTTACTGCAAAATGTTGTGTTTTCACTGCAAAATCTCATATTTTCACTGCACATCGCTACAGTGAAAATATAAGTTTGATCAGTTTGATAAATTTTATATAGGAACAATTTTCGCTGGCAACAATGCAATAAAACTCTTTAATTCATTTTTTCATAAGGACAGTGTGAATTGTTCAATAATCGTGAACATTTTTTGACAAGTAATACGTAGAATTATTGTTTAACGCCAGTTTAAATCGCGCGAAAATCAACATTTGATCCAGTTTTGATTCATAGCTAGATCATTCTTAAGTGCTAATTTGGTGCACTAATCCAGTCAGAATCTCTGAACATTTTTTGATGTAATCTGTTTTTTGTTTCCTTTGTGTTTTGTTTTTGTTGTTTTTCTTTCTTCTTTTTTTGCAACAAATTTCTTCTTTAATTTGGATTCCACTAATATTAACTTGTCTACCCCGTCCCTCTACGGGATAAACTAAATTCCTAGTGAGGAGAGATTTTTCTTAGTTTGACAGGTAAAAACTTGAAAAGCCAGTTACTAGCCCATCTGTACTCACATCCGTTTTGCTCATAGAACTATTCCTTGACCCCTCATACCTCCCTTCTCGGTCTTTTTGGCCATGTTCCTATTGTTTCTGATCAATAAAATATTTCGTCGTGCATAATTCAAATGTCGATAAGAAGCATCATTTAAATATATTATCTCAAATTTAGTCATTTTTTGGTTTCTTAAAAAAGAAAACAAATCAGCAATAAATAAATAAATAATTTAAGTATATCTTTTAAAATAAATTTACAAAACCCAATACTGTAGTTGTAGACGACTGTAGTGTTGTTGACGGATAGCCCTAGCCACAGTCGACCTGTTGATTTAGAGTGCGACTAGACCCGTGTAGGAAAAATTATTTGAAATTAAGATTCACGAGAAGCTTAACTATATTGCTTATTAAAGGAAATATTCATTTGAATTAAGCTGCAATTAGTTGTTAACCCGAGCTAGCTAACAATATTACTAGGCTAATTTTAATTGCTTACACTAAATAATTAATACGGCTTAATTAGACAAAAACAACTATTGAAGCGGGAAATATATAAAAATTACTTCTAATCCACTTGAGAGCTATATCATCCATTTATTAATATATGGTGTGTTTATCTGTTTCCACGATTGGTGTATTAAACATGATCAGTTCATCCAGGGGTTAAACATCTGTATACAGTCTAGACTACTTACATGTATACACAAGGTGTAAACTACCTATACACAAGGTGTAAACTACCTATACACAAGGTGTAAACTACTTATACACAAGGTATAAACTACTAATACACAAAGTGTAAACTACTTATACACAAGGTGTAAACTACTTATACATAAAGTGTAAACTACTAATACATAAGGTGAAAACTACTTATACACAAGGTGAAAACTACTTATACACAAGGGGTAAACTATTTATACACAAGGGGTAAACTACTTATACACAAGGTGAAAACTACTTATACACAAGGTGTAAACTACTTATACACAAGGTGTAAACTACTTATACACAAGGTGTAAACTACTAATACATACAGTGTAAACTTCTAATACATAAAGTGTAAACTGCTAATTGATAAAGTGTAAACTACTAATAGATAAAGTGTAAACTACTAATACATAAAGTGTAAACTACTAATACACAAGGTGTAAACTACTAATACATACAGTGTAAACTATTAATACATAAAGTGTAAACTACTAATACATAAAGTGTAAACTACTAATACATAAGGTGTAAACTACTAATACATAAGGTGTAAACTACTAATACATAAAGTGTAAACTACTAATACATAAAGTGTAAACTACTAATACATAAAGTGTAAACTACTAATACATAAAGTGTAAACTACTAATACATAAAGTGTAAACTACTTATACATAAACTACTAATACATAAAGTGTAAACTACTAATATATAAAGTGTAAACTACTAATACATAAAGTGTAAACTACTTATACACAAGGTGTAAACTACTAATACATAAAGTGTAAACTACTAATACATAAAGTGTAAACTACTAATACATAAAGTGTAAACTACTAATTCATAAAGTGTAAACTACTAATACATAAAGTGTAAACTACCAATACATAAAGTGTAAACTTCTAATACATAAAGTGTAAACTTCTAATACATAAAGTGTAAACTACTAATACATAAAGTGTAAACTTCTAATACATAAAGTGTAAACTACTAATACATAAAGTGTAAACTACTAATACACAAGGTGTAAACTACTAATACATAAGGTGTAAACTACTAATACATAAAGTGTAAACTTCTAATACATAAAGTGTAAACTTCTAATACATCAAGTGTAAACTACTAATACATAAAGTGTAAACTACTTATACACAAGGTGTAAACTACTAATACATAAAGTGTAAACTACTAATTCATAAAGTGTAAACTGCTAATACATAAAGTGTAAACTACTAATACATAAAGTGTAAACTACTAATACATAAAGTGTAAACTACTAATACATAAAGTGTAAACTACTTATACACAAGGTGTAAACTACTAATACATAAAGTGTAAACTACTAATACATAAAGTGTAAACTACCTATACACAAGGTGTAAACTACTAATACACAAGGTGTAAACTACTAATACATAAAGTGTAAACTACTAATACATAAAGTGTAAACTACTTATACACAAGGTGTAAACTACTAATACATAAAGTGTAAACTACTAATACATAAAGTGTAAACTACTTATACATAAAGTGTAAACTACTAATACATAAAGTGTAAACTACTAATACATAAAGTGTAAACTACTTATACACAAGGTGTAAACTACTAATACACAAGGTGTAAACTACTAATACACAAGGTGTAAACTACTAATACATAAAGTGTAAACTACTTATACATAAAGTGTAAACTACTTATACACAAGGTGTAAACTACTAATACATAAGATGTAAACTACTAATATATAAAGTGTATACTACTAATACATAAAGTGTAAACTTCTAATACATAAAGTGTAAACTTCTAATACATAAAGTGTAAACTACTTATACACAAGGTGTAAACTACTAATACATAAAGTGTAAACTACTAATACATAAAGTGTAAACTACTTATACATAAAGTGTAAACTACTAATACATAAAGTGTTAACTACTAATACATAAAGTGTAAACTACTTACACACAAGGTGTAAACTACTAATACACAAGGTGTAAACTACTAATACACAAGGTGTAAACTACTAATACATAAAGTGTAAACTACTTATACATAAAGTGGAAACTACTAATACATAAAGTGTAAACTACTAATACATAAAGTGTAATACTTATACACAAGGTGTAAACTACTAATACATAAAGTGTAAACTACTAATACATAAAGTGTAAACTACTAATACATAAAGTGTAAACTACTAATACATAAGGTGTAAACTACTAATACATAAACTAATAGTACATAAGGTTTAAACTACTAATACATAAACTACTAATACATAAGGTTTAAACTACTAATACATAAACTACTAATACATAAGGTTTAAACTACTAATACATAAGGTGTAAACTACTAATACATAAACTACTAATACATAAAGTGTAAACTACTTATACACAAGGTGTAAACTACTAATACACAAGGTGTAAACTACTAATACACAAGGTGTAAACTACTAATACATAAAGTGTAAACTACTTATACATAAAGTGGAAACTACTAATACATCAAGTGTAAACTACTAATACATAAAGTGTAATACTTATACACAAGGTGTAAACTACTAATACATAAAGTGTAAACTACTAATACATAAAGTGTAAACTACTAATACATAAAGTGTAAACTACTTATACATAAAGTGTAAACTACTAATACATAAAGTGTAAACTACTAATACATAAAGTGTAAACTACTTATACACAAGGTGTAAACTACTAATACACAAGGTGTAAACTACTAATACACAAGGTGTAAACTACTAATACATAAAGTGTAAACTACTTATACATAAAGTGTAAACTACTAATACATAAAGTGTAAACTACTAATACATAAAGTGTAAACTACTTATACACAAGGTGTAAACTACTAATACACAAGGTGTAAACTACTAATACACAAGGTGTAAACTACTAATACATAAAGTGTAAACTACTTATACATAAAGTGTAAACTACTTATACACAAGGTGTAAACTACTAATACATAAGATGTAAACTACTAATACATAAAGTGTATACTACTAATACATAAAGTGTAAACTTCTAATACATAAAGTGTAAACTTCTAATACATAAAGTGTAAACTACTTATACACAAGGTGTAAACTACTAATACATAAAGTGTAAACTACTAATACATAAAGTGTAAACTACTTATACATAAAGTGTAAACTACTAATACATAAAGTGTAAACTACTAATACATAAAGTGTAAACTACTTATACACAAGGTGTAAACTACTAATACACAAGGTGTAAACTACTAATACACAAGGTGTAAACTACTAATACATAAAGTGTAAACTACTTATACATAAAGTGGAAACTACTAATACATAAAGTGTAAACTACTAATACATAAAGTGTAATACTTATACACAAGGTGTAAACTACTAATACATAAAGTGTAAACTACTAATACATAAAGTGTAAACTACTAATACATAAAGTGTAAACTACTAATACATAAACTAATAGTACATAAGGTTTAAACTACTAATACATAAACTACTAGTACATAAGGTTTAAACTACTAATACATAAGGTTATTTCAGAAGTGTCCGAGATAAGATTTTAACATTAACTACACATAAAGATGAAGACATATAAAAGAAGGAGGTAATAATTGTTAGATTTTTCACCTCGTAGAGAGAGCTTACGCCAGTCTTACTTTCTAAGATTCGCTATTCGAATCCCCAATCCCATATTATAAGAAAAATACTTATATGTAACTGAATATCTCTAATCCACCGCTGAAACGGATTTGTTATTTGAATCCAATCGTCAAAATGTCAATAAAAAGAAACATTATTTAAACATAAAAAACTGAATCCCCAACCGCTGCAGTGGATTCGTTATTCGAATCCCCAATCCGCTGCAGCGGATTCGTTATTCGAATCCCCAGTAACGAATAACGAATCCGCTGCTAACTTCAGCCGGCTACTTTCTAAAGCCGTTTTTATATCGAACAGGTTTTGTGCTGCAGTTGTTCATGTTTCGATGGATTTACTGTGTTGAGGGTTACTGGGCAGAGGCCAAGTCGCTTCGGAATTATGTTCCCGATACCGACTACGAGTTTAACTTTACATTAGCGTCCAATATACGTTCCTGTATGGTGTTCTGTTTAGCGACGGAGGGGTGCTGCTCCATCTCCTACACCAACACAAGCTCCTTGTGTGGACGTCAGGGAAACTTTACCAGACTCCAACCCAATATTTCTACGTCTGTCTGGAGCCTAAGTACGGTATTTCTTTGTGTATTTGTTTATAACTATCGAATTTGTAATTTACCGGCCACAAGCTGTTTGTTAAAACGTTTAAAAGGCAGAAATTAAATATTTTTACACGGTATCTTGTAAAGTTGTCGTTATTAAAACAGTAGGTTTGATAGATAAATCCACGGTGTATGTATGTGCCGTGTGTAATACCTATGTAACAATCTATATCTATATATGTATGTTGTCAATTAAAGGGATATTGCACACAGCAGCACACATTTTGACTGAATAGTACTTTTTAAAAACTATTTCTATTGATTTTAAAAAGATAATCATCATAAAAATATATTTCATACGTATATGTTTACTTACATCCTCTGCTGGGTACGTCATTTCATTGTCTCCCTAGGCTTATCTCCTCTCAGTTTGATATTATTCATAAATATTCGATACGACAAATACATAGCACATCTCTAGTGACACTATTAGCGCAACTTGTTAGGTCTATAAAGATTTTTCTACCACAATACCCTGTGTTATTCAACTCTCAGACCATCAGTTAATCATTACAGCTGTTGATTAACAATCTGTTTATACCACACGTGGTATAAACTCTGGACGCATTTCGATTGGCTAACACGGTGAACTTTGACCCAAGCTGCAATTGTTATTGACGTCATCATAATCTAATGACGTCACATCACCGGGTCCCGGACGTCACCGGTACACTTTATTTGCATACGCGAAATTATTCTTGGCCACGTTTCCCTTTGATTCAAGCCGATATTATTGTGGTAGAAACAGGTTACACGACTCGTGATTGTTGGATATGGAATTTATTTCACACTCGTAAGTTATTTTTTAAAAGTTGCAAAAAACACTCGCTAAAGCTCGTGTCTTTTGTAACTTTTAAAAAATAACTTACTCGTGTGAAATAAATTCCATATCCAACAATCACTCGTTGTGTAACCTCTATTTCTCAAATGAAATAGCATCTGTTTCATTGTATGATAAACTGAGGAGTACGATATCCATAAAAACATAAGTACCTGAAGATCATTTTGTTTTATTTTTTAATAAAGCGTCTTATGGAATAATGCATTGTTCATATATCCCTTTGACAATATGATAAAACGACATCTAAAAATATCAATATTTTTACTTTGATTATGAAAACCAGTTTACATTAAATTCAGTTGATTGAATATCAAATTAAAGGAAATATCGTTTTATATTTAAACTATTGTCAGATCAGGTCGTTATAGGATCTACTGTATTTTTTGGTATGTAATTGTGAAAATAATTAAGGTTGAGATTTTTAGGCGGACCATTGTGCATGTTAAACAGTTAAATTGTTTCCGATTGAAATTGTCGAATAAACACCAAGCATTGTATAATATTTAAATAGCATCTAGAACCTTTGCGGCTTTATATGGTAAAGATTCTCTCCTGCTCTTGATCTGCAAAGAAAATCACTCTAACTATGGTTTATTTATTTGCAGTAACCTTCGGCATCCGGCCAGCCGAAGGTTAATATTTTAAAATAAGGACAATGTTTAAAAGTAGGATAAAAAAAACGAAAAAAAAACAAAAAAAAACAACAACAACAACAACAACAAAAAACTAAAGTATGAACTATTTGAATTTTATGTCTTCTTTAAACAATGAGATAAACATGGCATGACATGTTGTTCTATTTTTTACACCAAACAAATAAAACTGTTCAATGTAGCTCTTACACATTCTATTTGGGAAATTCAGGGACTGAAGACGGCTGTCCGTGTGATTGGTACAGATTCGGGACATCGTGCTTTCTCATTTCAGACATAGAGCTAGATTGGGAGGACTCTGTGGTAAGGATCAGTAGAATACCAATATTGTGTGTTCTGCAATGTGTGGTAGCATTTTTTTTTTTTTAAGTTTCCAATATTTGAGTCAACACCCCCCCCCCCCCCCCCCCCCCCACCCCTGGCAAAAAAAAATTTAAAATAAAAACTAAAAATAAATAAATCAAACATGAATCAATGCTTAACATTTATCTCTGAAATTCTTAGTTTTTATTTTATTTTTTTATTTATTTATTCATTTATTTATCTTTTTGCGAGGGGGGGGGGGGGGGGGGTGACTCAAATATTGGAAACTTTTGAAAGAATTAAGAATTCTCTACACATATTCATACAGTTTACATGGTATTTGTGGTAGATGTGTTACATATAACGCTATTAATTATAACACAGAACCTTCTACACTTTCTTGTTACATCGATCGCCCCGAAATCACAGAAAGCATTTTCCGTCATTGTTGAAAATGGTTTATGATGTTTCTAACATGATATCCCGCTATGATGTTGTCTATCATTTCAAATTAATTTCATGCTAATTCCATTGACTCATATTTCAGAAAGTGTTGCTCTCAGATTATGGCTGGGAGGTTCTGACAGACTGGTGGAAGGTACGTGGGTATGGGAAACTTCCGGCTTGCCAATGGCGGGATACTCAAATTGGTATGGAACGAATCCAGATAATTCTGGCGGTAAAGGCTTGGATGCTAACTGTCTATGTTACGGGAAATGGCACAGTTTTACATGGCATGATTGTCACTGCCTCCTACCTGGTAGCCCTCTCTGTGAGAAACAAATTTAAACGGAACTGATGAACCACCCAAGCAACAATTATGTTAGAAACATCCAGTGATTTCAACATATATAGCATCTGAGAAGTAACTGTGGACGTCATGGGGTATATCAAGACAGATTCATGTCAGAATCACAAGGTCTGAGGTTTGCAGTCGTGAGACGTGCAAGTTTTTACGGTACAAAGGACTACATACATTCTCTTCTCTCATGTCAATGTTAACATATCGATTGTAGCATTACACATTGTCAGGTTTCTACAAGAACTAAATCTCAAGTATTCAGTTTTCGGGAAAGATTTTCAAACGATAGTAAAGTGATCAAATATAGTATTTTGAAAGGTTAAGCTAATCTCAGATTAACTGTGCTGTTTTTTTATGTTAGAGGTCAGATTGTTTTTGAATCTGTTCTTTAAAATTTTACCGAAATGAAACCACACAATATTAGATATCAAACAAGCATTATCACTAGGGGTGTTTCCATCGTGTTCCTGACAAGAGGGTAGATGTGTGAACAACATGGACTTAAGAAATACTCTTATCTCGATGATGGGCTGGGCACTCTAAAAGATGAGTCTGTGTATACTTCGCTATCAGGTCAGATCAAGGTCAATTTATTCGTTCAAATACCACTTGGTTACCTTACAGACAGCGAAATCATTTTACAGAATTTGCCCCTCTGTTAGAGGAAACTTAAAACTCGCGAACTATTCCCAACTGTCACATTGTCTGCCCTTAAAATAAAGCACAACCATGTCTTTCTGATGTGAACAAGTATAGTTCGACATAGCTGATGTTTGAAACGCAATATTGCATATTAATACTTTATGAAACCACTAGATATATAATAGAATCTTCTCCGGGTATACGTAATTCATAACTTATCATTATGTTACTACGGAAATATTTCTATTGCGTTTAAGGTACTGTGAACGTATATAGCTGCATATTCTATTTAAAGAGGCTTGCCCGCAGAGAGATCAGAAAAATTGGCTAATAGAAAAAGGTTTTTTACACATGACAGATTGTTGGAATTGTTGAGTTTTTCATTTTATTTTCCTTATAAAACGCTGAAAAGTGATAGACACATCAAAGAAACAAGCACGTGCACAGTGCCGCACAGTGATAACTTCAAAGGCAGCGGCGATTTACAAAGAAGATTTGCCGTTATATTCCATACATTTCCCTCTCAGGTTGAGTTTTAAAACGTCTTTTAAATACATATTCTGTAATTGTTTTCAAGAAATAAAGTCGGAAAGCCTCTAATTTTGTCACATAGAAACGTGTACTGAAGTTTATTTAGTGATCGGAGATGTGCCGTTTACCGGTCCGTCTGCGGGTAAGCCTCTTTAAAGAGTTACTACATGTAGTGCTTTGTATAGACTGCAGATAATGTTTTGATTATTGTTAAATTTGTTTTATCTTTTCTATAGTCATACTGATTATCAACACAAAGCGACCATGTGTGAATCAGTTCCAAACCAAAGTTTTATTAGGTGATCACAAAATGCCACGTTGAAGCGTGAATAGAAACTAGAATTTCTCGGCGACGCATAACATTGACTTAACGTTGAAGAATCGCGAAGAGGTTCTTTTATGTTTAAAATGTGATGGCATTTTCAACAGTAATACCCTTTTCAGTGCAATGTGCTACATATTTTGAACAGGCTTTGACATTCAATGAATAGCTTGTATGTTACAAATGTTATCTTTGCAAACTTATGGCATGATTATAAAGATTGCATTAAAAATAATTAATATAAGGTCTACTGCTGTTTCCGGTGTACACCTGTATTTTTTCTTTAGTTTTATTCAATTGTAAAATAATAAATAAGAAAAAAAAGAAGAAAAAACAACAACAAAAAAACAAGCCCAAAAAACAATGGAAGGAAAGTTACCAAATTTCCATTTGAACAATTTTATTAGCATTTATCATAATTTTTAATAAACCTACATCAATTTACATTTAAGCTATTCTATTCGGTATATGACTACAGTTTAGAGTCGATGAGCTCATTATGTGTTTGTAAATTTGTGTCTTTGTTAAAAAAAAGGATAACATAAAAAAAATATCTGTTGATTTTTATATGTTTGGTGTATAGCGATGCTTTATTGTACATGTACGTATAGTAAAATAAAAAGTATTACTTTCAAATTGTTCGACATATAGTTTACAAGGTATCAAATTTGTCTCGTCTGTGCAAGATATACAGGATATTTAACAGTGTCTTCAGTAAAATGCCAAATATATTTCACTAGTAGAATTAATATTTTGTTGTGCGTAGCACGCGTGATAACATGAAAATGTTAACTGTACGAGACATATATATATATTTTACTGAAGATATTGTTGGCGTTTTGATTGGTCAGAAAAAATGTGGATTTTTTTCAATAGTGAACAATAACAGAAATAGTAATATTTTTCACCTATGATAATTGTATATTAGAGAAGAATAAACGTCATTTTATTGTTATAACAATTATGTACACTTATGAAATTGTTTACAATAAAACTATTGATGTCATTTCATTGTTATAAGCAATGATAACACTGATGCTAGTGATATACAGTGTATAACAAAACAATAAATGTCTTTCCATAGTTATAACAATGGTATACACTTATGATAATTGTATATGATATAACAATGGGCGTGTACTCTGAATAAAACTGTTAGAACAGGGCCGCAGTGGCCGAGTGGTTAAGGTGTCCCGACACTTTATCACTAGCCCCCCACCACTGGGTTGCGAGTTCGAAACCTCCAGTACGTTGGGCAGTTGCCAGGTACTGACTGTAGGCCTGTTGTTTTTCTCCAGGGTACTCCGGCTTTCCTCCATCTCCAAAACCAGACACATCCTTAAATGACCTGGCAGTTAATAGGACGTTGAACAAAAACAAAACAAACAAACAAATTAAGTCAGAACTACGCAACATATGAAGGCAATATAGATATATATGGAAGCACTTGAAATGGTGCAATGAAACCAGGTTTTCCGGAAGAATGAGTCATAATTTTCTAATCATCATAAACGGAAACGGTTACAGCCATACCACAATGCATATTAAATGTACCGAAAAGGAAAGTTGAAATTGACATCACTCAAGGAGAACAGAAATGACTAATGCTCTAGAGTATAATCGACCTTCGTGTCTGGAAATTCTGCATTGTAAATTTTGTGAAAGTCAGTATTAGACATCGGATTGTACACACAGTTTACGTTTCAAAGGATGTTTGGTTTAGTTTCTATAATACCTGGTAATGTCTTTTATTTTAAGTTCATTTTAATCATAAATCACAATCTTCTTTTTATGAATTTTTCTTTTTAAAAAGTGGCCTTACCGAAATTTGACCGTTGGGATGTCTAAACAAATTATCTGCAACAGTGAGCGTTCACACTTCATCTAAATAGATTAGTGTTCACTTGTACATTCATTTTAAGACTATGAATTGATAACAATCTTTTAGACAATTTGTAGTTTATGAAACTAGCATGAATATTGATATTTACTGTACTTTTGGTTTTTAGTTGGTTGTTCCCACAAATAGATTGACATGTTAAACTTTTAATGACGTCCTTTTAGTTTTGGCGTGACAGAATGACTATCTGCTGTTACCTTATATAAATCAACAGTACTTTGAAGTGAAGTTTTTTGTTTTTGCTTTTTTATTTATCTATTTTATTTATTTATGCTTTTTTATTTATTGTTTGTTTTGTTGTTGTTGTTGTTGTTGTTGTTTTTTCATTTATCTTTTTATTTATTTATTTATTTATCTTGATAATGTGATGGCATGTGTTGGCATTAGGTCCTTTGTTAATACCGAAGTAAATCATTTTCAACTTAAACCTTCCGTTAGTTTTTGTTGATCTGTAATGATTTATTTTACATCCATATTACTTATGTAATCAAAATTAAACATTGTGTAGAATGGACATGGAAAATTATAATGAACTGTTAGCAGATCATTATAGCAGATCTTTCTGGCAGATCTTTCATCATTTAACCGGAAGCTATATATTCATTAACGATTGACATCGGGTATATCATATACAAGTAACAGGTCAATTTCATATTAATTTCTGCCTGTCTACTTCATCAACAATCCCCGCGTAAAATTGTACATTTTTTTTAGAAATCTGTCGGGTTTTTTTTTTACGTTTGGTCTCCACGGTCAGCTCTGCCGATTGCATCAATGTGATTGTATCATTACTAACTTTCCGATATCTATATATATATATATATATGGAAAAATTAAAAAAATGACTCAGACAACATCTAACGTTTTCGTCCCGTCTAGGGGACTCTTCAGACTGTTTATTTTCAATTGCACCATGACGTCATAATGATCATGACGTCATAATAACAGTTACGTCATACAATACCAACAACTTACAACAATAACAACTTACATGTACATACAAATGAAAACTGTTTACGCACTATTCAGACTTGGTTTTAATAGCTTAATAAACTCTGACTCCTTTGATTCTCGTTTTATTGTATCAGAAGTATCCATCTTATATAAAGGGAAAATTTTAAAATCACCATTACTACAATTATGAATATGCTTACTAACATTTAAAAATCTGAGATTATCCGAACGTATTTGTTGACGATGGACTGTCATTCTGGTTCTCAATTCATTACCAGTTTGTCCAATATAAAAATCACTACATTGAGAACAAATCATAGCATAAATAACATTACGGCTTTTACAATCTATATTTCTTTTAACATTAAAAGTGAAGCCATTTTTGAAATTGAAAGTGCTACCTTCCACAATAAGTTTACATGTACCGCAACGCGGTGTATTACATTTAGAAACCTTTGTGCATTTTAAATTATCATTGAACTTAGAACTTGTCAAAATATGACGTAGGTTTTTAGGTTGTCTTTTACTATTTATTAAAGTATACTTGTTTAAAACCTTACCCATTCTATCATTACTTTGCTTAAGTTCTTCACATTTATTGCGAATAATAGGAAATATATCAAAATTACGAGGATTGAAAGTAGATACAAAAGGCAATACTGATTTATTGTCGTCAACAGAATGACGGGATGTAAAAGGTCCCTTATCGATTGCTAATTGTTTACCTTTTTCTATCATTTCTTTAGGATAGCCTTGTGATTTTAAGAATACTGTAAGTTCATTTAGTCTTGTATTTACTGTTTCTTTTTCACTAACGATAGATACTATGCGTGACGCTAAATTGAAAGGAATATTAGTTTTGATATGTTTAGGATGATTAGAATAAAAATTTAAGTAATTATGCGAATCTGTAGGCTTTCTATATAAATCTGTTGAAATAGTATCACCTTTTATTGCAACCAACACATCTAGAAAAGGAAGTGAAGAATCACTCGCCTCCGTTGTATAATTAATCGACGGGTGTAAACTATTGAGATCTTTGTTTAGTTCTTCTATAGAAATATTAGGTGGACAGATAACAAAACAATCGTCTAAAAAACGGAAAAAGTTATTTTCAAGGAAATCACGATATTCCCTACCGTATTTATGTTCAGATATAGCGTACAATTGTTCTTCTAGGTAACCAAGGACTAGAGTGGCATAAGTAGGTGCCACTTTGGTACCCATAGCCGTACCCATCTTTTGATGGTAATATATATCATTAAAAAAGAACACATTTCTGTCTAGAATAATTTCCAAAGCATTAAGAATGAATTCATGATCAAAACGTTGAACGATAATTTCAGGGTGTTTTTTCAACCAATATTTTACAGCTTTCAATCCTAGTTCATGAGGAATCCTGGTATACAAACTAACAACGTCAAAAGTAACTAATTTAGAATGAGGTTTGACATGTTTAGGCAAATGGTCCAAAAAATCAAAGTCGTCTCTTATAAAACTTTTGACAGTATTACAAAGAGGTTTCAAAAGTATATCTACAAAATGACTGAGACGTTGCGTACTACTGTTTGGACCACCGACAATAGGTCTGAATTTTAAGTCATCAGGATCTAGTATCGTAGTACACTCTGAATTTTGACTTTTGATAGCTTCATTTATTAATTTACTTTTGTGTATTTTAGGCAAGCCGTAAAAATAACTAGTACTATGTACAAAATCAGTAAGATAGTCAATTTCTTTTTCCATAAAATTATTTTTGAACTTATCAATTAATTTATCGATTAGGTTACGGGTAGTCGCATCGGCATTACAATCTACAACCTCGTAAAAATCACCATCAGTCAACATTTCTATGATCTTTTCACAATAGTATGTTTTATTCATAATGACTACAGCGCCGCCTTTATCAGCCTCTTTAATTATGATAGAATCATCTTTACGGAGATCATCTATAGCTCTTTGTTGATTAAACGACAAATTACTTTTTATTCTTTTATTAGAAGAAGAATTACCCTTATTGTCTAAAGGAAGTTTTTTAAGACTGTCTATAACATCCTCCAATTGACAGTTACTACTTTTAGGGGGATTATAATTAGATTTGTTTTTGACAATGGGTTCTTCTTTTGAAGAATCATCACTTGTGCCTTCCTTAAAGAATTTTTCATTTAATCGGAGCCTTCTACAGAATTCTAACAAATCTGTTTTTAATTGTGTATTATCTTGTTCGGAAGGAGTAGGACAAAATTTCATTCCCTTGGACAAAACCTTCATTTCATCAATACTTAAAATTCTATTGGATAGATTTACAATTTTAGGTTGTTTAATATCATATTTACCTGTAGAACTCTTATCTTTCTCTTTATCCGTTAAACACTGTTTTTTGTATTTTGTTTGTATCCTCCTCCTTTGTTTATTTTTTGGCAATGTCCTAAAAAATGATTAAATGCTGATTTCCCAATGTAGGTAATTCCATTTAATCTCACAGGAGACTCCTGAGTGTCATTTGCAGCACTATGATTACTCCGTTGGGAACGTGTGTTCATCTGATGTTTCCTGTATGTAGGCGAAGTAGCCCGTGAAGTTTTCCGTGCCGTCATGCTTGGTAACTTAGGTGTAGTTCTAGACTTGTTCGGAGATGGCGTCGCCATCGCTTCTGCGTAGGTTTTTTTAGTTTTTGGTGTAGAAGGCGTGTTTGGTATCTTCTTTGTCGACGAAAATCTATGTTTTTCTTGGTCTTTCTTTGGAGGGGTTTGGTCATTGATAAATACATCCGTACCATAATTCACGGCATATTCGTTCAACCACTTTCTTTTTTTCTCCCATATTTCTTCGGATCTTGTTTCTTCATTCCGACATTCTTGTTCCCATTGATTCATCAAAATTCGTATGATGTCCGTATTTTGGGTTCGGTTCTGGATCATTTTGTACAGATCTTCGTCAAGAGACAGACATTTTTCTTGTGCGCGATTCATTTTGTTCAACATTATCTTCATTTCAGATTGGAAATTATATATAGCTGTTTCAGCCCGGATTTCTTTGTCATCTTCATTCTCCCCCGGAATCAATTTTGGTCTAAATTTTCGCGGTATGATGACAACGTCCCGTTCCATCCAATCTTGGTATACTTCCCCGGTCTTTGTTAATTTCAAAGTGTTCCAATAAGCCTGCTTCCGTTCATTAAGGATACGTTTCCAATTATGCAAAATGGATTTCCGTAACTTCGCAGCTTCTTTCTTGTTTGAATTGTTGTCTGGCGTAAAATGGTAATCCGGTGTATCGGTAGTAAGTTGTTGCAAACATGTTGTTGATTTTTCGATGACAGGAATAGCAAAGATTTCCAGTAGTTGCTTAATGTTTTTGTTCATCTCGGTCAACTTACCGGAGATTTCTTTTAAGTAACTCTTTTCATCCATTTTGGTCTTCGCACTTGAATAAACAGCTTGTCTGTGTCACATCCACAAGTAATATATATAGAGAAAAAATAATAGTAGTCCTTGTGGAAGAAAATATATGGAAAAATTAAAAAAATGACTCAGACAACATCTAACGTTTTCGTCCCGTCTAGGGGACTCTTCAGACTGTATATATATATATACACACACAAGTGCCTACATGACACTTTATAACGTTAAATAGTTTAAGGTTTTCCGTTAATAATAGCGAACTTATTCGTAACCAGGCTACTGTAACCTTGCAATTTATAAACTTACAGAAACCATAGGATAATGTATTTCAACATGTTTTAATGATATATCCAATCTGCTATGTGTAATATGTATTGTATCAGTGTCACATAATAAGTAAATAAACAGTAAGTTCTACTTTAATATTCTCCTTTGTTTGGTATTCTGTCCGAATTAGAATCAATCTCGGTGACATCTGATGGTTGAGCGTTTGCTAATTTTTGGGATGACATCATTGCGCTGTCGTTGTCCTCATCCAACTCGATACTTAATTCTCCAAGCAAATCTGTAGGCCTCATTGTTTCCACATCCTGCTGTTCCAGCCATCTTTTCCTCTGTAAATATACAGTATAAACAGTAACATTACGTCATGGTCAGTATTATAACCATTGTATTTCCATAATATAATTATTTCTAATGCAAACTAATTCATTCATGAAATACGTTACTTATGAATATACAGTTAGGCGTAGTAAGCTTTAATATGGAATTCATTCCCGGAAACTGTTTCTAATGGTGCAACACTCAGTTCACTCGAAATACTCAGCTTAGCTACGTGAGTGTTTTAACTGCACTGAAAATCAAATTCCTAAGTACAAGCATTTGGCTCTGTGCACGTACGTACCGTTTTAAGTAATTACGGTTATTGACCTTGGCATATCCATCAGTCAAAACAAAGCGTGTACGTTAACGCGTTAACTATTTATCATTAATATACCGCTCGGCTAGAGAGAATACATGTAACCCCGGTAAATACTAGCCGCAATATACCGCTCAGCTAGAGAGAATACATGTAACCCCGGTAAATACTAGCCGCAAGATACCGCTCGGCTAGAGAAAATACACGTTACCCTGGTAAATACTAGCCGTAATATACCTCTCGGCTAGAGAGAATACATGTAACCCTGGTAAATACTAGCCGCAATATACCGCTCGGCTAGAGAGAATACATGTAACCCTGGTAAATACTAGCCGTAATATACCGCTCGGCTAGAGAGAATACATGTAACCCTGGTAAATACTAGCCGTAATATACCGCTCGGCTAGAGAGAATACATGTAACCCTGGTAAATACTAGCCGTAATATACCGCTCGGCTAGAGAGAATACATGTAACCCTGGTAAATACTAGCCGTAATATACCGCTCGGCTAGAGAGAATACATGTAACCCTGGTAAATACTAGCCGTAATATACCGCTCGGCTAGAGAGAATACATGTAATATAACCCTGGTAAATACTAGCAGTAATATACCGCTCGGCTAGAGAGAATACATGTAACCCTGGTAAATACTAGCAGTAATATACCGCTCGGCTAGAGAGAATACATGTAACCCTGGTAAATACTAGCCGTAATATACCACTCGGCTAGAGAGAATACACGTAACCCTGGTAAATACTAGCCGTAATATACCGCCCGGCTAGAGAGAAAACATGTAACATGTAACCCTGGTAAATACTGGCCGCAATATACCACTCGGCTAGAGAGAATACACGTAACCCTGGTAAATACTGGCCGCAATATACCGCCCGGCTAGAGAGAATACACGTAACCCTGGTAAATACTAGCCGTAATATACCGCTCGGCTGAGATAAATACACGTCACTCTAGGTAGATACTAGCCACACCATACCGCCGCTCGGCTGAGTGATCTACAATTTAACTCGATCGGTTGTAACAGAGCACATGTTAAATTAAATCTAAATCACTGCCTCCATTAGGGATCGAAATCAGGATCTCTGTCTTACTAGTATTATTCTCAACCTATCCTGATAAAGGGACGATCTCTCTAGTCGAGCGGTATATCGCGGCCGTGATTTACCAGGGTTACATAAAGATATGTTATCTTCCAATAACTAAGGTGAGGAATGTTATGGGTAATCCTTCTTCCGAAAGTATATTTCCACGCGATAAGTCATCTGATTATATCTTTATTTTATTGCCGTATTAAAACGCACCTTTCCAAAATCGACCCCAAAATCCAGATATCGACGAGCTTTCTTTGGTAGATATGGAAACAGTTGGTCTCCAAGAGGTAAGCTGTATCTCACATCCACTTCGTCCGTTGACGGATGATCTAGAAATAACGGAACGAGATTGTCTGCAATTAGTAAAGGTTTTTAAAGACGTTTTCTAAAAGAAGGCAGCCCCAAGATCCTTGATACCATTAGATACCATTTCAAATCTCGGATTAGTGTTTTGTCCACTGCTAATAACTCCCAAAGAAAGGTTGCTTCTTTAAAGATTAGATATATAGATAATTATTTCAGGAAAGTTACAATTCACTGTATGAAGCGAGACTCGGTTTCTCAGTCAGTTTTTAAATATAAACCATTACTTTGTGAATATTGTACCCATTCCTTGCTTAATTTCCTGATTAAAATCTATATGGAAACTGTACACATTTTATGATAAAGTCAATTCTTAAGTTCTAAGAAAATCGTTGTAGTCTTATTTTACATGTTTTCACATGTTTGGTAAGTTTATTTATTATATTTATTAAATTATTCTCATTACTAACAATTGCATGCCCTACATGTGATAATCAACAAAGACGTCCTCCACTGACCTGTAAGATAACTTACAATGGCTCCCACAACAACAGTCATCATAACACCTATGGCTCCAAACCAGCGAAACGAGACAGAATACAGTTTGTCCAGGCCTTGTCTGGGTCATCGGAAACATAAAACAAAAAAAATAGACTGAATATAATTTGTCCAGGCCTTGTATGGGTAATTCAAAACATAAAAAAACTGAATGTACTTTGTCCAGGCCTTGTCTGGGTCATCGGAAACCTAAAAAAAAAAAAATAGAATGAATACAGTTTGTCCAGGCCTTGTCTTGGTCATCGGAAACATAAAATAAAAACGAGACAGAATATATTTTGTCACGACCTTGTCTTGGTCATTGGAAACAAAATCGAGAATGACCCTACATCATCCAGGCCTTTTCTGGGTCATTGAAAACATAAAACATACAATGACACAGAATTTATTTTGTCCAGACCTCTTCTTTAAATAGGGTTAATAAAGTCGAAAATTGTTCTAAAGAACATCATGGAGTTCAATTTAATTACATTTCATGGTCATTTAATATTACATTGTTTAGCAATAAATTGAGCAAAGCACTAATGGGAACGCTATGGAACACACCTTACCTTAGACATTGATATATTATATTAATATAGAAGAAAATAAACCAATTTCAAAACATGTTAAACGGGGTCTTCAAAGTACCTTGTAAGTTAATACATCTTTCCTATATTCTAATGTTTTGTCAATAAAAATATCATTTACTTACGGAGGATTTGCCTTGAAATTATCCATTTCCTTTCGGTATGTGTCAATACGAACAGATAGGTCACTTTGTGTGAATGATGAATTTATAAACATAGACGTATTAACCAAACCAGTAGAATTTTCGAAGGTTGTCGTGTCCATAGAACACTTGTCCGTCGGATTAGGTGGTAACCAGGGCTGACTGGGTGCAGACGTGAAGAAGTTCAATCCAAGGGATAGCCACAGCACAAATAACATCGAAACTATTCCGCCAATAAGAAAGCCCTTCAATAGTGTAAAATATGAAAGCCATAATTACTCTTTCAAATTTCAAGCTGGTATTCTGCGTCATTGAAAACAGAAATACCTTGATACGACGTTATTTACATACTACTTTGCGTTTGCAAGTTCTAGAAATAAACTGTATACTTGAAAAGACGTTAACAGATGCCAGGGATATTGATTCAAAACAAGGTAACGTCCAGCATTAGCTAAGTTCATTATCATTATTCATTAAAATATCATTGGAGTATCAGCATGTACGAGGGCTGATTGATATGCTGTGAGCCTCGTATTGAAGGAGGTACTCACGGATGATCTTTTTAAGTCCTACTATTCTCTGATTATATAGGGCCGTGTACCCAATGACTGGTCTCATTTGGTTGGTTTATATCGACGAGGTAGAACTCCAAATAAAGGCAAGCGGCCTTTGAAAAATGGACAAAATCGGTTAGGGTTAGGGTAATGGCAAACTTCAAATCCTTTCATATGAGCCTCACAACTTATCAATCAACTCTCGTACTTTTATTGGAAATATGCCGCCCTAATTGGTCGCTTTATAAAATTATCTAAAAACGACAATAAGTTACGAAACAAAAATAAACAAATATGATATTGTAAACATGCAAATAAATCCATAAAGCATATGCTTGAAACTAACCCTTTTTGTAGCCCAAGGACAGAATATAGAAAGAAAGAACATGCCAGATAGAGGCCCTCCAAAACAGGTAAGTATCGATCCGCTTATCTGTAACAAAACCAGTCAACCATAAAAAAATATTTATATTCACTCATATTCACGCCAATGAAAAGTCTAACAGGAATTATTATGGATTATTTGTCTTTTCATATTTTTATTTATTTATTTATTTTTTTTTTGGGAGGGGGGGGAGGGGGGGGGGGGGGTGTGTGTGTTGTTTTTTTTGTTTTGTTTTTTATTATTATTGTTTTGTTTGTTGTTTTTTATTCTCGTGATGTTTTGGTCTCAGTACCTCATTCAAATATAACGTTATAATAGTAATATACAATGTATACAGATTGCTATGTATGGGATCGTATACTACTTTTTTGGTCATGTTTTGCTTTCGACTAAGCGTCTCTTTAACGATTCGTGTCTACGTCAATGTTCTTTTGTTATCTGAACATTTTAATTGATTTCCTACCAGAACTACCGAACTACCTTTTAACATGCCATTATTGCTTAGAAATTATTTCCTTACAAACATAAATAACGCCAACTAAAATCAAGATGCCTATGATTCAGTGATGAAATTAGGAAAATAGGAAGGCAACCTTTGCTAAGCCTTTCAGAATTTTAGGCTATTTGAAGAACAGCATATTTACCTTCTAAATCACGTTTCTTCGGCATCAAATTCGCTTGTTTCTAATTATGATTTTCTTGGTACATTTGTCTCTTACCTGACTTAATGATCCTGATACGTTGGCTATTAAGGCTGTTATTGTGATGGAAAGCCCCCCGTATATCAAAACTGAAACAAAGAACCGCTTCATCTTCTTACTAAAAATACACTCAAAACGATTGCGTTTGATACAAATAACAACACTATATCAATAAATCACAAATAAATATTACATAATACATAACAAATCTCACAAAATAGTAAATAAATCTTACAATATTCAACAAATATTACAAAAAAAAATTAAAAAAAAAATTGCAAAAAACAAAAAATGAATATTCCAAAATACAAATATTACAAAATACAACTGATATTAAAAAACACAAAAACAAATTTTACAAAATGCTAAACAAATTTTACAAAATACAAAATAAATAAAACAAAATACAACAGAAATATTACAAAATACAAAACAAACATAACAAAATAGAAAACAAATATTACAAAATACAAAACATTATGACAAAATAGAAACAAATATTACAAAATATAACCAAATATTACAAAATACAAAGCAAGTATCACAGAATACAAAACAAATATTACAAAATAAAATAAATATTTTAAAATACAAACAAAATATTAAAAATACAAAAAAACAATTATTAAAATTACCAAACAAATGTTACAAAATATGTGGAATACAACACGACATTTTGAAAAACCGATATAAGTTATAGCTTAAGCACGAGTCAAATATGACGCCTACCTGTCATCTTCGCTATGGCAGTAGCTTTTCCGTCGGACATATCCTTATAGTTTGGCTTAATGAAGTCTTCAACTGTCTGGGCGCTAAGACAACTTAGCCCTGATGATATCGTGCTGCAAACATACCACCAGCAGCATCTTAGTGGTGAGTCTTGTTTATGGTTTAATTTTTATTTATTGTTTATAAAATTACAATGGTAAAAGATCAGCTGATGTTATTTGATTTAATTAGTATCCTCATCAGATGAGTTTTCATTTGTCATGATTTTTAATACACTTTTTCAATTTACTGAATCTGAGAAGTGAATGAAATGTTTGCAACGAATTTCAGAAATCATGTGGAATGGAAACGAATGTAACATTCTATTTATCGCAATTATTGATAATAAATTTGACGTGAAAATATGTCATGACGTCATAATTAAACAATTGATAACACAATATATGCGCTATTTTTACACTGATGTAGTAGTTATTTTCTTTTTTTCGACCAGCATCTTTAAAACATGTTGTTCTTTTTTTTCTGTTAGAAAAAGCGACAAACACGGAACTACTAATCCTACCTAAGGGAAGCACTAAACAATGAAGCGAGGAACAGCCCGGCAAGTCCAGGAAGTCCGTGGAACACTCTCACCACCATATAAGGTAGCAGCTAGTAAAACATATATAGATTCCTCGCCAAAATCAGACGTAGGGTATGGATTTAGTTATGTATGAATAATTTTATCTAACTTTAAATCCATTTTTCAGGCTACTTTGTTTTGAAATTAATGTATACTAATCATAACCCAAACAAAAGTACAACCACTTGATGTAGACGATAAATATAATGTAGTGATAATACATTATTTTAATTTTGAAGAACAATGCAATCAATTTACATAAAAGAATAAAATAATGAATATGCTGTAATGTATGTAGATGAATGTCAGCGAGCTTACCTTATCTGAATAATTGCCCACGACTTTCAAATTCTATTCTTACTTCGAATCTATATAATATGATATATAAAACTGATAATTAACAAATGATGACGTTACATTTTGCACTAGCGCTTTCACTATAGTGAAAATAAATAATCCATATACCTGGTTAGCGTTCTTGATGATACCAGCCTCGATCGGATCACAGCCCACAGTGTTGAAGTAGGCAAACATAACTAATCCTTCAATATTTACAATAACACCAAACACTAGGAAAGCTGGGCCGGCGAAATAGAGAATTCTGAAAAGGCAAGTAAATTCCTTATTTCCAATTATATTATAAAAATGTAAACTTTATGTATTTTACAACAATTGCGAAACAAGTTATAATAACTTATATTAATCACGCTTGTTGGCCCGGATGGAAGCGCGCGAGGGGTCTTACTGTGGGGGGAAACCGGAGTACCCGGGGAAAACCCACGTGGTCGAGCAGGTGACCCCATATCTTTTCACGTCCGATCGGGGAATCGAACCCCGGCCGCCTAGGTGAAAGGCAAGTGTGTTACCACTGTACCACCCGACCACCTTGAACAATTATATTATACGTATGTGGAATCGATGATGGAGATGATAGTACTTATATGGTTATATGGTGATGAAATATATTTTTCCTTATAAAAAAAATAGAAACCACATCACATGCAAGTGAAAAAAATAAAGATGATTGCCGCTTAAAAATAATGACAATGTCATTATAGCTGTCTGAACTCAGAGAGGATAACGCTTTGAAATCGTAGCGGAAATTTAAACTCAGTAATTGTTTACTTTTTCTTAGGTGGAAAGGATGATCAACAGGTATTTTTTTTAGCTTTTTTGAATTTTTTCAAGATTGATTTGTTCTACTTTAGAGGTCAGAATGACGTTTTTGGATGAAAAAGAGAATGTCTTATTTCGACGAAGGACTGGGCTGCGTGGAGGACAGACTGGCTGTTCTGGGTGAAGTTCGTAATGACTGATCTGGATGGAGGAAAGCATTAATGATCTGTATGAAGGTCAAAATAGCTGATCTGCTTTATTAAATACACTTTGATAAAAAGTTACTTTTTTGCCTCTGACAACGTCTTGACAGAACTGATACGCTGAACCGTTGCTTGGTTGAATGTCATGCCGAAATACCCAACAATTGATCCTAAAAGGAGTGGCCAAAATGTATGCCGAACCGTCGGATCAGGGTCAAAGCTACAATTCAAAACAATATTGATCGTTAAATAAGCGTTTAAATTTCACTGCATTCGTAATTCACCTCTTAATATTGTATTCGGATTGTATAATTGAATTTCATGTTTGGAAATCATTAATGAATTATGCATTCATAATTCATGATGGAAATTTATTTTCAGAAGTTGGAATTGATCCTCATAGATCACCACTGAAATTATCATCAGGAATTCACTTCTAAATTTTCATTTGGAACTCACTATTGAATTGTACACTCGGCACTCACCTCTGACGTGAACATTCGAGAGTTCCTATTGCATATAATTATTAGCCAGTTGAATCAGAAATTCTAGATTTCTAGTTAATTTTAATAGTTTAGAGTTGAGAATTAAACTTCCCCGGATTATAGGTGGGCACTGCCAACACTGAATATTGCAGGGATATTATACATATATGTTAAACAATATTTCAAAATGTTTTAGCACAAATCACTGATCTATAGCTTGGATATGTTACATACTTACTTGAAATAGTTAATACGTAGATTGTCGGTGTTAATTTGTAACACCTTCCCGAAATTTCCTATATCGGTTGTACCCTTTAACAAAACAAGCATAAAATGATTCTGTTCAAAAGCTTTATCATGGTAAAAACGCCTACATTTATAGTAATAAACATGTTGAAATATCTTTACAGTTTAAAACTGTATCTTTTCTTGGGAAAACAACCAATAAATGTAAACCACCTGGTTGTGATAGATATTTGCATATGGTTAAAACTCTTATCACTATAAAATCTCCTAAAACTCTTATCACTATAAAATCTCCTAAAACTCTTATCACTATAAAATCTCCTAAAACTCTTATCACTATAAAATCTCCTAAAACTCTTATCACTTTAAAATCTTTGTAAAACTTTTATCACGATCAACTTTCTATCATGGAAAATACCTGAATAATATTTTAAAAAATTATCACGAGAACATGATTAAATGTTTGAGAATCAAATAATAAAAAAGAATGCTTCTTTACGTAAACAACAAATTCCCAATCATAGTCACAAAAATAGGTAATAGAGTAACTTCTCACAATAAAACATATTTAAACATAATTGTCCGTGTAAATACTACCCATCTTCATCGGCAGTCCAAACATTTAAAGACGTCTTCAAGCTGGTCTTCATAGTAGGCCTCTGTGACAACTATGGTCAGTCGTCATCAATGAATTTAATTTCACATAAAACCAAACAATTCGTCAACTGCTAATGGAGAATTATCACTATATTTATCTGTCAATTATCAGTGAATTCGGTTGACCAGTGCTTTATCTTTTTTATGATGAACTTAATTGCTGACCGCAGTGCAAACTAAACATCTTCTACGGCCATTAATCCAGGACCTCAAATAAACGTGATATGTTAAAACACGTGATATGTTGCCTGGGCTAAATATTTAATAAAATTTTGTAAACCATTTTGATGAAAACCCTGTTATATGAATTTTTGACTTTCCTGTGTATTCCGTCTCCATATCAGTACTTCAGATTGCCAACGCGGTCTAGTGTCATATGGCATTTCCGGTTCGTTCGAGAAGTGAAGCATGTCTGTTTTATAAAACGTGTGTGCTACAGTAAGCATACACCTGCTTTAGATAATCAAATTACATTTTATGAATTTTATTTACACCGGTGGAAATGCCTACCTTAACGATCACAACAATCATACCGATCGTCATGATAAGACATTGTAGTACATCCGTCCACACGACCGCCTTGAGTCCACCCTGTACATATATATATATAATAAAACATTGTAATACATCTGTCCACACGACCGCCTTGAGTCCGCCCTGTACAGATATATAATATGACATTGTAATACATCCGTCCTCACGACCGCCTTGAGTCCGCCCTGTACAGATATATAATTTATAATAAGACATTGTAATACATCCGTCCACACGGCCACCTTGAGTCCGCACTGTACGGAGATATAATAAATTATTGCAATTCATCCATCCAAAACTATGTAACTTTTCCCATAAGTATCTTAACTTTAATCTATTTTTTACAGGTATCTGCAGTTACCATGATATGCCACCTTCGTATAAGCATATATAGTTAGCATGATTGTATTCACTTACATGTACATGTTCAATGCGCTGAAAATGAAGGTCCTGTATTACTACCCCACTGATGGACATGCAGTCTTAATTACCATGCTGTTGCTTGCATTTTTTTTTAAATACCCAACATTTGTTAACAACTTACGATAGAGGTATAGATGATAGCTGTCCCGGCCACAATAAATACAGAGGCCCAGAACGGAAAGTCTGTCACTGGAAACAAACATAATTGATATATGTAAAAACTGTTGATATGACTTATGATAAAATGACTTAAAACATATTTACCTGGTTTTCTGTTACGTACATTGACTCTGTTTGATTATTATCCTTTTCATTAAAGGATTTAGCCTGGCACAAAGCTACCAGCTATATCTATTTGAGCTTAAAGATTTGTTAATGTAGATTTGGAGGTGGTCAGCGCAAGTCAAAAACTGTCTTCCTTTGTTTCACGGCAACAATATTTTACTGCATACAATGACCTTCATTTTTCTAATTGCATACTGAATAATTGTTAAATTCCATAAGGCTAACATTTCATGGTTGTCCCAGTCAAATTTGTGGGTTTTGAATTTCGGTCAGGCACTATTTGTAAATATTCTGTAGTAAAAAATATTTGTACATATGTTTACATGCATGAATATTCTCGCTATATTCAATAACCAGGGATAAAGCGAAATTAAATATCCCGCGAATATTACCAGATATGCAGTATTTGGTTTTTATCCCGCGTACCGCACTATACCAAAATATGACATTGAATGCGTTGTATATATATATAAATATATATATTTATCGTATTTTCTAGTAATGTTTATATATCATGTTATTGTATTTGTATCATCTGAGTCCTGATAAATGGGCGGATTGCCTCGAAAATTTGAAATTGTTAATGCCCACACTATTAGAATTACTTCTTTGCCCCATATTAACATTTCCAAAAAAAGGAAGATTAAATAATAATGTTAGAAATCTGTTTGCTATTATATAAACTGTTTTGTTAAATCTCTATATATGCGATATAAACATCAAATATACTGTTCAACAAGCTATTGGTATGTTGTTAGATAAACAAGGACATCCATGTTGTCATTTTTGGAGACCAAGTCAATGTCATACCCGGGATTATGAAATATTAAACTTCGGGTAGAGGTGCTTGAAACTGTGAGATAATTTAAACACTTTGTAATATTATATTGGGTACACAGGGAAACATGACTTGATGTTATAAAAATACAAACCTGCTTCCAAAGCGATAGCAGGTCCATAGAGAACGATACCCATATAAAATATCTATAACAGAAACATATGATACAAGGTCAAACTTTTACTGTTTCGGTATTAGCGTTTAAGATCAGATGCTGTAATATCTAGATATTTGATTAGCATGCTTCCCATACCTTTTGAAATTTGAATATACTTTTGAAAGATTTTGAATATGTTTTTGGAATAATTGAATGTGATTTTCATAATTCAGGCTGGTATATCTAGTAGTAGATACGTGTAGTTCACTGATCATGTTTATATTATACGATGCTTTAAAGATTTATCTACATGCAGTAAAACTGTTTCCTATTTCATTCATATCACGTAAGGTTTGTGTAAAGAAAATTTACAGTTGTAGTTTAAATTCTCGACCATGACTAGCGACACTCTCTCCGTGGTAAAATGTTAACGCAACATGCAGAGCCACGTTATGTTAAGAACACTTCCTTATTATGTATCACGTATTATAAATATTCGCTGACATGCAGAAAATACGTACGTAATATAACATTCCGATGACTGTTCCCAATGAACGGGGTGCTCTGCTTTTGTATCGGAGTTCAAAATACTAAAACAAATATAAAATGTTTGAACTACGTAAAGACAATAACATCAGTAAAGTATCAAGGTATCTTTTCTCATGAATATACAATTATATATTATCCCTTATGCATGTTTGCGATATTGCCTTGACATGTGTGCTTGATATATATAATAAAATACATCAAAAACAGTTTTTCATTACTGCAGCCTTTGCCAATATACATGTGTAATACATGCTGGCAGAAAAAGCTTTTCATTATTTATTTTTCCACTTCTCTTTTGTTAGCATTAAAAATAAACCCAGCAGTAAAACATGCCTGATATCAACTGATAAAGCATGATCCATAATTAACCGACAAAGCATGCTCTATAACAAATCGACAAAACACTCCTTACATTAACCGACAAAGCATGCTCTATAACTAATCGACAAAACACTCCTTACATTAACCGACAAAACATGCTTTATATTGACCGAATAAAAGTACTTTATATAAATCGACCATAAAAATGCTCTTAAAGCTACAAATCCTTAGAGTCGTCGTTACCTCAAATACACTCGTGATCTTGAGAGGATGAAACAGTGGAGCTACAACCCTTGTGGCTACCAACATTGCTATCATTAACCCAACACTAGTCCAGAAGAGGTCTCCCCCGTAGATGTAAACTTCAGCGGGGAAGCCCAGTACCAATATGGACGATTCAAACGATACGACAAGAGAAACGGCGACCGGTAACATCTTCAGTCGACGATTCCCGACCAGATATTCCAAGGTTGTCTTCTGTCCGCCCCCGGAACACGCGGAATACACACCTATTTATATACGTCATCAGGTATATTAGTTTTTGAATTGATGATTTATTTTCTTTCTTAAACACGGAACACAAATATTAAAAAATGTATCATAATTGAATTATTTTTATTACACCATTTGTCATTCTATATTATTTTATATCATATTATATTACAATATATATGATACTATATTATTTTAAATTGTGTTATCACATATATCATACTATACATTATTTTATATTATATAACATTACAATATATATATGATACTATATTATCTTAATTTACACTTGATGTAGTATAATGTTTTTTATTCTTTGTTATATTGTACTATATATTGTATCATATTATTTCATATTATATCGTTATTGCATTGTGTTATATTATACACACCGAGTTTTATTCGGATCAACATGTGCGTTTGCTTTTTTGCAAGTTTGCTTGCTTGTTATCTTTCTTTAAAGCATCCGTAAAGGAATTAGTACTTAAATCAACACAATGATATTTCTAAGTATGATAACGGTGATCATGTCAAAAATTATTTAATACTGACTTGTGACTAGTGACATAAAAAAGATAAACTTTTTTTCTGTTTGCTTTTCTGTTTGTTTGCTTGTTGTTTTTTTGTTATTTTTATTTTTGCCTTTGTTGTTTTTTTGTTTTTTTGTTTGTTTTTTTTCGGTTTTTGTTTGTTTTTTTGTTTTTGTTTTTTGTTATTTGTTTTTTTGTTTTTTTTGTTTTTTTTTATTTTGACATTTTGTAGATATTATAGCCATGGCGGATTTCCGCAGACTCACCTATCCCTATCGAGAAGGAGATCATTACAGCAAAAATAACATAATCAGCCACGTGGAAACCGAACTCAGACGCTGGAATAAATCATGTAATACTAAGGTACCATTCAAAAAGCTGCTGCTATGTATATAAAAATAATAATTTCGTTAAATTGATAAAACATGAAAAATATAAATACAAACGCTAAAATTTTCCTCGTTGGCTAGCAACACAGAATGTATGCCGACCCTGTTGGATTTATTGTAATGTCTTTCAAAATTATTTTATCGTGATATATCTTAATGAAGATCACCTAATAGTATAGAAAGACATTCCCGTGTCATTTGCTCTAAACTTACAAGTAACTTGGAGTGGAATTCTGTAAACATGCATATTTTACCGGACAACTTAATTTAGCGGACAGCTTATTTTACCGACAACTTATTTCAGCATTTCACGCGTTGTGAGCCTCCTCTAAATAAATGATTGTGCTAATTGATAAATAAAAATATGTAATAAAGTTGAAAATGCATGAATTTATTTACATTTCCGTTATGCATTTACTATTGGTCATAGCAACGAAATTGACGTTTACACTTCGGTAAACGTTAGTCCATCGCGTAGGAATATGTGCATCAAATAACAAATCAGGAAAATGCAGTTTACAAATACTTATACAAAAACAAAAGAGAAAAACGTTATTTCTTTATCTATATAAATTGGAAAAAATTAACAATGTACATTATACTTGGAACACAAAATATAGATATCACATTCCTTTTGAATGAATTAGTATTATAAACATTTTTTTTTACATATTTGAATTCTACATTATATTTTAGAAAATAAAAAAGATACTTACCCATATCGGCTCTCTTATCCTTCTTTAGGAGGGAGATAATGATGATGTATTTCCTGACAAGACTTTTCTACCGAGCGAAAGACTAGTATAATTTATTCCCATACACATCAATGTCTACACAAACCTGACTCAATACTCCTCGACATCTAACAAAATGCATAAACATTCATGACGCCGTTTACTTAGAAATACAATTATATTCAATGTAGTGTTTTTAAGGTTCAAGGTTATGGCTATTTTTCTAGCCAATATAAGCTTAAGTATGTAGTACACGTGAATTATTGAACTGTTTATTTGTTTGATTTTTAATCAAACAAGAATATGCTATAACAATATGTTATTGTATAAATGATGATTTAATATTCACGATTATATCAGCTTGATATGTATAAAATGGGTATTAACAGATGCATAGTCTTTTAGTAAATTTAAAAACTGAACATACATATGGAGCTGTAAAAATCACAATGAATTACTACTGCTGCTGTTGCGTCTAGTTTGTTACTACTGCTGCCATGACGTCTTTATTGTAGCCAACATTAAACAAAAAACAAACACAAACAAAAAACGGGACTTTTAGCATATTGCTTTATTTCCTCATGACTATATGCTTCGGCTTGTCATTTCTGACGTTGTTGAATGAATGCACTCAATAACCTCAAGGCTGAACGAGGGAGTTCGACTACCACACCACGGAATGCAATGAGCACATCGGTCTGAAAACCATACAGTTGTTGAAATATGTCCCTTATTCATTCAGATCTCAATCTTTAATTCGGTTTTTTTTTTTTGCTGAATCTGATTTTTTTAATGTAGTTTGGCACGTCAGATTGTAGGAATAAGCACATAAATTTCAAATGATAAAGATCCTAGAGAAAATATAACAATTTTTGAGCTGTTTCCTCGTGAAATTCCTCAAAATTTTGTTATTTCTTGGAATGAAATAGTTGAGACAGTGAGGTAGCAGTGTACTGTAAAAATATCCATTTTTTTAGATATGAAAACATAGCGAGTTAACCCTACATATAACTTATACTTTAGTATATAGATTTGAATACCATGGTCACAACTTCAAAAATAAAGATTGAAAACTGCAAAATATCATGATATTTGACCCAAAATGACATAGTTCTCTCCAAAATTATTTTCTGAAACTTATTTGAGATCAAATATCTCCCCGAATGACAGAGCTAATCTTGTTTTGACATATATTCATGATTAAGTCTTTTCTGCTATCTTACATTATATGCAAGGCATTGTTTTCTGCTGTAGACAAAAATACTGGTGTAAACATACATTCGGAAAATCCGGAAATTTAAAATCTGGAATTTTTTTTTTTTTTTTTTTTTCATTTTTTCATTATTTTTTTTTTCACATACTTCCCCGTAGTGCTCCTAATTGATATTTCCACGTTATCTCTATGCCACAGTGATAATTGATTGGTTATGGTAATAGTTCTTCCTTCCTTGTTCCATGAATTAAATCATTGTTATATTGAAACTCCACGAGGAAAAAATACATTTTTTTTTTTAATTTTTTTTTTATAAAATGGTTGCATCGGTTTTTTAAATTCGTTGAAAGCAGAGATACTCTTACTGGCGATAACAAAATAAAGCTTATCTTTTTAACACACATAAATTTTAAACTGTCGTCAATTATCATCATTTATCCCATAACTACGCTTGTTTCACAACTGATATTTCACGTGATAAAATTCGTAGCAGTGTGTTATTGTTTTTGTTTACACACCGCAGTGTGTAGCCATTTTCTAAGCCTCCGATTGGTCATTTGTGACCTCCAACAAATCTGATTGGCTAACCTCTGGCCTTTGACCACGGACTATTTTTACTACTCTCACTTATCTTTTTTTTTTTCGTCTGTCTTCAAAAGATAAGCATGTACACACTTTTTGGAGTTGTCGGTGCTCAAAATTAGCATTACTGGATGAGAGGGGTGTCCTCATGGAAATGTCGATTAATCTGGGGTTTGAAACTCATTTGAATGAAACGGTCGCAGCATCTAACGTGACTGTTACTGTTTGGCAGCTTCCCTTTTTCTAGTTCGATATCATTTGGTACGGATATTGTACCAACAGAAAAAAACACTTTCACTTACCTTTATTACGAATATATTTATCCCAAACACAAAAATGTAAAAATCATCTTGGAACATTTGTCTCATGTCCGTAAACTCTATACTCTATGTCTCTGAAACTGATGAGATTTCGTGAAAACACACGGACAAACGTAAACTGCATAGGCCTATTGCTCCACACTCCAGCTCGGTTTCCGAAATATTTGTTGAAATGCACGATGTCTTGAATGAATAAATCTCAGAATGAACATTTAACATCACAATAACCAGTAATAGCATACCTACGAAATCCAGGAAAGGACCGATAATTGAATATGACAATGATTAGTCTAATATTCAGCGGTGACGTTCAACTTGACGATTTCAACGGTGTCATCTTCGAATATTTCGAGCGGAGTTATTTAAACAAATTACCTATTAATAAATTACACAGATACAAGGACTTTCAAACTTATATTTCCTTTTGTAAAATAATGTCATTTACAAATATAGTACAGAAGATATGAGTCGTTCATCTAAAATAGATGATAAGCTTTCGTTGGGAGAATTTGAACTTGACATGCTTACATTTGTAAGTAAAGAAGTTGTGGGATAAACAAGTTAGTTTGAATAGAGGTTCCCCAACGAATGGAGATTATTTATCATTTTTATCCAATTCTCGTGAGTTAATTTTCTAATTTTGAAAAGACACTCTAAAGCTCGTGATTAGAAAATTAACTAACGACAGTTGGGTAAAAATGATAAACAATCTCCACTCGTTGGGGAACCTCTATTTAAGACACAATACGAGGGCTGATTGATATGTTGTGAGCCTCACATTGAATGATTTCAATTTTGCCGAACATATTGTATTATTTTTCAACATAAATTCCTTCAGTATATTTATACACTTTTCCCAGCGGTGTTTAAGGGCCTCAATGCCCCCTTTTCTTGGCTGTACAGAAAACCATCCACTGCATGTATGACGATATCATTAGACTGAAAGTGGGTCACTGAAATAGCTGTTCTCAGTTTTGGAAATAGATGAAAGTCTGATGTAGTGAGATCATGTGAATAAGGTGGATGCTCAGTCAATTTAAAGCCACAATCGTGAATGGCAGCCATGGCAATGGAAGACTTATGAACAGGAATATTATTCTGACAGAATGACATAACTTCAGTGAGCTTTCCGCGACACTTAAGTTTGATATTTTCCCGCAACTGCCAACAGGTTAAGCATAATATGTGTCATTGATTGTTTTCCCTTTTTGGAGTTAATATATAAACAAAATACCATCTGCATCCCAGAAAACTGAAGCCATAACCTTTCAAGCTGATGGAACAGTCTTTGTCTTCTTTTTCAGGAGAGAGCTATAGTGCTTCCATTGTTTCGATTGTTGTTTGGCTTCTGAGGTAAAATAATGGACCCATGTTCCATCCATAGTGACAAATCTCTGCAGAAGTCTTTGTACCTATCGAGGCAAAGCTTCATCTATATATCTATAGACAGACAAACGGACAGACAAATGGACAGGCAGGCATGCAGGCAGGCAGGCTACAGTATTTATATATTATTATCTACTGAGAGATTTACCTAGCCTCATTGTAAACATTTCAATATATACTTGACTTAAAGAAAATTGGATACCGGACCCATCTAGTTCCTCCTACCAACAGCAAAGGAATGGCGTATCGGAAACAGCAGGTCGTACTCAATGGTTCCTTAATTCTCCGAATGTAACACATCCAGGAAATTATATAGACATCAAATCATACAAAGCAATTATATTCTTTCCCGCCGAGTAAAATGATACTGACATCAAGGAAACATGTTCTATATCCTCCCCCTTCTACGCTGTCACATGATATCGACATTAAGGCAATCTGTTCTATATCCCCCCTCCTACGCTGTCACATGATATCGACATTAAGGCAATCTGTTCTATATCCCCCCCCCCCCCCCTTCTACGGTGTCACATGATATCGACATTAAGGCAATCTGTTCTATATCCTCCCCCTCCTACGCTGTCACATGATATCGACATTAAGGCAATCTGTTCTATATCCTCCCCCTCCTACGCTGTCACATGATATCGACATTAAGGCAATCTGTTCTATATCCTCCCCCTTCTACGCTGTCACATGATATCGACATTAAGGCAATCTGTTCTATATTCCCCCTTCTACGCTGTCACATAATATCGACATTAAGTCAATCTGTTCTATATCCTCCCCCTTCTACGCTGTCACATGATATCGACATTAAGGCAATCTGTTCTATATCCTCCCCCTTCTACGCTGTCACATGATATCGACATTAAGTCAATCTGTTCTATATCCTCCCCGTCCTACGCTGTCACATGATATCGACATTAAGGCAATCTGTTCTATATCCTCCCCCTCCTACGCTGTCACATGATATCGACATTAAGGCAATCTGTTCTATATCCTCCCCCTTCTACGCTGTCACATGATATCGACATTAAGGCAATCTGTTCTATATTCCCCCTTCTACGCTGTCACATAATATCGACATTAAGTCAATCTGTTCTATATCCTCCCCCTTCTACGCTGTCACATGATATCGACATTAAGGCAATCTGTTCTATATCCCCCCTCCTACGCTGTCACATGATATCGACATTAAGGCAATCTGTTCTATATCCCCCCCCCCTTCTACGCTGTCACATGATATCGACATTAAGGCAATCTGTTCTATATCCTCCCCCTCCTACGCTGTCACATGATATCGACATTAAGGCAATCTGTTCTATATCCTCCCCCTCCTACGCTGTCACATGATATCGACATTAAGGCAATCTGTTCTATATCATCCCCCTTCTACGCTGTCACATGATATCGACATTAAGGCAATCTGTTCTATATTCCCCCTTCTACGCTGTCACATAATATCGACATTAAGTCAATCTGTTCTATATCCTCCCCCTTCTACGCTGTCACATGATATCGACATTAAGGCAATCTGTTCTATATCCTCCCCCTTCTACGCTGTCACATGATATCGACATTAAGTCAATCTGTTCTATATCCTCCCCGTCCTACGCTGTCACATGATATCGACATTAAGGCAATCTGTTCTATATCCCCCCTTCTACGCTGTCACATGATATCGACATTAAGGCAATCTGTTCTATATCCTCCCCCTCCTACGCTGTCACATGATATCGACATTAAGGCAATATGTTCTATATCCTCCCCCTTCTACGCTGTCACATGATATCGACATTAAGGCAATCTGTTCTATATCCTCCCCCTCCTACGCTGTCACATGATATCGACATTAAGGCAATCTGTTCTATATCCTCCCCGTCCTACGCTGTCACATGATATCGACATTAAGGCAATCTGTTCTATATCCTCCCCCTTCTACGCTGTCACATGATATCGACATTAAGGCAATCTGTTCAATATCCTCCCCCTTCTACGCTGTCACATGATATCGACATTAAGGCAATCTGTTCTATATCCTCCCCCTCCTACGCTGTCACATGATATCGACATTAAGGCAATCTGTTCTATATCCTCCCCCTTCTACGCTGTCACATGATATCGACATTAAGGCAATCTGTTCTATATCCCCCCCTCCTACGCTGTCACATGATATCGACATTAAGGCTATCTTTTCTATATCCCCCCCTCCTACGCTGTCACATGATATCGACATTAAGTCAATCTGTTCTATATCCTCCCCCTTCTACGCTGTCACATGATATCGACATTAAGGCAATCTGTTCTATATCCTCCCCCTCCTACGCTGTCACATGATATCGACATTAAGTCAATCTGTTCTATATCCCCCCTCCTACGCTGTCACATGATACTGACATTAAGTCAATCTGTTCAATATCCTCCCCCTTCTACGCTGTCACATGATATCGACATTAAGTCAATCTGTTCTATATCCCCCCTCCTACGCTGTCACATGATACTGACATTAAGTCAATCTGTTCAATATCCTCCCCCTTCTACGCTGTCACATGATATCGACATTAAGTCAATCTGTTCTATATCCTCCCCCTTCTACGCTGTCACATGATATCGACATTAAGGCAATCTGTTCTATATCCTCCCCTTCTACGCTGTCACATGATATCGACATTAAGTCAATCTGTTCTATATCCTCCCCTCCTACGCTGTCACATGATATCGACATTAAGGCAATCTGTTCTATATCCTCCCCCTCCTACGCTGTCACATGATATCGACATTAAGGCAATCTGTTCTATATCCTCCCCCTTCTACGCTGTCACATGATATCGACATTAAGTCAATCTGTTCTATATCCCCCCTCCTACGCTGTCACATGATATCGACATTAAGGCAATCTGTTCTATATCCTCCCCCTCCTACGCTGTCACATGATATCGACATTAAGGCAATCTGTTCTATATCCCCCCCTCCTACGCTGTCACATGATATCGACATTAAGGCAATCTGTTCTATATCCTCCCCCTTCTACGCTGTCACATGATATCGACATTAAGGCAATCTGTTCTATATCCTCCCCTTCTACGCTGTCACATGATATCGACATTAAGTCAATCTGTTCTATATCCCCCCTCCTACGCTGTCACATGATATCGACATTAAGTCAATCTGTTCTATATCCTCCCCCTTCTACGCTGTCACATGATATCGACATTAAGGCAATCTGTTCTATATCCCCCCTCCTACGCTGTCACATGATATCGACATTAAGGCGGTCTGTTCTATATCCTCCCCCTCCTAACCAGTAACATGATACTGACATAAAACAATTATTCTAATTTCCTAATTTTAAGTCTAACAAGTGCTAATTGTAACAGGGTACCATTACAGAAGTCCCCAAGACAACCCCACAGTCGTACCATTGTGTTCAATAACCCTCAAACCCCTATATACCAAATTCATTGAAATCAGACATCTAAATTTCGACCAATCAGAAGCCTCCGTGTGGTCGCTATGTCAACGAAACCCATTCAGTTGATTTTGCAGTCCCCTTATAGCCATACATACCACATTTCATCAATATCGGACAATATCTCAATTCGGACTAATCAGAGGTTAGGAAATGGCGGCCATTTTGTTTAAGTATGAAAGTGAGGCAACGGGAATGACCGGTGTCCCATGATGTGAATACATACCAAATTTTATCAAAATCGTACAGTTGTAGCGGGGATAGGTTTTATTAGTTAAAAAGCCATAGTTGTGTTATAATCTATAGATACACGGGGTCTCTGGGTGGTTATTAACGTACCTGTGTTACATTTATATCGGCTACGTTCGTAATACTTCTGACATTCTGTCATAATTCAACGTATTTCTTTTCCGTAAGTGACATGCTCATAGGTTTGTACATTTTACCGGATGCAGACGCGCGTCTGCTTCTTTTTTGTAGTCCCTTAGTCATAGGTCAATATTTTTACATATATGTATTTTCATTGGTTACGTTTTCTATAGCATTGGGTCAGGATCTAGCATATTAGACTCTGTACGCATTATTTGGGCAACTGAGTATAGATTCATGCGTTTTGTAATTGTTTGTCCGTCTATAGAAGCCATTGGCCCCTCTCTCTTTGCATTTGGTTAGATAAGAGTGGGACGGTGACTGTGGGACGGTAAGTGCGGAGGATGTCGTTATGTTAGGTATTATTCTAGCGTGTAGGTTAGGGTTTATTTACATGTAGTTGCTGGTATGGAGCTTGTGTGAGGTTTCTAGCGTAGTATGTTTCTACGTTCGCCTTTTCATATCTAATAAATGTTACTTGTATTTTTTAACATGTCTTTAGTTTTACTTGGTACCTGTGTGGTACTCTGGTATTTTTGACAGTACTGGATGGAACCGCGAGAATTCCCCTGAACCTGGGTTGATCAAGGTTGAACACATTTGAAACGACAAAACGGAACCGTTACACAATATTTTAATTCAGACCAATCAGAGACCAGGAAATGGCGGTCATTTTTTTAAGTTAAATGAGGCAACGCGAGTGACCGGTGTCCAATGATGTACCTAAATACCAAATTTCATCACATTCGGAAGAAGAAGAAACGGAGCAAAAGCCAATAAGTCCCCAACTTCGTTTGGGGGCTTCACAATGAAGGGATATATATGCGGGCCGACCATCACTGCTCCATTGAAACGTTCTTTTTTAAGAAAGCCGATGTGGCGCAGCGGTATAGGCTGCGGGTATTTTTGCCTAGGCGATTGGGTGCTGTAGATCGTGAGTTTGAGGCTCGGTCAGGGCACGAGTCAAAAAGTCGTCATTTGTGTTTCTAAGCTATATATCTATTTATTAGCACAATGTATCATAAACACTATGTGTCGGTGATCCGAAGATATAGATTTGAATTTCCTGTCGTAGTTGTACCGAGAGAAATATATATTGTATAAATATATATATGTTTATATAATTAAAAGTATAAAATGTCCTTGTGATGGATATACATAATATATATATATATATATATGATAAACCTTGATGTCGCACAAAGAAACAGTAACCTTTAACATAAAATATCAGTCTATGATTTAATCTAATCGAGAAAATGAATTTACTTTTCTTAATTTGACACATGCTTTAAAGTAGTCGATATATCAATGAACCGAGCTATTAAAATGTTTTCTAGATTTAATAATAATCCTCATTCATTAGCCATGCGTAACCAATTCGTAACACACGTCTGACTGATTCATCCGCCATTTTTTCCCGGAATTTCGGTATTGACGCGTTGGTGACATACATATACCAGGAAGTTAATAGTGTAGTGTTTATGATTTGACGTGATAAGATTTGCATTGAGAATTCGTTCAATTTCCTTTAAAACAAGACAATGACACTTAATACGATTACTCAATAATTTATTAATAATAGTTTTATTTGAAGATAAGACTCGCGCATTTACATAAATTCTCATAACTTAAACCTTATAAATTCTCCTTAATTAACCTTATAAATTATCCTTACTTAACTATATTAATTGTCCTCACAATTATTTTGTCACCCATTGCTGTTAAACTTGATGCATGACTTTTTGTCAGTTGTAGTATACCATTAAATGAAGGTTAAAAGCCGTTTCGGATTTAAAACATAAAATAGTCTGCCAAACCAGACGGCAATTTACACGTCTATAATCAAGGCAGACGGTTGAAAAATGTATTTAGACGCTCCCTTAATTCATCGCAAGGCAGCACGAGCCTCTAGAAATACACACTTGATATTATGCTCTATAAGTGCAAACACCTTGCCTTTATCTATAATTACAATCAGCATGCCTTTCTCTATAAGTACAAAACACATTGATTTTCCTATTAGTAAAAAAACACTTTGCGTTTCTGTATAAGTACAAATCACATTATATTTTCTCTATAAGTACACATTGCGATTCGCTATAAATATAAAATTGAGTTTATCTTTATGTACAGATTGCGTTTCTTTATGAGTACAAAACACATTGCATTTCTTTATGAGTACACATTGCATTTCTCTTTATGAATACTCATAACAAATAATGTTTCCATAAAAATCCAACGCGATTTTCTTTCAATGTACACAATACTAAATGAATTGTTCAAAACTATAGGAATTGTCAGCGCCGAACAAACGAAGCAATATGTTCTAAATATGCATGATACAGTGATAGAGTTGAATGTTTCCGGGACCAAAGCACCATATTTGAACGTCACACACTTTTTATATATCAACAAATCACCATATATACTCTGTACAGTGTTTCTATCGCGAATTCCGCAGAGCCTCTATTCTGTCCTTAGCAGGGTTACCATCAGGTTTCACACGTAAAGAATCTGTAAACGACCTGATCGCCCTGCGCTTGTCTCCCACAGTTTGGTAACAGATCCCAAGTATTGTGTGAACTATCCAGTAGTCGTGTCCCCCTTGATAAGGGTCATAGTTCGCCGCCCGCAAGTTTACTAGCTCCGTGTCACGTCTCCTCAAGTCACCAAGTTCGTGGTAGCACAGGAAAGACAGGAATATTGCGTATGGCAGTGGTGGAATATCTACTCTAGGCATTTTAGTGACTTCCGTGTGTAAATGAGGAGGACAAAGCATAATATTATCCTTGTTAAAGCAAACTGGAAAATAGACGCCTTCCTTGAATTTTTGCCACAGTGTGTATTCTTTCCCACAGTACAGCCGTTCGTATGGTTCAAAAAATTGATCATCAATGAGAGGCATTTGATCGCCAATGAAAAGTCGATAAGTCGACATCATTTCACTACACAGACGCAATGTTTTTCTGTAACATCCTGAAAGGTAATAGAATGAAGCTAAAAGTAAAAATCCTGGCTCTTGAAGTTTGAGTAAAGTACTACACTTCTTAAGGACGACATACTTCTGTTTGTTGCTGTCGGATTCATTCAATAGTCTTACCACTGTAATACAGAGTGCGCTAGCCAGAGCGCGGAATGCAATAAATACATCGATATCAGTGTGAGCCACTTTAAAACATTTCATTAATCTGTAAAGGCTTCTTCTCACGGGCACGTAGAAATGAGTACTTAAGTATGAAAATAAAGTTATATCCCTAAAGCATTCTGATCGTAATCTTGAATGCAGTTCTTCGTTCTGTAGCTTAGATCCAATATAGTTCACGCCAACTGATTTAACAAATAAGCTTATCAATTTCAAATCATAAAGATCTATAAGAAAATGCAATAGTTTTTGACGTGTTTTCCCGTGAACTTTCCTCAAAAACATGTTGTTGGTTGGTATGAAATAGTTTGGACAGTAACCTGATCTCACACACGCAATCAAAATTGCAAGACAAAAACGGAAACAAAGAAATGTGTTTTTTCTATCCCATAGCAATTGTGGAGAATTCTCAACAGCGTGAAAGATAATAGTTTTTAAGAAGTATGAGCACAGAATGTCATCATCTCCCAACAGATGGCCCAGCAACTCTTTTATCTTGCTAAGAAAATGTTTCAATAATCCATATACCCTGAACTGTGGATGTGTAAGAGAATGAACCAGCATCTGCTCTGCACAGGCAAAAGAAGGTCCTCCATTGTAGCAGTGTGTCTGTGGAACATTTATCACCAACTGGTACGACATGACACCCACCCTGAATGATCTTATCAATCATTGTCTGAGCTGGCCAACCATAGAGTCGAGGCCGATGTATCCATTCATGAGCTTCTCTAGGCCAACACACAATAGGGAAGGCAAACGTATTGTCATGGCGATGACTTTTACATTGTAACGTACAGCAAGGTCCATTGGAAACACAGTGTCTAGGGTCGAATACAGACATCAAATCGACAACTTTCTGCCTAAACATATCACTGGACAAAAACAACGAACGTCCAATAGGAACAATTGCATATTGAAATGGATACGATTTCCCCAATCCATTTGCAATTTGAGCTACTTCAAGGGATACGTACCCTGGTCTAAGACCGGCTGGTCTCATTAACAGAATAGTCTTGTCTGAGCTGTGTCGCGGGAGTAGGTGTAGCTGATCAGGGTATGTTACTACCACGGTTGTCTTGATTGTCAAAACATCGAAATCAAGTCCAGGCATTAAAAAGCCATCCCCACGACTTCCAAGGGTGACGTGTTTCCATCCATCGGGATAATATCGTGTGTATTCCGCGATACTTTTCACTTTTCTTCTAATTTTCACCATTTCCTCTGTGCCGTGAACGTCGTCCAGAACTTGAGCAAGAAGTGGTGAGATGTTGTCCTGGTTTAAATGGAACCTTGATTCGAAATCCTGCTGCAACTGCAAATTTGATATATATTGTATATTAAAAGCTGTAACACATAATTTTGTACTATCTACTGAAGATAGGGATTATAACTGATTCGATCTGTATTACAATGATCCATATTTACATTATTAACATTATTGAAATGCCATATTCATATATTTGACCTAGTCATGTTACACACGCAAAATGTCTTCATATCAATTCAGGTCAAATTTACCAGAAAGGAGCAGAATAGTCAACCATCAAGAAATTGATCTGAATTTGACTAAAAATTAACCTGAATTTGACCTGAAATTTAGTCCTGAATTTGACATGAAAATATTTCAGGTAAAATCCAAGTCAACTGCAGGTCAAATGTACCTCAAGACATTTTGTCTGTGTATTTCCATGCATTTTGTAATTTTAAAATGATATACTGACTGGTTTTGTAATAAAGGAGAAATGAATTTTTCACTAATCAAGTGATTAAGCTAATCATCTTTTGAACAACTGGGCCCTGAATGTTTTATTTTAATTAAGAATTGTAATTGCATATTTTAAATTTCGAATTAACAAAAATATAAAATGGTTATTTGAGAACTAAAATAGCCTAGTTGTTAATCATAATTCTGTACACTATATCTTATCGCTCTTACAGTATACTCGTATATATCTTAATAAATCTACTCTGTTATGGAAGAACTTCATTATAGGCAAAAAATTTATACTTTTCCTTATTGTTTGTCAAAAAATATTAATGTTAATTGATACACTGACATTCGTTTACTATAAAAGTAAGTTGTGGTGAGTAATGTATAATGACGTCAATGCTTACCTTTGATATGTATTGACCAGTAAGTGGACATGGTTCTCCCGATCTGATGTGCTCAAACACACACCTACAGATTGCAGACATGCTTAAAACTGCGTTTCTAAAGAATCAATGACAACCATGTCAACCGAACTGTAGGTGCGCACATATCTTCATTATAGATGGATTGTCCACAGATCGGCAATGTCTCACCAAATTCTATTCTATAAGTCGCAATACTTATATTCATCATTGTTCCAGCGTGATAATTCTTGAGTAAGAATCTCTCATAGTTAATACTGAAGACTTTTTTCAAGGGATTTACCATTTTCTATTCCGTTTTTACATATTCCATTTGATATCCGATTACTGTCTCGTTACTGCTTGTAGATAGAAGTTGTCCTATTAACTACTGTATTCCCTCGTTAGAAGCTGTCCTGTTAAACCTTTCCTCTCTACTGAATATTGTATATCAAACTGCAGTATATACAATGTCGACACAGCCTTTTCATCTGTATACGTATCTGATACGTATCTCACTAAACACTTGATACAGTACTCAAAGTTGGCAAGCGGCCAACTGGTAGTTTCCAACAGGACATATTTCTATTTTACATAAATATAATCATTGTTAATATCGCAGGATGTCCTCTACGTGAGGTTTGGTTTATCAGATTTCCAGTAATTTCAAACACATTTCTATGGTACTTTTTTTAAAAAAAGTTTGGGAATGTTATAAACTTTGTATTTTGCTAAACAAAATTGACATGCTGGTAAATTTTTAGTGATCGACATTTGTGCTAGACAGCGCATCCCTGTTATCCAAATCAAATCAAATTGTTAGAACTAAACTTAGCCACACAAATGACGAAGAAAGACAACTTTTTGACTCGTGCCCTGACCGGGCCTCGAACTCACGGTCTACGGCACACAATCGCCTAGCCGGAAATACCCACAGCCTATATAGCTGCGCCACATCGGCGTCCTTAAAAAAGAACGTTTCAATGGCGCAGAGATGGTCGGCCCGGTACCCTCACATTATCACTGTGGAAGTCGTCTATAAGATGATATGAATACCTGGATCGCAATGTATTTACATACATGGATACGAATTGTACATACAAATGTATATTATATATATTTCTCTCGGTACAACTACGACAGGAAATTCAAATCTATATCTTCGGATCACCAACACATAGTGTATATGGTACATTGTGCTAATAAATAGTGTATTGTGCGTTTTATGATCTGTTTTGACTTATTTGCTTATTGTCCCTTTTTTTGTTTCAACTTGTATGACAGCATATCCCTGTTATCCAAATCAAATTGTTAGAACTTAGGGGCCGCGATGGCCGAGTAGTTAAGGTGTCCCGACACTTTAACACTAGCCCTCCGCCTCTGGGTTGCGAGTTCGAAACCTACGCGGGGCAGTTGCCACGTGGGGCAGTTGCCAGGTACTGATCGTAGGCCGGTGGTTTTTCTCCGGGTACTCTCCGGCTTTTCTCCACCTCCAAAACGTGGCACGTCCTTAAATGACCCTGACTGTTAATAGGACGTTACACAAAAACAAACTAAAGTTAGATCTTAATTATATAAGTCATTATTTTGTTTTGACTGTATTTGATTATTGTCCCTTTCTTACTTCAACTCGTATGGTAAGCATCACATAAGAATCACGAATCGTCTAAATATCAGAATGGTAGAGTGTGTTTTTAATATTCGGGCATAGATTAAATCATATCTATCACTAATTTCAAATTCAAACTGTTCACGCTTCATCTTTTACAATTCAATGAATAATACTAATGAACAAGAAATATCTTTAAAAAAGATAAACGGCATAGCTTTAATGCTGGTGGTTATAATGTAAAACTACTGGTGAAATAAATTAATGAACTACATTTTAATTAATAGATACGCAGTTTCAGCACGGATAACAAAATTATATCAGTTTGAATCATTTTTGGTGATAATAGGACTGCAAATGTGTCATTTGAATAGATGCATCCACTTATTCAGCTTGCATTCAATTTAAAAGGGACATCACGATAAACGTTGCAATTTTCACTGAATGTACGCGTTTTGTTCCTTTCCAGTTATGTTTCTGTGCTGTCCCAATGTTCACAGTCAATCCCTATGTCCAGCTTGACCACTCAATTTAATTGGGAATCCCCCCTCTTAATTTAGCGCGGAAATAATCTTAAAATTATTACGTGACTGTTTTGAAATCGTGGCAACACAAACAGACGATAGTTTACAAGGCGATATCTATATTCCGTTTGGGTTACAGTTGGATAACGATATTATACAATGGTTTAAATGTTAAATAACACGTTCTGTATATATTACGGCACACATATTTATGTGTAAATAAGTGTAAACACTGTTCATATAGTATAGTGACAGTAGAGATGTACTGGTACAGACTGTATAAATATTACCGAGTTTGTGGAACTATTACAGAGTTTGTGTTAATATTACAGAGTTTGTGTTAATATTACAGAGATTGTCATGACCTACTCTAAACTCTTTATTAAACAAAGCGCATAAAGAGTTTAATAAGCGCAATCATAATTCCAAGTAATATTTCCGGGACGAAAAGTGCTAAAATAAGATAAACTCATGTACGTTTACATTAGTCGATTAAACAAGTTCTCTCCTCAGAAATATTTTTCGTTAATACCAAGTCCTCATATCTGGGCTCCGGCAGGTTCAGTACATTATATATTTGTTATCGAAAATACCATTCCGTAGTCTGATCTACATGGGAATTGAATGGATTCTTTTTTATTTTCATTGCGGCTATGAATAACAGCAAAATCCAAATCCTCAACATGAAGCTCACAACGTTAACATATCTATATATTCCGTGGTAGGCGCTATGAACAAAATCAATTCAGTTCATAATATATTTACATTAGGGAACAGAGTCATTTTTAAATTATTAACTTTTGATATTTATTTACGATGATAAGATGCAATTTTAATTGAACAACTGGTGATCCCGCCATTGCTCCATGCCATCGCTTACCACAATCTTCCACAGTTTCAGATTGGTTGTTTTGATGTATTTATTTATTATCATTATTCAAATAAAGAAACAACGAATACAAGAATCCGGGTTTCGGTTCAATTAGATTTATTTTCTGTGAATAGATAGCAAAGAAAACAATTTACGGAAATGAAACGATGACGTAACAATATTTAACTGATGTATTGTGCGGAAATGATGTTTTCATACTGTTTTCATACTGTATTCATACTGTTTTCATACTGTATTCATAGTGTTTTCATACTGTTTTCATACTGTTTTTATGGTCAAATATTAGTTGGTTTCACTTTGTGTGTTTATATAAAGAATCAAGTTAGAATGTAAATATACGCATGCAAACAAACCATAAACTACAAAATACATAAAAACAAATGAATACATAAACAACAGCCCCGAAATAGCGACTACGGCCCTGAAAACGCATGGAAAATGCAGTACCGGGGACATGCGTTATACCTAGAAAGTGTAAACAGATATCGTAGTTCACCAACAATAGCTTGTAAAAGGATGTGTGGCACCCGGAAGCATTAATAGTCTACGTAATGTCTGATTTTAATCCTGCCGTGGAGAGAATAGATGCTCTACTCAGTTCCAGTGGATAGGGCATCATATTGAAGTGGAATGTGAGGAGGTTAGCATTTTGTACAGGAGGAAGTACGTTAGACATATCTGTTTATGAGTATATCATTATAACCTATCACTGTAATCAATTATATAGTACTCACTACTTCAAAAAAGAAATTTCAGTGATGAGAGTGATAAGGAAAATACACCACAGAAAGAGGAAATTACATAAATCTGAAACTCCAAAGCCGACAGAAAAATCATACAAACAGTGTTTTTTTCTGCCATGAATGAACAGGGAACTTACATAAAGTCGAAACATTTAATGTTGACCAGCACATTCGACAGGCAGCTGCCTTATTACAAGATACCTGGATTCTGAGGAAGCTTAGTTTGGGGGATTTGATAGCGCAGGATCTAATCAATCGTTTGAACTGCATGAACTACCTTTTATCGAAGAGCTGAAAAAGTAAACAACAGTAAAATCACTAATGTGACAAAAATAGCCTCCAAGACATTGCCCTAGCAGAAATTGTATTTTCTATAGAGAAAGCTTCAGCAGCGATCTGGCTCCGGTTTTTAAGTTATTCGACTTTGACTAAATATATTCTCCACGACTTGAGCAACATAGCTGCAATATAGAAAGCCGCAATTTTAGATCACTTTCAATCCATGCAGGCTCACAAGCATTATACGAAGAGATGTCATGAAATCGGAGAAAAAGTCATTCAAAAGGGAATTTCAAGAGAAATGCCAAGAAAATCTGTGCAAGTCATTTCAAGAATGTGGCTAAACCAGAATTTTATTTAAATTTTCATTGCACGTATCATCGATAGAGAACACGCTTCATTTAATGTTACCTTAACATATCAAAGTTCATGTTCTCATTACAGAAACTACCTAGGATAGTAGTTATTAAGTTTTAAAAGTTTTTAAGCCGTCCTCTGCTATTTATAGGACGATATACTAAAGAGCTACCCAGCTATAACTGTGGCATTGACCTTGTGGGTAGCGGAGATTACATACCTGACAATAGAATATTGAAATCTTCTCCTAAAACGCAAAATTCCCCACAAACGAATTCTAGATCAAATAATTGAAAACAGTAAATATTTTTGTGTAATTTACTGTAGGTGGTCAATAAATTTTAACATTTTTATGAGTTTTGCAACCAAACAGGAGGCCTAGAAGGCCTTATCACTCACCTTGCTGTTGATATGAGGAAATAACTAAATTTCTATGAAATAAGAAGCATGTTATAGAATTTGCTATATTTCCGTTATTGGGCCCCACCCTTCAGGTCCCTTTGGAGCCAAACCTAGCGTTTATACAAAACTGATTTTCTTTCACCAAGGGATACTTCAGACCAAATATGAACAACATCCTTCCAAGCCTACATAAGACCGATTTTAAAGCGTTTCCTATATTTCCCCTACTAGGTCCCACCCTTTAGCCCCTTGGTGGCCAGACCTAACATTTAATCAAAGTTGGATCCCTTCCATCCAGGGATGGTTCAGACCAAATCCTTTCATTCCTACAGAAGAAGGATTTTTTAAGAATTTGCCCCTCGGACCCATGCTGCGCCATGTCATAAGCTCATCGGCCCTTCGGGACAGGTGAGATTAAAATCCATCAATTTGAAATCACTTGCAGTCACGTTTTTTGTAGACATCATGGTTGCGATAGTTCTTATGAGAAACTGAAGTTATTCACATTGAGGTTAGTGGCACTGGTACATATACATACCAACACTGATGAAAAAGAAACAACTAGGGAACAAGGAACAACAACCTATAAAATCCGAGAATGATCCATAAAGATCTTTCGGATGAAGGGCCATTTGAACAACCCACCATCTGGTGGTAGGCGTAAAGGTCCGCCATTGAGTGGAAAGCATACATATAGGTTCAAATCACTTTAATTACCACGACAACAAAATATAATTTTCTAATTATCTTTATTTTGTCAATGTTAAGCACTAGATTTGAAAAACAAATTTAGTGTGAGCACACAAACAGAAGTCAATGCCAATGAAAACATTCGATTAACAAAAGCCAGCTTAAAGCTTATCCATGTATTGGATAAAACATTTATAATGTCACCTTAATAAATATATATATATATATAGATATAACTACAAAGTTTGACTGCAGTATCAATATCCAATACACTCGTCTTGCTTGTTAACGGAAAAAGTCTTTGTACGTAACACAATTCTCTTCTAACCCGGTGACAGCAACGTCTTAATCACCCCGCGACTAATACTAACGTAACAAAGATTTGTACAAAGATCTCTGTGACACACACGACCTCTAAAGGCGCCGGGCCAAAAACCTACCACTACTTTCAACAAATCTCAAAACAAACAGTAAGTTAAAAATCATTCCATAATCTGAAGAAACTCAATCTCAGGAGATACCGAAACGAAAACTTTCCTTTTGAACGATTTTGTCATTTGAAAAACACCGAGCAAATTCTATTAGACTACTTGGTACAAACAAAGCATGATTATTTTCTTTTTCACAAAAACAAAAAATCAAAAAAAGTAATTGTTTATAAACGTATAGTGTAAACAATATTACAGAAACGTATCTGCTTTGATTGTACAAAATATGTTAAATGTCCACAAAAGTCTAAAGAAGCATACAACCAATTTCTTAACATCTAAGCTTAAATGTGATGGCTTACTAATATAACAAAAATTGTTCTGGATGAAAATAACACCAAAACATATGAAAAATACAGGAGTTTGACATCCTTCGTGGGTACATACCATACTGAGATGAAACTAGTGATCTCAAGAATACCAGAGGTGAAACTTTGTGGGTTGTAAATACTTATCAATATTATATTCTTATTACTGTCGTTGTTGTTTAGAGTTTCCTCATTAAATGTACGAGTGCCAAAAGTAACAAACATTAAAATATGCAGTGAAGTTTCCTAAAGAATGTAATGACTATATTAAGAAGTATCATATTTCATTGTTCAAAACATCATTTTGTTGGTCGAAATTGTTACACAATGAGGAATCCCTCCCTTATTTCCCATGTTTCAACTCTATTTAACAAGAGGTCTAATGGGCCCGCATGTCTTACCCGCATGATCACTTTCAATCATTACATTACTTAGGAAACTACCCAGACACGTTACCTAATAGATTCTGTTTCAGCACTGTACCTCTGCACCTACTTAAACCACTATACAAATTTAGCGTCCAATTCCAGCAGATCCCACATAGATAGTGAGAACTTGGTATCAATTATAAACTCTGTACATCTCTGTACTATGCATTTTATCAATAAAACCACGCGTCCCAGGCCTGTCAATGCGGGGAAGATTAACATGAATTACAGTTTATAAATACATACTTTTTATATATTGACTAGATTAATATCCATTAAGTTATAGTTTTCGGTTTCCAACTAATAGGCTGTATTGTTGAATGTAGAATAATTAACTGAATCAAAATTTGAATTTCAAAATGTTCAAATGTATGGTTTTGTTTCAAGATGATTTAATGGCCAAACATTTTAATAACAACTAAAAACTCGAGTGTAAACGACCGTTGAAAATCAATGTAATACTCATATATTTCCTTTCAAAGTGTCTATCTGGTATGATTCCTTCAAAACGTCTCAACTGATTTAAAGTTAACACCAGACGGTATATAATGTCAAAAATCTTCATCAAAAAGAAATTTCTCTGTAAAATAAACCGATATAGAGAATGATTTCCTGAAAAAGAAAAACAAATTTGATCTAAAATTCGATTTTAACGGATTTAAATGTTCTTTTTATATATTTTTTTTCAAATGAAGGTAAATTAAAGTACAGTAGTTTCTCCCAAAAATCGTTAGCCACTGACACTCGCTTGATCCACATCAAAACGGAGTCTAAAGTCATCATGAGATTCTGAAAGTCAACCAAATGCATCCAGCGACCGGTTAATGGGCCATCCATATATACGGAATCACAAGGGAAAATGAATATCTCATCTGCGGAAAATAGAGCTCACCGTTTAACCACTGTTATTGTGGGACAAAGACATTTGTCTTTAGAACAAGAGGCCACCAGTTCGAGGCCTGCCACGGGCAAGGTATTTTCAAAAACTTCTTTCTACTACAACTATATAGCATAAAGCAAACTATTAAATATTATATAAACTGTTAAAGTACTTATGTAGGCGCACTCAAATATAAACAGATTAGCACGATGATGAATTTGCGCTAACACCAAACCTGCCTTAGCTATTTATTAGCACAATAATCTTTTGGGGGCATGCGTACTGTCTGTGGGAAAAGGGCTAAACAAAATAACCACTATAAAATTAAATGCGCTTATGTTTACAGTTATTACGTCCTGTTTTGCGAACGTATTTCGACACTTCCTTATTGTTTTAATCAGGAACGTACATACATCTACATATGTTCCTGTTTGATAGCATTGTCAAATTTTATCAGATCCGACAGGATAATGAAGTTTTCATATACACAACATCTGTTACAGTATATAATATTTAAACCAGCAACTTACACATGATTATAATTCAACACCTTCAAAATAAGCTCCAAAAGTGTAAAACAAAATCAGATAAAAGATAAAGTATGAACATTTAAATATAACAGGCCATCAGTTTCATCAATGTTCCTTAACATAATGTCTAGAACCTATTTTTTTCACGCAAAAGTATTTAATACAGATTGTATGGAAAGTTTCTCAGATTTTTTTAACAAATTCATGCGATTATATTTTTTTTTTTTTATTACTATTTTTCCTAAAAAAAACATTTTAAGTTAATACCTTAATTTCATGAACATTGAAGAAGCCAAGGTCGGATGTAAGATTAAGATTCTGAGTCTGTTTACACTAAACATAAAAGGAAGTTATCTTGATGTACAGGTGATGCTTAAATGTTATCTTACTGTGTATTGTTGATAAAATAAAATTACGATGTCATTGCACAACTAACCATCGTTTGAACAAAAACAAAATTGTTCAAGTAAACTTAATAAATATCATTGTTATAACTTACACATGTCTTCTTGGCAGTGTCACGATCATTGTGTCATCTTCCTTGAAGTGCCAAAAATAGTCAGTATAAATTATAACTCAATTGGCTACGAAATGAGTTTTTCTTTATCATATTGCATACAAGGATATGGGATTTGCTTTTTCTTCATTTTTGGATTGCTTTATATCCGAATAATTTTTTTTTAAATATACAAGTGTCATCATGTTTACAATAATACCTATACTTAGCACTTGAGAAGAACACAGACTTCCCATTGGCTAAACACATTGGCCATAGTGCCTGGAGGGCAGGGCTATCAAAGTTGACGCGAGATCGACCGTAAATCTATTTATATTTTTACGTCACTGTTACAGTGTACACATACTACACGCAGATGATGAAAATGACCGATGGTGACAGACTCTCCGGTGGTAAAATGTTCAGTTAAATGTTGAAATAAGTAAAGTAAAATGTTAGAGTGATGTACTAAAAAAATGTTCCTTCTTTTGCGAGTCTTTTATCTGATTATGTATAAGTTTTCCATATAATCCAGTACGGTATGAATGAATGTGACGAAAAATTACATCAACATACTTTAAAGTTTTAAATAAATCAATTAACTGAAAAGTTTAATTATTCATAAAAGTAAAAAGTTTTATATATTTACTGATTTCTTATTGTCCTTACATTAACTTGAATAATTCATCAATCTTGTCGTTGCATACAACTGTAATATTTACCTGTATGACCATACCGTACATATACCATACCTGTATGTATGACCATACTGTACCTGTACCGTACCTGTATGTATGACCGTACCTGTATGTATGACTATAACTGTATGTATGACCATAAATGTATGTATGACCATACCTGTGTATGTATGACTGTACCTGTATGACCGTACCTGTATGTATGACCGAACTTGTATGTATGACTGTACCTGTATGACCGTACCTGTATGTATGACCTTACCTGTATGTATGACTGTACCTGTATGCATGACCGTACCTGTATGTATGACCGTACCTGTATGTATGACCATACCTGTATGTATGACCATAACTGTATGTATGACCGTACCTGTATGTATGACCATACCTGTGTATGTATGACTGTACCTGTATGACCGTACCTGTATGTATGACCGTACCTGTATGTATGACCGAACTTGTATGTATGGCCGTACCTGTATGTATGACCGTACCTGTATGTATGACCTTACCTGTATGACTGTACCTGTATGTATGACCGTACCTGTATGTATGACCGTACCTGTATGTATGACCATACCTGTATGTATGACCATACATGTATGTATGACCGTACCTGTATATATGACCTTACCTGTATGTATGACTGTACCTGTATGACTGTACCTGTATGTATGACCGTACCTGTATGTATGACAGTACCTGTATGTATGACCATACCTGTATGTATGACCATACATGTATGTATGACCGTACCTGTATGTATGACCGTACCTGTATATATGACCGTACCTGTATGTATGACCGTACCTGTATATATGACCGTACCTGTATGTATGACCGTACCTGTATGTATGACCGTACCTGTATATATGACCGTACCTGTATGTATGACCGTACCTGTATGTATGACCGTACCTGTATGACCATACCTGTATGTATCAGTTTGTATTATATCCATTGCTACACACCAATTGTCTACTTCATGTATATCATGTATATATGAACAAAGCATTATTGCCTAGCATTACTGACTGTAATAAAACAAATATATTTTATATAATATATTCAGTCATATTTCACAACAAAATGGTTAATGACTCCAGGTTCTGTCAAATATACACAACTTAACATACTTCAACTTTACTAAATTTTAAAAGACTGGTGCATTGATGAATGTGGTATCCCCAATATATATAATACAGAACAATTTATCTATTGATGAATGTGGTATCCCCAATATATGTAATACAGAACAATTTATCTTTTTATGCAATCATAACAAGTATAATTGTTAGAGGCACTGCTACATATATCCCCCAAACGACCCCCACAAATCTTATGGTGGTAGTTGATATTGCTAAAGTGTATATGTAATGCCACACAATACCTGTTATACCAAATTTGATCAAAATCAGACAATATCTCAATTTTGATCAATCTGAGGTCACCTTACGTCCAGCTGACAGATTGATCGATTGAAAGAACAAAAATACTCCTACACACAGCTCATCTTACATGAACACTTATGTTAAATTTCATTGAATTCTGCCAGGACAGTTTTCGAAAAAAAAGTTGGCAACCTCATTAGCAGAAGAAAGCGGAAGAAAAAACAATTATTTTTATAATTATCAAAGATAGATCAAAACCAATATGTCCCGATTTTCATCAAAGATAACAGTTAATCTTTCAAATTAGATAGCTACTAAATATGAATAGAGGTGGATGAGAAAACAAGGATTATTGTGATAGAAATATATATTATAACGCCTTTTTATCACTTCAGCAACATAACACTTCATTCATATTATATAAATTATGAGGACAATTATGTACTTAACCCTTTCAACCCTAAGAAACTTAAGTGGACTCTGCCATTCATTCATCATTTGAAGTCCAATATGGTCAATAGGGGTGAAAGGGTTAATGCCATATAGATAAATTCAGAGAAATTAAATCCATGGATTATACTGACAGGAGATACAAACTGGTGTAAAATTCATCTTTTCTTTAAAATAACAGCATAATATATATCTTCCTCATCTTTCCTTACAATAACAGTATAATATCTTACTCATCTTTTCTTTACAATAACAGTATAATATCTTCCGAATGTTTTAAATATATTCGGTGATTGATGTATTTGAGGTAAACTTTACCATTAAAGGGAGATAACAACCAACGAGAGGAAGCACCTTCGTAAAATTCTCAACAAATATAACTGTACTGGATTTATTCACAAGATTCCATAGATTTCACCAGTCAGTAGATTTGACAAGTTAAGCTGTTCATGGTAAAAAATCATGACATCATACAATTGTCAACAAATGTTACAAGTTTCACTTCATGCATATACATATACAAATGTAGTACCATAAATTGTTTTCATATCAGATTTCATGAATTCAGTTTTTACTTTTGCAGGCCATGCTAGGCAACAATTTAACTTCAAGATAAGTTTCCTAAAATCTCATACAATGTAAGAAATTAAATCAAGATTAAGATATTTTTTTAGAACACAAGTCAGAAAACTGATATTTTTTAGAACAAAAGTCAGAAAACTGATATTTTTCAGAAAAAAAAGTCGTAAAACTGATATTTTTCAGAACAAAAGTCAGAAAATTGATATTTGTTAGAACATAAGTCAGAAAAACTGACATATTGACAGCTTTTAAAGTCGCATTATGACATCAACAAAAGCTGCATTATGACGTCAAAATCAAATCTGACTAGTGTTTAGAATTTGTATTGTTTAACGTCTACTATCAATAGACTGGCATAGCCATCAAAAATCTCTCCAGGATACATAAGAATAGAGATATATACAAAAAAAAAAAAACATTACCTGGTGAATTCAGTGGATAGATTGTCATAGGTGAATTATGTGATAAATAGAAAATTTTGCTATTTCCTCATTACGAACACAAAATGATCAAATTATTTTAATCATCATGTATTTATTAGAATGATTTTAAGCAAAGTTTTGTACTAATCTGTGTTAGTGTCATTTTCATACATCGTTTCCGGGACCTCCTTGACATTGTTTTTGGTCAAATTTTTTCATGCGCAAAATATACAGATAGAAGTTTTTTTCCAGCATTTTCAGCCCCAAAAAATACCTTAACAATTTAATTACACAGGTTTTTACAGTACATGAACTATACCTCGGTGTAGGTATGTAGATAGGCTCGGTCAAAGTTACAAAATAACAATTACCTGAAAGGTGTAACCTTGAATGTTTGTAATATCAGCTCAATAGTATATTTCTCCAAACCCAAACATCAATCATTGGTATTTATTGGGAATTTCAATACATAACTTTTAAGAGAAAATAAAAACTGATGAAAACTGATCAGAATCACACATTAGATATTCCTTTGAAAGGTTTTTTATGCATTGAAGATTTGTCATTGAATGAATTAAATTATTTACAGCTACACAATGTGTTTGTAGTATATACAGTGAATAGACCTTATTTATCCAGTAATAAGCACATGTAGCCCACTCATAAAGAAACTGGCCCAAAGTAGCAGGTAATGAGGGCATTGTTTGACAATAGCATATACAGTTAAACTTTCTTATGATGAACGAGCTTGGTACAAATTACCAGTATTAGTTATAAACCTGAAATAAGGCTGCAACCTAGCTATTTTTTTATCCTACTAAAAATTTTGGATATCATGAACTATTTGGTCACATGGTTTTACTGTAATAGCATTGCTAGTGATGTGTATTTGATATGGATGGGCTTATCAGAAAGCATGGGCTTATTACCAGACATGGGCTTATCACCAGGCATGAGCTTATCACCAGGCAAGGGCTCATCATCAAGTATGAGCTTGTCACCCTTCATGGTCTTATTACCAGACATGGCTTTATCACCAGGCATGGGCTTACTATCGGACATGAGCTTATTACCAGACATGGGCTTATTACCAGACATGGGCTTATCACCAGGCATGAGCTTATTACCAGACATGGGCTTATTACCAGACATGAGCTTATTACCAGACATGGGCTTATTGCCAGGTTAATTCTCTATATAATTTTGTCGCACATTCAGGTAGAGCTTCCTCACAATGAATCACAGCCTCACTATGGAATTAAACTAGATGTATTGGTCACAAAGTCTCACAGCCACACAAATTCACTCACTGTTAGTATGGACTCTGTCCAGTTTGATAATGAAACAATTCAGCACTTTCTATTGTAACAGTGTAACATTCATCCTCAAAATACAAGGTTTCTGCTCCAGCCACACAAACATCTTCAGTAATATTACAATATGTATGGTTTACCAACGACAGGCAGAAGGTAAATAAGACTGAACCCTTGGATTCTGAAGGTGCACAGTATAATATCATATGTAGTGTAAACTTCTATAGATGTCCGTTTCTTCCATCATAATCTCATAAATGAATGTACTTCAATCACCGTTTAAACAATGACACTTCCACTGCATTCCACTCAAGAAGAAACCTTTTCAGAACAGCCAATGAAACGTCTTTGAATACAGCCAATCAAGTGTCTTTGAATTAAGCCAATCAAATTTCTTTGGATTTCCTGCATTAAGAGCTGGTTTCCATGACGACGGCTGACAATATCTCAGTGAAGGACACTACTTACATCCCATATCTGTAAAACAATAAAATAATAACAATAGCAAATTATAATTTCTTTAAATTTCAAAATATTTTATTGTCAACACAACAAGTATAAATTTACATTGAATATCATACAGAATTGGTGTTGGCAAAAGGGATTGGACAACAGGCTCAGCCTATATTAGTCCTTTCCTAAAATTATAATAATAACAATAGAATATTATAATAATAACAATAGAATATTATAATAATTACAATAGCATAGTATCATAATAACAATAGCATATTATAATATTAACAATAGCATATTACATGATAGAAATAACTCTAAATCTCTAAATGAAATTTGCAACAATTTTTTTTTTCTTCAAATTTGCTCATTCCCTCCCTTTTTTCCAATTTCCCAAAGAACAACATATCAATTTGGTGTGGCCTAACAATAACATATTTTAATAAAATAGATCCCAGAGGGATCTTGGCGCCAACAATTTAATTATCTTTATTGGTTCTATGTCAGACTGATCTTCTCTCAACTTTTCCCATCTTCCTATTTTCTAAATCATCTGATTACAAGAACAAGAGGAACCCACACATGAAGTTTGAGGAATAGCAATAAGTAATAATTAAGAAATAGCGATAATAAATTTAAATTCACAAACTCCAAGATGGCCTCCTGTTGGCCATTTTGATTTTCTGACCGGAAATTTAAATTTAAATGGTACAACTAGACACCAAGAGGAACCTACACATTTAAGTTTGAGGAATATCTTATTTCATGGGGTTAATTAGCAGCAGTTTACACCTGCAGACATACACCTTCCAGTAATTCTACAGTGATTTCATGAGGTTGATTCGAAGTAATGATGCAACATGCCCCCCCCCCCCTCCCTCCAACACACACACACAATCCCCAATAAGAATAATAAACAATAAACTACACAACAGAAATTGTTATCGCCTTTTAACAGTTTTGTTGTGGGTGTCAATACTTACTTTGACAACCTTATCCTTGCCCACTGTGAGTAGCCGCTTGCGGTGTTCCTCCAAATGTATGTAAACTATACTATGTTTACTGTCATGGAATGTTGCTAAGGGAGCCCGTCTGTAAGACAAACAAAAGCTTCATCAGCAACACCTACTTATTACTTACAAAAAAAAAAAACAAGGGCAATTCACAACACTTTCCAGTTTACAGGACCGGAATTGTATAAATTTCCATGTGAAGTCTTCCATAAATTTACAATATATCTTTCAAGCATTGATTCAGACATTTGCTATTCCTCACAAAAATAAAACAGTTTTGTCAAAACTTGAAAACTTCTTCTATAATTTTTTAATTAAAAATTGCAATATCTGTGTACAAATAAGACTTCTTTTATGATCAATTTTTGACCAGATCTCTTTGTTTTTCTGGCATGATTAACATTTTGTTGTCTCTGTGTTAATATTTACATTTGCCTAAATAAATTAACCAAAACAAAGTGTTGTCTATGAGAGTTTAACTGACACCCAAAGCATGCCATGATTCCAGTGCGTAAGAATACATGTACAATGTGAACAAAGATGGCGGCCAATGTGAATCGAACTCTGAACTCCTGAGTGACAAAACACAAGAAATTTGAAACAACTTTAAAACTTAATGATATAATATCGACAAAAACACATCAAATAAAGAAAATATGATAATAAATAAAACATTGTGAAAACCAATATCATTATTTTTGTCGTTTTTGTATGCACTATTTTGTGTGGCAATCTGCACGTGAGAAGAAAGGCTGTTCCAGTTTTGAAACGGTGATTTCGCGATTGACGATAAGGCGGGAAATTTAAATTAGAAGTCGAAACCAACATATTTTTTAAATAAAAACAATTCATCAAGCGTAAATATAAGCATTCAACTGTCTTGATATGGCATCTCTGCTCGATATAAATGACAGAGCTTTGCAGACAAACATGTCATACTGCGCTAGCAGAGATGCCATATCAAGACAGTTTAATGCTTAAATTTTTATAATTCTAAGTAGATCGGTTAATGAAGTACCAATGGAAAGGTCTTGTCACAACTAAGGTACAAATATAAGAAATACCAAAGTTGTAGCAATAGTAATACCACAACACCGTTTTATCAAAAGTTTAACCTAGATGTCTAACGACAACGCCACCAATGCCGGAGGTTGTAGTTTACTGTAACCGACCTCCTCAACCCTGTTGCCGAGGGATAAAACTGAAGGGCTGATATGATATACTTTTTTTTATTAAGAGGAAACTTCTCTCTGGACAGTTAGGGTTTGTCACAGTTGACAGACTCTTTTAATTAACTCCTAGGGGTAAATAAGTGTCACTGACAATAGCTAATATGCCCTTTGTTGAATCTGTATACAGCACTAGTGTTAGTCAGAATTTGAAGCTTCAAATCGATGCACTTCATGCGAAAATCGTGCGTCAAATTAAATTTTGTTGCGTCAATGACCCGAGGTCTCGGGGTTAATGTATGCCACTTAATTAAGCCACGCGGGAGAAAACTGGAGAATTTAATCAAATTTGGGACCTGCGCAGGTCATTAATTTCAAACTGGAAAATTTGGTTTCTGTATTGAATATTCAGGAGTCTCCAGTCCAATGCGGGAAACTTGACAGGTATGGGTATGTACATTGTGAACTCCATGCAGGTTGAAATCGCTATACTCACTCCTCATCGGTAATACTATCATGGCAGTGATCACATACTCGGACTTCATACTCGAATCCCATCGGAGGGTAGCTGGATTTTTTACTACTACATTTGGCACATATCGCTTTCCCGCATTTCCTACAATGATGCTGAAATCCGTAAAACATTTAGATATTATCGTCATTTAACAAATAACAGCAGCAGCAATGACAGATACCAGCCTGGGGATGGATTTTAAAAGATTCGTTATTACCTTATTATATAAATATGTAGATTCAGTATGACAACTATATAATTATGAGGGTTCACTATGACAACTATATAAATAAGAAAATTCACTATTACCTAATTACATATAAATATGTAGATTCACTATTATCTAATTACATTAATATATAGATTCACTATTATCTAATTACATATAAATATATAGATTCACTTTCACTTAATTATATAAATATGTAGATTCACATTTACTTAATTATATAAATAAAAATTTATGTAGATTCACTATTTCCTAATTATATAAATATATAGATTCACTATTATCTTATTAAATATAAATATGTAGATTCAATATTACCTAATTATATAAATAATAAAATATGTAGATTCACTATTACCTAATTATATAAATATGTAGATTCACTGTTACCTAATTAGATAAATATGTAGATTCACTGTTACCTAATCATATAAATATGTAGATTCACTATCACCTAATCATATAAATATGTAGATTCACTATTACCTAATTATATAAATATGTAGATTTAAATAATTCACCTGTCTAATCCCTATCGTACGCTCCTCCCACATCTTTTTAACATTCCAGAAAAATGGTGCTTTACATTTTTCACAGCTATCGTTCTCTGTCCACGTAGGAGTCTGATTTAACAGAAAAAATTACAGACATTGAATATCATACAAACATGAAATTTTATACACAGATTCAAAATTGCAATGAAGTTATGAAATTTATGAAAACAAATTAAGAGATCAGTATTATATATAATTTCTCCTAAAAATAACAAATGAAATCAACATTCTCATGAAAATATGAGAAACAAATAGGTGGGTTATCAAAGTAGACAGATATATTAAAGGGACATCACAGTAAAAACGTTGTAATTTTCAATGAATGTACGTGTTTTGTTCCTTTCCAGTTATGTTTCTGTGCTGTCCCAATGTTCACAGTGGATCCTCATGTCCAGCTTGACCACTTGATTTAGTTGGGAATCCCCCTCTAAATTTAGCGCGGAAATTATTTTTAAATCATCACGTAACTGTTTTGAAATCGAGGCAACACAAACACACGATAGTTTACAAGGCGAATTAGATTAGTTGGACAACGATATTATACAGTGGTTTAAATGTTAAATAACACATTCTGTATATATTCCGGCACATATATTTATGTGTAAATAAGTGTAAACACCGTACATATAGTATAGTGACAGTAGCGATGTACTGGTACAGACTGTATAAATATTACCGAGTTTGAGTAAATATTACCGAGATTGTCATGACCTACTATCCAGCAATCAAGCAGAATACGAGCAGCGTCCATATTACTGCTGTTTTCATGTTTGAACTGTATTGTACTGCTTCCCCAGTTTAATTCTAGGATTGTGTTTGACCCATTTTCCAATTATTCTCTTCATTGCGGAAGCTGTTATCGTTTTCAACCGCAGTCGATTCACATTGGAAGCCATTTTTGTTTTCAAGTGTTTTAGTGTGTTGTGCGCATGCGTGTTATCGTATATGTCACAAAATTTGCATATTCAGACTATTGATCAATGAATTGTAATAACCTTTTTATAATTAATAATTGATGTTTTTTATATACATATATCATCAAATTCGAATGGTTATTGTTCATAAGGATATTTTTTTTAAAGATATACCCAATAATATGAACAAATACAAAATAAAAATTGGTTTACCGTGATGTCCCTTTAATGATAATACTAAAAAGTACCTGTGGATACATGCTGATATCAACTCTAATTAACATTCTTGTATCAATGACAACAATATTGATGATATGAATAACCATGGTAACGGAAAATTAAATATTCCTCTGTAAATACTAGCATCAGCAATAGAACTTCTTTTTAATGCCATCAGTTGAGGGGATAGATATTACTGTTGGGTCAGGAGTTTTGAGTTCGATTCTTAGCAGAGACAATAATTATAATTTACTATGTGCTCTATAGCTGTTACCATATACAGGATCAATAAATATTTCCTTTACACAAAATTTGATCTGATTTAACTAAAAAAGCACCAAAAGAAATCTCAATCTTTCTGTTTCTTCAGTAGTCAAGTAAATGTAATGTTGGAAGGACGGATAAATTAATTGGGGTAAAATTGTAAAAATTAACAGGATGAATATTGATTACCTCTATTCTTTTAACGTCCATACTCCAGATACCTAATACGGTATCATCTCCTCCAGATATCAACTGTTTACAACCGGACGCGTAAGCTAATGCCGCAACTTTGTCACTGTGAAACAAAAGTGAAAATGTTATCAACTAACTGATAAAGTACAGATATAATTTTTCACTGTAAAATATTTATTTCATTCTGTTTTCCATCAGTACAGCTTGTATTTTGCAGTTTCGTTATAGTTGACACACAAACTATATCAGATAGCCCGCACTGGCCGAAAACCTATACAGACAGATAGCCTGCACCTGCAAATAACCCACACTGGCAGACCGACAGCCCACACCAGCAGATAACCCACACCAGCAGATAACCAACACCAGCAGATAACTCACACCAGCAGACAGACAGCCCATCCTGACAGATAGCCCACACCGGCAGATAGCCCACACCAGCAGATAGCCAGCACCAGCAGATAACTCACACCGGCAGATAACCCACACCAGCAGAGAGCCCACACCAGCAGATAACACACACCAGCAGATGTCCACACCAGCAGATAGCCCACATCACAGCAGATAGCCCACACAAGCAGATAACCCACACCAGCAGATAGCCCACACCAGCAGATAGCCCACACCAGCAGATAACCAACACTGGCAGATAACCCACACCAGCAGATAACCCACACCTGCAGATAGGCCACACCAGCAGATAGGCCACACCGGCAGATAGGCCACACCGACAGATAACCAACACCAGTAGATAGCCCACACCAGTAGAGAGCCCACACCGGCAGATAGCCCACACAAGCAGATAGGCCACACCGGCAGATAGCCCGCACCGGGAGATAGCCCGCACTGGGAGATAGCCCGCACCGGCAGATAGCCCACACCAGCAGATAGCCCACACTGGCAAATAGCCCACACTGGCAGAGAGTGCACACCAGCAGAGAGCCCACACCAGCAGATAGCCTGCACCGACAGATAGCCTGCACCAGCAGATAACCCACACCAGCAGACAGCCCACACTGACAGGTAACCAACACCAGGAGATAGCCCACACCAGCAGATAAATATAACCCGCACCGGCAGATAACCCACACCGACAGATAACCCACACCAGCAGATAGCCCACACTGACAGGTAACAAACACCAGCAGAGAGCCCACACCGGCAAATAACCCGCACCGGCAGATAACCCACACCGACAGATAGGCCTCACCAGCAGATAACCCACACCGGCAGATAGGCCACACCAGCAGATAACCCACACCGGCAGATAACCCACACCAGCAGATAACCCACACTGACAGATAACCAACACCGACAGATAACCCACACTGACAGATAACCCACACTGACAGATAACCCACACCAGCAGAGAGCCCACACCAGCAAATAGGCCACACCGACAGATAACCAACACCAGTAGATAGGCCACACCAGCAGATAACCCACACCGGCAGATAACCCACACCAGCAGATAACCCACACTGACAGATAACCAACACCGACAGATAACCCACACTGACAGATAACCCACACTGATAGATAACCCACACCAGCAGAGAGCCCACACCAGCAAATAGGCCACACCGACAGATAACCAACACCAGTAGATAGCCCACACCAGCAGAGAGCCCACACCGGCAGATAGCCCACACAAGCAGATAGGCCACACCAGCAGATAGCCCGCACCGGCAGATAGCCTGCACCGGCAGATAGCCCACACTGGCAGATAACCCACACCGGCAGATAACCCACACCGGCAGATAGCCCACACCAGCAGATAACCCACACCAGCAAATAGCACACACTGGCAGATAGCCCACACCAGCAGAGAGCCCACACTGGCAGATAGGCCACACCGGCAGATAGCCCACACCGGCAGAGAGCCCACACCGGCAGAGAGCCCACACCAGCAGAGAGCCCACACCAGCAGATAACACACACCAGCAGATAGCCTGCACCAGCAGATAACCCACACCAGCAGATAGGCCACACCGGTAGATAGCCCACACCGGCAGAGAGCCCACACCAGCAGAGAGCCCACACCAGCTGATAACACACACCAGCAGACAGCCCACACTGACAGGTAACCAACACCAGGAGATAGCCCACACCAGCAGATAAATATAACCCGCACCGGCAGATAACCCACACCGACAGATAGCCCACACCAGCAGATAGCCCACACTGACAGGTAACAAAACACCAGCAGAGAGCCCACACCGGCAGATAACCCACACCAGCAGATAACACACACCAGCAGATAGCCCGCACCGGCAGATAGCCCACACCAGCAGATAGGCCACACCAGCAGATAGGCCACACCGGCAGATAACCCACACCAGCAGATAGCCCACACCAGCAGATAGCCCACACCAGCAGATAAACCAACACTGGCAGATAACCCACACCAGCAGATAACCCACACCAGCAGATAGCCCACACCAGCAGATAGGCCACACCGGCAGATAGGCCACACCGACAGATAACCAACACCAGTAGATAGCCCACACCAGTAGAGAGCCCACACCGGCATATAGCCCACACAAGCAGATAGGCCACACCGGCAGATAGCCCGCACCGGGAGATAGCCCGCACTGGGAGATAGCCCGCACCGGCAGATAGCCCACACCAGCAGATAGCCCACACTGGCAAATAGCCCACACTGGCAGATAACCCACACCAGCAGATAGCCCACACCGGCAGATAGCCTACACCAGCAGATAGGCCACACCGGCAGATAGCCCACACCAGCAGAGAGCCCACACCAGCAGAGAACCCACACCAGCAGATAACACACACCAGCAGATAGCCCACACCGGCAGATAGGCCACACCGGCAGATAGCCCACACCGGCAGAGAGCCCACACCAGCAAATAGGCCACACCGACAGATAACCAACACCAGTAGATAGCCCGCACCGGCAGATAGCCTGCACCGGCAGATAGCCCACACTGGCAGATAACCCACACCGGCAGATAACCCACACCGGCAGATAGCCCACACCAGCAGATAACCCACACCAGCAAATAGCACACACTGGCAGATAGCCCACACCAGCAGAGAGCCCACACTGGCAGATAGCCCACACCAGCAGATAACCAACACTGGCAGATAACCCACACCAGCAGATAACCCACACCAGCAGATAGGCCACACCAGCAGATAGGCCACACCGGCAGATAGGCCACACCGACAGATAACCAACACCAGTAGATAGCCCACACCAGTAGAGAGCCCACACCGGCAGATAGCCCACACAAGCAGATAGGCCACACCGGCAGATAGCCCGCACCGGGAGATAGCCCGCACTGGGAGATAGCCCGCACCGGCAGATAGCCCACACCAGCAGATAGCCCACACTGGCAAATAGCCCACACTGGCAGAGAGTGCACACCAGCAGAGAGCCCACACCAGCAGATAGCCTGCACCGACAGATAGCCTGCACCAGCAGATAACCCACACCAGCAGACAGCCCACACTGACAGGTAACCAACACCAGGAGATAGCCCACACCAGCAGATAAATATAACCCGCACCGGCAGATAACCCACACCGACAGATAACCCACACCAGCAGATAGCCCACACTGACAGGTAACAAACACCAGCAGAGAGCCCACACCGGCAAATAACCCGCACCGGCAGATAACCCACACCGACAGATAGGCCACACCAGCAGATAACCCACACCGGCAGATAGGCCACACCAGCAGATAACCCACACCGGCAGATAACCCACACCAGCAGATAACCCACACTGACAGATAACCAACACCGACAGATAACCCACACTGACAGATAACCCACACTGACAGATAACCCACACCAGCAGAGAGCCCACACCAGCAAATAGGCCACACCGACAGATAACCAACACCAGTAGATAGGCCACACCAGCAGATAACCCACACCGGCAGATAACCCACACCAGCAGATAACCCACACTGACAGATAACCAACACCGACAGATAACCCACACTGACAGATAACCCACACTGATAGATAACCCACACCAGCAGAGAGCCCACACCAGCAAATAGGCCACACCGACAGATAACCAACACCAGTAGATAGCCCGCACCGGCAGATAGCCTGCACCGGCAGATAGCCCACACTGGCAGATAACCCACACCGGCAGATAACCCACACCGGCAGATAGCCCACACCAGCAGATAACCCACACCAGCAAATAGCACACACTGGCAGATAGCCCACACCAGCAGAGAGCCCACACTGGCAGATAGGCCACACCGGCAGATAGCCCACACCGGCAGAGAGCCCACACCGGCAGAGAGCCCACACCAGCAGAGAGCCCACACCAGCAGATAACACACACCAGCAGATAGCCTGCACCAGCAGATAACCCACACCAGCAGATAGGCCACACCGGTAGATAGCCCACACCGGCAGAGAGCCCACACCAGCAGAGAGCCCACACCAGCTGATAACACACACCAGCAGACAGCCCACACTGACAGGTAACCAACACCAGGAGATAGCCCACACCAGCAGATAAATATAACCCGCACCGGCAGATAACCCACACCGACAGATAGCCCACACCAGCAGATAGCCCACACTGACAGGTAACAAAACACCAGCAGAGAGCCCACACCGGCAGATAACCCACACCAGCAGATAACACACACCAGCAGATAGCCCGCACCGGCAGATAGCCCACACCAGCAGATAGGCCACACCAGCAGATAGGCCACACCGGCAGATAACCCACACCTGCAGATAACCCACACCAGCAGATAACCCACACTGACAGATAACCAACACCGACAGATAACCCACACTGACAGATAACCCACACCAGCAGAGAGCCCACACCAGCAGATAACCCACACTGACAGATAACCAACACCGACAGATAACCCACACTGACAGATAACCCACACCAGCAGAGAGCCCACACCAGCAGATAACCCACACTGACAGATAACCAACACCGACAGATAATCCACACTGGCAGATAACCCACACCAGCAGAGAGCCCACACCAGCAGATAATCCACACTGGCAGATAACCCACACTGACAGATAACCCACACTGACAGATAACCCACACCAGCAGAGAGCCCACATTGACAGATAGCCCACACCGGCAGATAACCCACACCGACAGATAACCCACACCAGCAGATAGCCCACACTGACAGGTAACAAACACCAGCAGAGAGCCCACACCGGCAAATAACCCGCACCGGCAGATAACCCACACCGACAGATAGGCCACACCAGCAGATAACCCACACCGGCAGATAGGCCACACCAGCAGATAACCCACACCGGCAGATAACCCACACCAGCAGATAACCCACACTGACAGATAACCAACACCGACAGATAACCCACACTGACAGATAACCCACACTGACAGATAACCCACACCAGCAGAGAGCCCACACCAGCAAATAGGCCACACCGACAGATAACCAACACCAGTAGATAGGCCACACCAGCAGATAACCCACACCGGCAGATAACCCACACCAGCAGATAACCCACACTGACAGATAACCAACACCGACAGATAACCCACACTGACAGATAACCCACACTGATAGATAACCCACACCAGCAGAGAGCCCACACCAGCAAATAGGCCACACCGACAGATAACCAACACCAGTAGATAGCCCGCACCGGCAGATAGCCTGCACCGGCAGATAGCCCACACTGGCAGATAACCCACACCGGCAGATAACCCACACCGGCAGATAGCCAACACCGACAGATAACCCACACTGACAGATAACCCACACTGACAGATAACCCACACCGGCAGATAACCCACACCGGCAGATAGCCCACACCAGCAGATAACCCACACCAGCAAATAGCACACACTGGCAGATAGCCCACACCAGCAGAGAGCCCACACTGGCAGATAGGCCACACCGGCAGATAGCCCACACCGGCAGAGAGCCCACACCGGCAGAGAGCCCACACCAGCAGAGAGCCCACACCAGCAGATAACACACACCAGCAGATAGCCTGCACCAGCAGATAACCCACACCAGCAGATAGGCCACACCGGTAGATAGCCCACACCGGCAGAGAGCCCACACCAGCAGAGAGCCCACACCAGCTGATAACACACACCAGCAGACAGCCCACACTGACAGGTAACCAACACCAGGAGATAGCCCACACCAGCAGATAAATATAACCCGCACCGGCAGATAACCCACACCGACAGATAGCCCACACCAGCAGATAGCCCACACTGACAGGTAACAAAACACCAGCAGAGAGCCCACACCGGCAGATAACCCACACCAGCAGATAACACACACCAGCAGATAGCCCGCACCGGCAGATAGCCCACACCAGCAGATAGGCCACACCAGCAGATAGGCCACACCGGCAGATAACCCACACCTGCAGATAACCCACACCAGCAGATAACCCACACTGACAGATAACCAACACCGACAGATAACCCACACTGACAGATAACCCACACCAGCAGAGAGCCCACACCAGCAGATAACCCACACTGACAGATAACCAACACCGACAGATAACCCACACTGACAGATAACCCACACCAGCAGAGAGCCCACACCAGCAGATAACCCACACTGACAGATAACCAACACCGACAGATAATCCACACTGGCAGATAACCCACACTGACAGATAACCCACACTGACAGATAACCCACACCAGCAGAGAGCCCACACTGACAGATAGCCCACACTGACAGATAACCCACACTGACAGATAACCCACACCAGCAGAGAGCCCACACCAGCAGATAATCCACACTGGCAGATAACCCACACTGACAGATAACCCACACTGACAGATAACCCACACCAGCAGAGAGCCCACATTGACAGATAGCCCACACTGACAGATAACCCACACTGACAGATAACCCACACCAGCAGATAACCCACACTGACAGATAACCAACACCGACAGATAACCCACACTGACAGATAACCCACACCAGCAGAGAGCCCACACCAGCAGATAATCCACACTGGCAGATAACCCACACTGACAGATAACCCACACTGACAGATAACCCACACCAGCAGAGAGCCCACATTGACAGATAGCCCACACTGACAGATAACCCACACTGACAGATAACCCACACCAGCAGAGAGCCCACACTGACAGATAGCCCACACTGACAGGTAACCAACACTGGCAGATAGCCCACACCAGCAGATAGCCCGCACCAGCAGATAGCCCGCACCAGTAGATAGCCCACACCGGCAGATAGCCCATGGGTATATAATATAACAAGTCAATATACATTATATACATTTATTATATGTCCTGAACCAACATATTTTCTATTGAATTTCTCACGACCGTCAACAGTGATGACTAAACCCAATTCTCTTTCGATTTTTTATTTGTTTGTAAACCAGGAAACAAAAACAATGTACAGTATTACTAAATTTTTCTACATTTACATAAAAAAAATCCATAGAATTCCTTAGCACTGTAAAGTTCCAAAGTAAGAAATATTTATTACCATAAACAAATATAGCTATAACTTCTGTACAGAAGATCATTCAAACTTACTGGTGACCTTGAAGTTCAAAGGCCGTGCCTTGCCGTCCCCCTATATCCCAAACTATGACGGACTGGTCGAAACTTCCGGAGAACAGGAGGCTCTTCTCCGCATCCCAGGCCAGTGATCGGACACTTCCTGTACACATTATTATCGTATTTTAAACTTGACAGATGTTTGTTTTTGTTTGTATTTATATATATGTGACATTCTGTTATGTATTTTGATTGTGATTATTTTATTTTAGAAAAAAAAACATATCAATTAAAACATAGGTTTTCCTCCGGATACTCCGGTTTCTTTTAAGAGGGGGAAAACTCATGTGTTTGTTGATATGCTTTACTTGATTTGCAATTGTTGAAAAACGATTATTTTTAAATATCATGAATTTTTTATTTAATTTAAAATTACTGAAAATAATGTAGATTTAGTGAATTTTTTTTTACATATTGGCTAGAAAACACAATGAAATTCAACTCATTACAAGTTAAAAATTTGTGTATAAAAGTTTGATTTTTGCTGGGTCGAATTATCAACTGTGTTTCTTAAATTTAAAAGTTTAAACAAATTTAATACATGGATATTTATTTAATGGAAATCATTAAACAGCTTATAAATAATTCCTTGTATTCATATGAATTTCAAGATATATTTTAAACGATTTTCTATATCTTTGAAAGTAACAAGAAATTAAACTCCTTTAAAGTAACAAGCGTATAGTTTGGTTTTAAATCATGAACATTGAAAATTAAAAAATTCATATATTTTTTTGTGATCATATTTCAATATTGTATTATATGACAGAATTATTTCGAACAGAAATTAACAAATTTAATTTGATTAATGCTAAAAAGACAACAAAGATTGAAGTAAAATATAGGTAAAATTAGAAAATTACCTGAATGTCCTTTCAGAGTAACAATAAATTCAAAATTGCTGTTACTAATCTTTAACACAGAAATCTGACCAGAGTAATCACCAACAAATGCATACTTTGATTGTTCGTCAAATCTTCGGGGAATTAAGGATCATATCATCGAAATAATCATTACAAACAATGAAATCAATGACAATTTATTTAAGTAGACACTCAATACTTTACGCTGTGTCTGGGCTGTAATAAGGTAGAGAATGTGAAAATAACTCACGAAGGCCTGTATACAGTAAGAAATTGGTGGGACACTCTACCTAAGAATAACAGGAAAATAACTTACGAAGGCCTGTATACAGTAGGAAATTGGTGGGACTCACCACCTTAACCGGAAAATAACTTACCAAGGCCTGTATACAGTAGGAAATTGGTGGGACACTCTACCTTAACCGGAAAATAACTTACCAAGGCCTGTATACAGTAGGAAATTGGTGGGACACTCTACCTTAACAGGAAAATAACTTACTAAGGCTAGTATACAGTAGGAAATTGGTGGGACATTCTACCTTAACAGGAAAATAACTTAATTATGAAGGCCTGTATACCTTAAGGGGAAAATAACTTAATTATGAAGGCCTGTATACCTTAAGGGGAAAATAACTTAATTACGAAGACCTGTCTATGATAGGAACCTTGTGGACCACTTTATGTTTAGGTCGAGACAAACATTATTCTACCGATCTGCATCACAGATCATTTTTCATTTCAGTGAAATATTCCATTATCTGTTAACTTCACTTCAGCTTAACTAAGTTAATATATCTCTGTTATCTAATCCTTGAGACGATTTCCTTATTAAGTGTTTTGTTATTTTACCATAGCCTGCCGTCAGCAGCATAAAATTTCAAAATTATGGCCATCTTTTTTTCAAAACAGGAAAAAAACGTTTTGTCTGTTTTGTCTGCTGTGTCTAGTGCTGTCTGTATTGTCTGGTCAGTTACGACTAGAAATAAAGGATACTCGAGACAAAGACACCAGGCGTTAGCCAAGTAGCCACCTAATCGTCTCCCCGTCTCTGAGCAGTGCCACTGGAAGTATTTATCCCGGCCACAACTCAACACCCACTCACAGTTCACCGAAAACTTCACACCATTGACACGACTCTGATGAGCTGCAAAACAAGTCGGACAATTGAGAAAATATTTATCTAAGTTGAATCGGTGACGTGGAAGGGGATCACAAATATCCTGAAATTAGTTTCTCTATAAGACCACTGCCAATTAAGAGTATACTTGTATTTTTCATCGCCGAAACAGTCATGTCAGACAATTTATTGGTGGCAGGAAAATAGTCAGACAATTTATTGGTGTCAGGAAAATAGTCAGACAATTTATTGGTGGCAGGAAAATAGTCAGACAATTTATTGGTGGCAGGAAAATAGTCAGACAATTTATTGGTGGCAGGAAAATAGTGTAACTTGTCACATAATACTGATGACATGGCCTAAAAGCTACTTATATGTACATGTCTATTCAATAATAAATCTAAGTATTTTTCCAATAAAATACCAATGCACTAGTATGTTTTGTATCTTAATTTTTTCTACTTTTACAAAGTTATTTTTGAATGACTGATTCCTGATGGTAGGATAATCATTAATATATGTATCTTAATGTTTCATTTAATATTTATTTTTTTAATTTTTTTTTTCCAGACCAATGCAGACAAAAAAAAAATTCAATCATTGTGTGATCCATAACAATTAGTTAATTTTACCAAATTTCCCAATAACTAATGAAGCACAGTTTTTCCAAGCTTACAGTTTTATTGTTTCACCAGTTCATATCTTAGTATCAATATCAGAATCTAGCTACCCAGTAGGTAGATCTTACCTAGATAATCTCGTACATGTGTTGTCTTGTTAAAGTCTTCAGCCATCAGGAACTCCTACATACAAAAAAAATTATTTTAACATACAATGCCCTTACTGAATCTTTGCTGCACACAAACAAGAATTACACATGTATATGTCTCATCCATCCTGCTTTAAAGGCAAACACAAAAATTCACTAAAATTTCAGTATTTTTTTCCAAAAACAACTGAAAAACTTCCATATAATAGTATGGAAGCACCCTGTATACATTACATGTGTAAATACTGATGAAATGCAAAACAATTATAAATCAAAATCAATAATTCTCAAAATTCACTTAAATATGCATGACTATAATTTTTACCCCGAAAATCACTCTTTCTGAAAAGTAAGAAGAAATACATCTGAATCTGATATTATATAGAATTTACTCTAATTTGACTATAAACTAAGTCAGATTGAGAAGTGTTAAAGATTTCATATCAATTTCTAAACATCTAAGGTTTTTAACCCAAAAATACAACAAACAAATCAATACAATCTGTATGGTGTGTTGAGATGTCTATACTACAATCCAACTACATGTTCTGACCTAAACATAAAATTTGTTAAGTCCAATCCTAGGAATATTACTGTAATTGTTCGACTGTACAACCCTAGGAATATTATCGTAATTGTTCTGTTATCCATATAAATATTACCGTAATTGTTCTGTTATCCAACCCTAGAAATATTACCGTAATTGTTCTGTTATCCAACCCTATAAATATTACCGTAATTGTTCCATTGTCCAACCCTATAAATATTACCGTAATTGTTCTGTTATCCTTATAAATATTAACGTAATTGTTCTGTTATCCAACCCTATAAATATTACCGTAATTATTTCATTGTCCATGCAGCCCTAATGATATCACTGTAATTGCTCTTTTATCCAACCCTATAAATATTACTGTAATTGTTCTGTTTTCCAACCTTAATTATCGATATTACCATAAATGTTCCACTGTCCAACCCTATAAATATTACCGTAATTGTTCCATTGTCCAATCCTATAAATAATCTCCTTGTCACTCCATTGTAAGCAAGAGAAGAGGCCGCAGCTGGAAATATAAAAAAATACATTATTCTCACAATATTTTCAAACATAGTAAATTTTATTTCTGAACACATACAGTACATGTAAAAGGACAACTCTATGAATTTGACTAATTTCATCATAGTAATCTAAAAAGAAATTACATTAAAACTCACTTGTGTCAAACAGATGGAATTAAATACATCAGATGAATCTTTGTTCGGCCCCGATTTTGTTCCTTTATCTTTGTAAATTAAACACAAATGTTTCAAACACTGTACTTATACTTTTAATTTCACATAAATGAATTTTGGTTTGTCATGCGTTTTAAATACTCTCGTAAAACATTATTATTGCAGCCAGGACTGCAGCAAGAAATGAAATAATCTGACTCGTTTCAATCATTGTCTTTCAATTTAGCAACAATTTGACAAGGATGTCTCATGATAATCAAAATGTAATTAGTGTTTACATTTTAAAATGTTTACAAAACTTCATTCAGAAACAGATGTTTACTAATGCAATATTTAATCAAGCATGTCTGATATCACACACAATGTTGTACAAATGTATTTCGATACAATCAAATTGACAAACTCATCATAATCCACTAACGATAATGAAGACCTTGCATATTGATTTGGATATTAAAGGGTATTCCTCATTTGCACATCAGAAACATGCACAATTTCAATTGATGAAATCTATATCAGAACGATGATCATACAAGTGTTTGTGCCTACAAGTAATGAAATTAACGCCAAAATGTACAGGGGATGCCGTATCATATAGAAATACACTGTAACATATATTTTTGTGGTAATTAGTGATACTTTGGTTGAATTAAAAAATTTCATAACTTAATAATCGAAGAAATTTGGTTTATCTTGAGAGTAAAACTGACTTATTAATGTAAAGATTATAACTTCTACTATTTAGAAAAAATATAAATTTTCCAGTAAGTTGAATTTTGACAACCTAAACTTTATTCAAATGAAGGAATGCCCCTTTAATGGACACTGTGCGGAATCCAAATTGATTCAAATCAATTTTGACATTTTATTTTTGTTTTATATATAGGGAATGTTAACATTCCAAATAATGTATTTTTTCTGCTCTATACATTCATTGTATCAAATACTATAAAAAAAATTGTTTTACCTGGCATAGTGTGACAAATACTTGGCCAATATTGACCGGTGTCTCTTTTCAACCAAACACGAAGTGTTCTGAAACACAAAGAAATTAATTAGGACAATTTATAAATATGATTCTTAATTTAAACAACTTAAGTGCAATAATAAATTAGCTCACTAATATTATTTGTCATTGAAAATAATAAAAGAAACCTCAATAAGTGCATAATCATATTTTTTGCGGATGGCGTTCAATGTGAAACATGCTAAAATCAGATTACCATGATAAAAACCATGCTAAAACATGTATATTTACAGTACTCCCATGTGACCATTCACTTAAATTTTTGATTGTTTGTGTGAATAAATATTTTCCAATAACAATTTTGATGCAATTTTTTTATATAGCATAGCTGGACTGAGAAAAATATGCTAAGAATAGGATTTTGTTTTCTTTTATTCCATGTCATATCAATTAATTTTACTATGAAAATAAACTGTATTAATTACATGCAAGAGACATTTATCAATTGGTTTGGTTTATTTTGTTAAACGTCCTATTAACAGCCAGGGTCATTCAAGGACGTGTCTGGTTTTGGAGGTGGGGGAAAGCCAGAGTACCCGGAGAAAAACCACCGACCTACAGTCAGAACCAGGCAACTACCCCTCAAAAGTTTCGAACTCACAACTCAGAGATGGAGGGCTAGTGATAAATTGTCACGACAATTGTCTCTGTTTGTGTAATGGTAAGTAATTCATGTAGGAACTTTATATTATCCTTTGAGAAACTGGACCCACAACATTCATTGATTTACAGATAGAAAATTAACAATAGATAGTATGTGTGTAATAGGAGTGGAAAAATGCACGGCCAGACCGGGGTTCGAACCCGGGACCTCCGAACACTAGCCGGATGCTCTACCGATTGAGCTTCGTGGTCGCCAATGATCGACCCGGTCCAGTTCCGCTACACTCTTCCCTCCTATTTTTTTTAAGTCTTCGACCCCGAAGACTTCACAACTCACAACCCAGGTTCGGGTATCCCCTTGTCAAGTATTCACCTCACTTGAAACAAGGTTTGGTCACAGGCACCAAATGTAATAGGAGTGGAAAAATGCACGGCAAGACTGGGGGTTCGAACCCGGGACCTCCGAATACTAGCCGGATGCTCTACCGATTGAGCTACCTGGTCGCCGATGATCGACCCAGTTATACATTGGTATGCTGTCTGGCTGGAAAGTAACTATCAGAGGAAAGCTTCTAGAATTTCTGAACTATACATAAATTTCTGAATTTATAAATCCTCAAACTGAGCTGATAATTCTATATATCGTTAGTCAGTTTGTCACCAACCATATTAATTCTGCTATAAAGCTTGGACCACACATTATACTGAGCTTAATTTTATTGCAGACTCCAGCTTTAGTGCTGTATATAACAAGTTATTTCCCTGTGAACTCAGGGCTTTTTCTGGGGGCTTTTTGGGGCCGTTAATGAGCCCCATTCCAATTGAAATTATTTCATATTTAAGCCAAATTCCCCAAATCAGCAGTTTACTCTTGAAAAAATCTTTCCCAATTCACCAATTTTCTTCCCAAAATGCGACAAAAATGCCCTTTCCCAAACCAGTGAGAAAAAGCCCTGGAACTATAACATTGTTTTATGAATGTCCTATAGAGCTTGTCTTTTGCATTACCAGGATAAAGAACCACCGATTTATTCAGAGATAAAAAATAAAGTGACATCCAACAGGGATGCCTTGCATATAAATTGTGGACCATGGGTCAATTATGGCTTAAATTGTACATTCTAATGTAGCCATGCAGTGTTTCCTCTAGATCTGGCCCAGACACCATGTCTGTCCTACACCGGACATGGTGTCTTCTGGCGTAGACACCAGCTATGCCTGACTGTCCTACACAAGACATGCATGCAAGTTGCCTGAGCCAAAGGAAACTCTGACTAGTTACAATTTGGATACACAATTCAGTATTCTATATACCAAATACACTATCAAGTCATTTCCCACAAAAAATGATCATTTTTGCCTTATATTTTTTCATTAAGTATTGTTTTTTTGATATCATAGTAACATGGATAAATTACCGGTATATAGCGAAACGTACAGTAGTCTTCACGAAACCCGGATACAGACTCTTTAAAACTCTCTTATAATGTACCTAAGAATTTTCCGATATGGATGTAGCTACATTATTCTGTCTGTCGGCTATTGTTTATATCAAAAGAGAGACGTGGATATGGTTTCAGTTTTATATAAAACAAAAATACTAGTTCCGTCCTCCTCCAGAGTTGACACAATAAAAACAAACAAAGAGAGAAGCTGAGGTAGGCGTAATCAGTCAGATTCAGCTGCTTGTAACTTCCGGGATGCAGAGAAGAAAAAAAACGTTTTCGAGACGGGTTACTCACTTGTCATCGCTGACTGTGATAACACCGTCCTCCCTGGGGATGATAACAGCCATATTGACGTCATCGTTGAATCCCTCTAATTTACTCAGCAGTACAGGTTTCCTGACATTCCCCTGCTTATTTGGGGGCACTGGCTTGATTTCTGCTGCCATCTTGTTATCATCACGTGATTACACAGCTTTGTAAACTTCCGGTTCAGTATTAAAAACTACTTCCTGTCTAAGATTTTGGCGGGAATTTATGAAAAAAATTATGTTTTGCGTGGTAAGTTTAGTTTTTTTCTGATATTTCTTTCAACTAAGATGACTTGAACAATTTCTTCAAGAGCTCAACTCAATCCTTTTTAACTTTTTATGGAATAGTAAGGTAGATAAAGTAAAGAGAGATATTATAACACAAAATTATCATGAAGGGGGTCTGAAAATGGTAAATGTAAAACTATTTATTGATTCATTGAAACTTAGCTGGGTAAGGCGGTTGCTTAAAAAAACATGCAAATGGCAAATTATTTTTGAATCACACACTGATATACAAAAATTATCAACATGTGGTAGCGAGTTTATTGAGGAATGTCGAACAAATTGTAAGAATAAATTCTGGAAAGATGTTTTAAAAGCATGGAAACAATTTATTGATGCTGAGGGGGTGAAAGAAAAAATAAAAAGGCTGACAGGTACATTGACAATACCTCTTTGGTATAATAAAAGTATAACTATTGGAGGGAAGAAAGTCTTTTACAAGTCCTGGCATAACAGAGGTGTAACAATAATTAATGATTTGGTAAAAGATCCTGGTACAAGTTCCTTCTATACATTTCAAGAATTTAAAGAGATATATCAGCTCAATACAAACTTTCTTCAATTTCAGGGTGTAATCTCAGCTGTCAAAGTACTTTTAACGAGGCTGAATGTTGAGAATCACACGAAAATAGTATATCCAGTTATTCCCAATAATATATTATTGTTCATGAAAAGTGTCAAAGGGACAAAGGATCTTTATAATATTATGGTAAAAAATGCTCTTATATCAACTGGTAGAAGAAAATGGGAAGAATCATTTGAAGATATTGAATTGAATTGGGTCAATATTTATAATAATCCTGTCAAGGTTACGAAAAGCACAAAATTACAATGGTTCCAGTATAGGATAGTTCAAAATATTTTAACGACAAATTCGTTTTTATTCAAAGTGGGATTAGTAAATAATCCAATATGTAATTTATGTAATCGTGAAAGAGAAACTATCGTTCATATTTTATGGGAATGTAGAGAAACTCAGAGATTTTTGAGACACTTTTGGATGCGCTGTATATCCCATTTCAATACAATAAACAAAGTTTTCTTTTTGGTGTGTTTTTAAATAATAGATATTCTCCTTTAAATAGAATAGACAATGAAATTTTGATAATAATTAAGTTTTTTATATACAAAACAAGATGCTTGCATAAAGTCTTAAGTCCTCATGCCTTAATCAATTCAATTAAAGGACATTACATATTTCAAAAGTATATAGCCAATAGTAAAGGTGAAGGTGCACAGCTGAAATGTGAAAATGAATGGAAAAAATGGGAAAAACTTATTGAACTATCTGATAGTTAATTTTCTTTAAAATTTTGATTTAGTGTGCTAATATATGATAATACATGTATTATTATGTATGTAAATATACATGCGTACCTTGTATATGCTTGTATGTAAACTACTTCTCCCTACTTGAGCTGCTGGATACTGGAGTTTATATGTTTATGGTACCACTTGAATAAATAACAATTGAAATCAATGTTAATTATCAAAATGCTTTTGTGATCTCTTGTCTAGTCTCTCTCTCTCTCTCTCTATCTCTCTATCTCTCTCTCTCTCTCTCTCTCTCTCTCTCTCTCTCTCTCTCTCTCTCTCTCAGGTAGATGTGGGTATGATATTGTTTTGAATGCGTATGTATGTTTTGTGTGTAAATGCTAGGTGTAGTTGGTGTAATCAGTGTGGAGCCTGGTTAATCGTGCCGATGGCTCAGTTGACGTGGCAAGAGTTGATATGACCAACACAGAAGCTGAACCCTCGACAGGATTGATCAGGCTACCAGGAAACTGAATATGTATGTGTGTGTGTGTGGGCGCATGTTTATCAGAATATATATACAAGTATAGGAGTATGTATGGTTTTTTTTATGTATTTATCTCCTTGTTTAATTGATGATGATGATTAGTATGATGTTGAGTATGATGATAAGATTACAATGATGATGATTATGATGATGAGATTATGATGGTGATGAATATGATGATATGATGATGATGATGATGATTAGCATGATGATAAGAGTACAATGATGATGATTATGATGATGATGATGAAGAAGATGATGAGATTTGGATGATTGCTATGATGATGATGAGATTATGATGATGAGTACTATGATGATGCTGATTACTATGATGATGATGAGATTATGATGGTGATGAATACGATGAATATGATGATGATATTTTGATGTTGATTACTATGATGATGTTGATTACTATGATGATGATGATTACTATGATGATGATGAGGTTATGATGATGATTACTATGATGATGAGATTATGATGATGATTACTATGATGATGATGAGATTATGATGGTGATGAATATGATGAATATAATGATGATATGTTGATGTTGATTACTATGATGATGATGATTACTATGATGATGATGAGGTTATGATGGTGATGAATATGATGATGAATATGATGATGATGATGATGATGATGATGATGATGATAATGATATTTTGATGTTGATTTCTATGATGATGATGATTACTATGATGATGATGAGGTTATGATGGTGATGAATATGATGAATATGATGATGATGACAGGCAAACCATACCAATTGGAATTTATGTGTGTTTGTGTGTGTGTGTGGTTCTTATACATTTATGTATTGAAAATGTCTTAAAAAATAAAACAAATATAAAAAAATGACTTGGAGTTCATCCATGCCCTCCAATTTCACGAGACAAAAGATTCATATTTTCAGAATTTACAATACAGAATCATTTAAAGGATTATTTTTTACAAATTATATGGTTTCAAAACGAAAAATAGGTCTATTAGAATATCAGGAATGAAGTTTTTGTAGTGGGGCACCTGACACAATTTACCAGTTTTTTGGGGGGATTGTACACATAGGCAGTCACTCTGGACATGTTTAATGAATTCAGTTTTTGCAAAAATAATGTTGCTTTAGAAAGAGAACCTAGCTGCTATGGAACGCCAAATTGACATATTCAATTAATTGAACCTATCTTCAATTATTTCAATATAGGTTCAATTCAATTGAAGATAGGTCCAATTATTTGTACCTATCTTTAATTACTTAAAGATAGGTACATTTGAATTGAAATATATCTTTAATCAAATTGAACCTATCTTCAATTGAACCTATCCCTAATTTAATTGAACCTATCTTCAAATACAACATATCATTAATTAAATTAAACCTATCTTTTATTCAATTGCACCTATCTTAAATCAATTGTACCTTTTTCCCTATTTGTTCGTAATTGAAGATAGGTTCAATTGAATTGTACCTAGACTCTATCTCTAATTGAATTGTACCTATCTCTAATTGAATTAAAGCTATCTTTAATTGAATTAAACCTATCTTCAATTATTTGAAGATATGTTCAATTAATTGAATATATGTTAATTTGGCGTTCCATAAGCTGCTACTTTCCTTTTGTCATAATCGACAATGTTCAAGTAATAGGTTTTAATATATTCATCGCTATTGCCTTTTAAGAAATATATATCATTAATGCGACAATACAACAAAATTCCAAACTGAAAAACATACCGGACATTTATTTAAAATTATAGAAATCTTTATCTTTATTCGACCTATATGTTAAACCAAACTGCAGCAAAAAAGATCCGGCAAAAATGTGAAAGTGCAAACTTATTCTAGAATGAACTTGCATATTGTGCATTATGCATTTTGTTGATTGTGTATGTTTTCATCAAGATTACCTTTGTCAAACTTGTGCATTAATTATGTGATTGACGCAATTAAAATAATGTTATACATTTGGTTACATCCCCTTGATTAACAAACATCGAGCCGAGAGCGAGATATAACACGGGTTCACATGTAAAGGTACTTAAATTAAGAACCTATAATTGAAAATAAAACCTGCTATTAACTGCTGACATCTGTACGCTTGACCAGTTGTCGGTTTATTGTAGTGTCCTTCGCCATCGTGTAACGTCAAATCGAGCTATGCTGACTATTAACATGTGTGCAGTGAGTGGACGCTGTTATTATGGTCATCGTACACGCAAGGCGGCACACTATATATGAGTAGAAAACATGCCGGACCCCGCTAGCTAAATTATTATTGTCCTTTACAATTTCTGAAGTTTGACCAAAATCCCCAAAGGAAGGAAGCTTCCAGAGCTAATGATTTTCTATACATTTTGATGGCGAACTTGACCAGCAACCCCGACACTCATATTTGTCCTAGATACATATGTTATGATCCTAAAAAGAGGTTTGATTAAAATCCACCAAAGAAGCCCGCTAGAGTGCTGAAAGGGATTTTTGAAAAACATAACGACGTCCTTTATGTTTGGGTGATGTTTGATAAAAAATCCCTCATGGAACGAAGCCGCTAGACTGTTGACAAAATAGCAACGGTTAACATGCATTTAAACAACCCTCAAACTCGAAATTGCCGAGACACAGCAAATCGCAAGATCAGGCGGAACAAATGAAGTGTACATTTTGTAGAACTCAAATGAGCTTTTGGTCAGTCTTGAAGATCCGACTTAAAAAAATTCTTCCCTATTAAAGAGTTTGCTACTTCCACTCTTTACATGTCCTTATCTCAAAACTTACTGAACGCATTCGTTCTCTTTTAATGAAAGTTTTCCCCCTAGATAGGCGAACAACTTTATAAGTACATCGTTGTGAACTATATAACTTGGACACAGGAAATGACTATATCTCTGATCGACAATCTTTATTGAGTTTGGTGATCAGATCGTTCAACAGAAGGTCGTCAAACCCCTTTTACTGGACATCCATGCTGAAACAGAATGATGATCAAGATATGTTGCCTGACGGGGAGTAAGGGAGCTAAACACTAATCGATTTAACCCTAGTATCTGATGTTTTCTTACCCCCTTGTCCTGTATCAGCCCCTTCCCAATGGACCTTAATGTCCAATTTATGGGGAGTTTTTGTCTCCCTGTATAGGAGAGTGTCATAGGGCCCCATTCTTCCCCTAGACTTCATGCGTAGGTACCCCCGGGGTCAACCTTCCATGGCTTGACAGACATACTCAACGGACCCTGGTCCTGTAAGCGCGAAATCCCACGACACTGCGGACAGCGGCCCTTCAGCGCGTTCTCGCGTATGGGTACTACCGACACGTTTTTAAGAAGCTCTGATCCACCTCCTGGGTTCGGATCACTCTGGGTCTTCCATGACACGTCTCTGTTGGAAGGGGCTTCTGCTGGGGGCTTAGTGTGGTTCCTTGACAGGAAGGGGTCGCGGTGGCCGAGTGGTTAATGTGTCCCGACACGTTAACACTAGCCCTCCACCTCTGGTTTGCGAGTTAGAAACCTACCTGAGGCAGTTGCCAGGTACGGACCGTAGGTCGGTGTTTTTTCTCCGGGTACTCCGGCTTTCTTCTACCTCCAAACCTGGCACGTCCTTAAATGACCCTAGGACGTTAAACAAAATCAAACCAAACCAAACCAAACGTTCAACAGATTATTGGCATACATTTGATCCATGGGAACAAACTGTGCCATTCTTTTTACCGACTTGCTTTCGTTGTTGTTGTTGTTGTTGTTGTTGTTGTCCTAGCTTACAACATAGCCTTTAGGGAGAGCTTACAAGCAGGTTGTATGACAAACGTGATTATTTCAATTTCCTCATTAGTAATTTATTTTTCATGTCAATAAACATGTAGCTGACCCTCTGTTGTGCTTATTTGTCTCGGTTGGTTCGATTCTCCATGACTTATTCGCAAGCATTATCATAATTTCCTTTATACTGCATATTTATACTGACAGAAAGATGTGGGATGATGAAGACCATGGAGAAGTTTCGTGGTAGACATCATGACCTCATTTGAGGACAGTTCCTTGTGCAATATGAAGACAGGCGTGTTCAATGCGTGTTGAAATGCCTAGTCTGTTGTGAGAATATATCTTAACTCGGATTCGACCTCTATTTGTGTGGCGGTTGTTGTCGATGAAGTAGAAGTCACTCTTCCGGAGCACCTGGTCCGATTCCCATTGTACTTTTCAATGGCTCCCATACAAATATTGTTCGTATTTGTTTTTTTATTGATTATGAATTAGAAGAACGCTTTTGATTGAATATCGGCGTCCTCAGTTCTTGACTTGTGGTTTCGAATACCATTTACTGATGTTGATAATTATTATCTACTCCACCTGATGCCGAAATGCAATTTCGATAATAATCGATTATTTAAGTAGGAATTTAATAAAAACAAAAACAATGCATTAAAATAACTGATAATATACTAAATATTGATCAACAAGATATTTTGCTAAATTTCAGCCAATCCGTGATCGGGCCACGTGATGGTATATTGTCCAATCGTAAAACAGAAGTCACTGAGGATTCACTGCATCCCAATATACCTATATTATTATTATGTGTAATGTTACAACTATTTCGACCAATCACAAAGTGTCTCTTGATTTTTTTTCTATATACATCTTGACTCAAAGACGAAGGCTGCATGTTTTTGTTTGTTTGTCTATTTTTAAAATATAACACATACAGAACAATCATATAGCAAACTGATAATTTATTTATTTATTTGATATCGATTTCTTTCTTACAAAACAAAATTAATATTTTAATATTCAGTATACATCATTTACTTTATATTTTACACATTTTTTTTTGCGTGAGGATCTTCCAGATACAAACATGTTTAAAACCGGATTTAATAACAAATTAACAAACAGTATGAGCACAAAATAATTCAATATGTATTCCTGAATGTTCAGCACCATTTCTCCCTTATCATTGCAGTACATAATTATATAAACTATCTCGCTGTTCTTATTTACTTACTATTTTTGAACATGTTTTACATTGTATAATGATGACAGTTTATTACATCGTATGACAGAATTATATGTACATGTATCACATAGAAATCAACAGTCAATAACATGGAATATAAAACTGTGAAATATTAACGTAAAACGGAAAGAAAGAGTTAATTATCACAATCAATGACTAGCTATATTCAAACAAAGAGATAAAAGTTAATGAACAGGAAAATAATATTTCCTTTAAAAGACGTCGTTGGTGTAGAGTATAAAAGCAATCTTTATCTGGTTACTCCATATTCAAATAATACTAATACATATATATTGCATTTCTGAACTTAAACTACACACGAATCTATTACAATCCTCTTATAATGCGATAGTACAGATACATCACGGAAATGGATGACTTGTATAATGTTAGGCTTTGATTGGGGAATAATACCTAAACATTTTACCAAATTTGCAAAAAAAAATTTAAAAAAAAAACTATTCAAGTACATCTGTCGAAATCTGAATTATGTAAAATGTAAAATGTGAACTTTATTTATTTTACAACAATTGCGAAACAAGTTATATTAACTTATATTAATCACGCTTGCTGGCCCGGATAGAAGCGCGCGATGGGTCTTACTGTCGGGGAAAACCGGAGTACCCGGGGAAAACCCACGTGGTCGCGTCTAAATTATTCAATTGAGTCTTCTAAGGACTTGTCACTGCTAGTGAATATATTCGTTTGATTAGCACTTATCAGTGAAAAATGTTACCATATTCTGATCATGACGCCGATATGAGACTTGATGTTTGCAAACATCTCCGCACTTAACATAAATTAAACAAATCAGAACTTCTAAACCTCGTCGTAACCGGATAGTCGTTAATACCAGAAACCGGTTTTGTACAACGCGTTTATCATAATTATATCATATATTGAATATCCCAGCTATAAACCAAGATCACGATCAATTACATTGAAACCTTCACATGTACTTCAAATGAATTTGACATTCCTTTTTATTACCAGACATAATTTACTATAAATGTAAAAGTTATGCAGAAATCTTAATTTAGGTATAACGGCTGTTCAGTCTAATAGTTTATCAATAACATTTAATGAAAGGTAATGTAATATTCTGCATATGATTATATGGAAGACTAAACACTTAAACATAGCGAATTGCTATGAGATATTTTCATGAAATAAATTAAATATCAGAACAAGCCTTGATTTAAACACGTTTAAATTTACAGTTGACAATATTTTAAATAATTCAGTTACAAGCTAAAGCAGTTACAGAATGGTTAAGCGAGTAAAAATTATTTTCCTTCTTATAAGAAAATATTTGTCTCATAACAAGCCAAATATATATATATATGCGAAATGTTTCTATAATAATAAATGATTGTCAAACAATGTTTACAGTACAAACGTATCTTGCAAACGAAACAGAGCTTGCTGTTAAAAAATACTTAATGGAAGCATATTTCAGTCATGTAGGGATTGTTTGATTAATTATTTAGGTTGTCGGTATGTTTTATTTTGTTCTAACATCCCTAACCACAAACTTATCAGATTTACGATGGAGATGATCCTTAATACAATCTGTAGTGTGGTACTTAGGGCTCTGGTCTTTTACTTCCCCAACAAGAACAGATAAGCTAAAACTGATTGTCAACTCGCAAACGGCATTCAAAACTATTAAATCCTACCAGAAATATTATACGGCGTCTTCATTTGACTTCTTGTTTCTTTCGAACATAAGCGTAAAACATGTCAGATAATAAAAATAAGGACACAGTATTTGTTTCTCCTGCCTACATACATATGATAACTTTGTTCCTTGGAATGATAAAACTGAAAGTCGTTTTGCCATTTGGCTGAATCACTAGCTTGGGTATTGTTTTAAAGTTGTATATCAATAGCAAAGAGAAAAGACTTTGCCGCTAGGCCTTTCTGCCCTCTTATACTTCTTCTAAAGAGATGGTAGACCTTTGATAGTATATCATTGCTTGTCACAGGAATGCATAAAAAATGTATACAAATAAATTTAACCCACGCCAACAAATAAAGACTTAAAAGCCTTAAAAACTGATCTCTGATTACATTATAAGATTACGTTCTAAAGACAAAAAGAAAATTTCGTATGGGTGCAATAATTTTTTTTTTTTTTTTTTTTTTTTTGCGTTTTGCGTTTTGGTTTAAAAGATAGAAAAATTAGAAGCTCAAATTTTTGAAAGGTGATAATGGCGTAAAGATGTTGACTTCCGAATAGTTTAGAAATATGCAACAACCCATTTTGTATCGACTCTAATCACTCTTTGTTGTAGAGAATATACATATATGGAGAGGGGAACAGTGGAATTTCTAAGATCCTTTACCATCGAGTTTTCCTGGACGTTTCAGAGATTTATTCATGCAACAATACCGGTCTTGCATTCTTATTTTTATCTACATGATCACATTTGCATGTTCGATCATTCAATGTTGAATTTGTAAAGTGCTTTGTAGGAACTATCCCCAGAATCACTTATACGCCCAAACATGTTCATATTTTCGCCCGTTGAAGGTGTCACCACATCAAAATTCCACGTGTTGTTATCTCCCCTTTCAAAGTTAGTATGCCCCACTCTAACAATATCGATAACAGAGGAGGTAAGACAGAAATGAACTTCAGTCTCTGACGGAAGTGATTTTGTTTTTGGTTCTACTAGAGTCATGCGTCCTGCCAAAGCTTCAGGGAAGACGTTCGGGAACGGTTGACATTGTTTGAGTGGATTTTTACAATTTATGAGACACTGCAACGCCAATTCGTAAGATGAACCGTTTTCCTTTTTTGCAAATATGAGCAATTTGTAAAAACCACCTTTGTCCATTCGTACATGAATCAAGAGCTCGCTCTGACCTTGTTCCATCATGATAAATTGATCGTCGCCTTCCTCGTCTTCTGAGAAGGCCAGCTTCCCAAGAGCCTTAACTGGCTCTGTGACCGGAAGGCGAATTTCTAATTCTCCTGTATCTGACTCAAACCGTGCCATTTGTGCTACAGCGTTGTCGAATCCGAATTCTGCGTAATTAGGCTCTGCTCCCCAAAGACCGAAATGAACAGGGAATGGTTTGGCTGTCTTGTCGACAGTTTTACAGTCCACCACGTAACTAACCAGACAGTCTAAGGTTTTCTGTTCCCCCTGGTTACCAAACAGACTTAGGTTGTACTTTCCTGGTTTTTGAGGTATGACAGTTACACAATAGTCGGTGTCTCCTTCTTTCTTCACGAAAACGCACTGATCATGCAATGTTCCGTCCGTATCACTGAGACGGGCACCTACTTTGACGAGAGGTTTACTTCTAGCAGTAAATTTGACAACTGCTTCTTTGTTGACCGTGATCACTGCCTCCTTATGTGACGTTAATTCAATACCATACCTAACGGCATGTTTGTGTACCTTAACCAACTTGCTGAAAGTCTGTAAATCACGTGGTTGGCCTAGCAACTGCCATTGCTGACTCATTGCCATATCCTTTTTAATATACGGAAAATGGTCGTTGATAAAAACATCCGGGTCTGTTAAGAAGTAAAATTCTCCTTCGTGCCTTTCAAATTTATTGTCGCTTACATGTCCAGCGTCCCAGGTACAATCGATAAGACGCCATTCGTTGTTCACGAAGACTGCGTTCCAGGCATGGTTGGTATCTGAATTTGTTGTTATGGCAACGCCAGCCTTGTAACTATATCCCTTAGAAAAACCTGATATAGTCTTAACCGGAACACCTGCCTCTCTGAAATATTAAATAAATGAATTTTAGGGTTTCAGATAGTAATGGACTAATCATCGAAAATAATTAATCAGTATTTGAACCAGTGTCGATCCGATCATCGATTGTGTTTATCGATAGTTAAATCGATTTTATAACTGTTGCTTTATTATTGTTGTTAGTGCATTAACCAACACCTATTCAATTAATACTTTTAATCTGAGTTATTTTTTAATGTTTGTACAAAAAAAATATATAGAAAAAACAAAAGAGTTTCATATATGGTATATCTTAAGCAGAGAAGCTATCCGATTATAGAATCGATTATCGCATCGGAGGGACAATCGATTTCCAAGTGATGATCGATTACAATTTGTTTATCTAATTACAAAATGTATGCAATACTACTTTCAGAGTTGTACGATAACACAATTACAGATACTTTTAATATGATAAAAGCAAATATCGCCAAAATGCCATGAGAAAATGGGTTAAAACATGGTTGAACGTTGACTCAGAAGTTATTTGAACAGACATTCATGTACCTAATGAACAAAATACTACATACAAAAAAAAATGTAGTAGTTATCGAATGAGAGACTAACTTACTTGCACAGAGACAAAACCAGATCTGCATAACCCTGACATACACTACTGCGGTTGCGCAGAACAGACTCGGGATCGCAGGACTTCCGTTGGGCTCCACCCAGATTGAGGTAGCCAGCGACGTCATAACTATGATAGAATATGCTCAATGTATTCGTTTTTGACCAAACGAAATATCAAATACAAAAATTGTGCAATATCAACGCCAACCTTGTTTTATGTTGTTGTTATTTATGTCCATCTTATATCCTTTATGTTACTGCTGTATTTTCTACACATGTTCAATGATATGACATGTTAATCAAATCAATTCAATATCCCATTTAAGAGACTAAGAGACATTTAATAACTTTTACAATTGACATTTGACGCTGTATTCGGGAAGGCAATTGCCCAGCGTCATAAATACATCTTAACTGGTAATATGCTATTTTACCATTATAGAAATGAAATCAATTATTAAATGTGCTATGGTCTTTGAACGTATATACCTTAAACAATAAACAAGACTTACTCGATATTTTTTGATACCCATTGGTAAATGGACCGTACTTTTTCTAGCTGATTCTTTGCCGGCCGACAGAGGTATGTTGCGAGCTCTGGGATAGAAGCTGTGGCAGATTTTGGAGTCTGCAAATGAATGTACAAATAAATTAACAGCTAAAATGCATTTTAAAGCCTCTCTAAGTTTTCGTAACATATTGATTATCAAATCAATTAAAAAAGGGAATGATATGATATATACTTAAATGATGAAATGGATCAATACTATAATTTTTTATAACTGCAATAAAAACACGTAAACTACCCACTGATTACAGAGCTTCTCTAATGTGGTGCTCCGCTCACTATATGTAAATGAGCCGTAGAAAATGTGTCACCACGCATGTCCAAACTGGACCCAGTTTCGACTTACAGAGCCATTGTGAGTTTATTACTAGAACAATAATTAAGGATTAAACTGTCTTTATTTGGTGTCTATGGTCGATATCGATAAAAGACAGTTTAATGCTTATATTTACATTCTCGACATATTTGGGTTTTTTTTTGTTGTTGTTGTGTTTTTTGTTTTTTTTTTCTTTAGAAAATTAAAGTTGTATTAGCATAAAATATGCCAATATTCAGCGACTTTGGCAATGGGGTTCGACAAATAGAACAGCCTATTTTTTCAAAATTCATTTGTCTCGTGCAGATTGGCAAACAAAAGAGTGTATTGAAATAATACGAAATAAAACACAGTCTGTTAAATTCTTTTTATTATATGTCTCACAATATTGTATAAAATTTCTTTTTTATACTTTTTAATTAACATAAAAAAACGACGTAGTCCTAGGCTTTTTTCATAGAGCCATGATTATTTACGTAAGTTACAAGTAGTTCCGGTGAGTAAATATATTCATGCGCGGCATGGATTGATGTCTGTTTGAACCCTCAGTAGGTAATTATGTCAAATGCGATTAGCGTCTTCGATGAATGCAAGAGGCGACATATTGTAGGAACCACCAACGGCGATTTAGTATCGAACTATAAAGTCATCGGCCAATGTTAAGTCATCGGTCAAGGTAAAGTCATCGGTCAGTGTAAAGTCATCGGTCAGTGTAAAGTCATCGGTCAATGTAAAGTCATCGGTCAATGTAAAGTCATCGGTCAGTGTAAAGTCATCGGTCAGTGTAAAGTCACCGGTCAGTGTTAAGTCATCGGTCAGTGTTAAGTCATCGGTCAATGTAAAGTCATCGGTCAGTGTAAAGTCATCGGTCAGTGTAAAGTCATCGGTCAGAGTAAAGTCACCGGTCAGTGTAAAGTCATCGGTCAATGTAAAGTCATCGGTCAATGTAAAGTCACCGGTCAGTGTTAAGTCATCGGTCAGTGTTAAGTCATCGGTCAATGTAAAGTCATTGGTCAATGTAAAGTCATCGGTCAGTGTAAAGTCATCGGTCAATGTAAAGTCATCGGACTATAAAGACATCGGTCAGTGTAAAGTCATCGGTCAGTGTAAAGTCATCGGTCAATGTAAAGTCATCGGTCAGTGTAAAGTCATCGGTCAATGTAAAGTCATCGAACTATAAAGACATCGGTCAGTGTAAAGTCATCGGTCAGTGTAAAGTCATCGGTCAATGTAAAGTCATCGGTCAGTGTAAAGTCATCGGTCAAAGTAAAGTCATCGGTCAGTGTAAAGTCATCGGTCAATCATTGGTGAATGTAAAGTCATCGGTCAATGTAAAGTCATCGGTCAGTGTAAAGTCATCGGTCAGTGTAAAGTCATCGGTCAATGTAAAGTCATCGGTCAATGTAAAGTCACCGGTCAGTGTAAAGTCATCGGTCAGTGTAAAGTCATCGGTCAATGTAAAGCCATTGGTCAATGTAAAGTAATCGGTCAATGTAAAGTCATCGGTCAATCATCGGTCAATGTAAAGTCATCGGTCAGTGTAAAGTCGGCTGGTCATTGTAAAGTCGGCTGGTCAGTGTAAAGTCGTCGGTCAGTGTAAAGTTGGCTGGTCAGTGTAAAGTCGGCTGGTCATTGTAAAGTCGGCTGGTCAGTGTAAAGTCGTCGGTCAGTGTAAAGTTGGCTGGTCAGTGTAAAGTCGGCTGGTCAGTGTAAAGTAGGCTGGTCACTGTAAAGACTTCGATCAATGTAAAGTCATCGGTCAGTGTAAAGTCGTCGGTCAGTGTAAAGTTGGCTGGTCAGTGTAAAGTTGGCTGGTCAGTGTAAAGTCATCGGTCAGTGTAAAGTCATCGGTCAATCATCGGTCAATGTAAAGTCATCGGTCAATGTTGCGTAACGAAATAAAGATTCGGACCACTTATGAAAGCCATTTGAAGCACTGATATATGAGGGTCACTTACTGATATGTAATATCTGAGACAACTGTATATGTGTCAGTAAAAACGGTGTCCGAAACGGCGCAGGGTGATACAGTGTTGGTCCAATATTATTTGAGCTGATGTATCAGTATCGGGACTTTCAGCATGTGTCAGTTTATATAAAAAATAATAGTTTCCAAAGATATGACGGAAAGGCCCCGATTGTTTCCCGATTACCAACAATGTGACATTAACTTGTGAATACCAACTGATACCTTTTCAGGGCCACCAAAATACCTACCTTGGCCACATGGTCGTCGATGTTTTTAAACATGCTCACATCCGGTACTATCTCAATCTTCTTCAATCTGCATGGCTGTGGTGGATAATCTTCCTCGTCTAAAGCCTCGAGTTCGATTCCCTCGTCGACAGGAGTCGTGTTCTGCTTTTTTGTCTGAGGTTTGGAGGGTTGACGCTTGTTTGCTTTAGCCGGAGTTACAACAATGGCGGGGCTTGAAGAGGTCTTGGACGAGTTTCCCAAATTTCTGTTTTTCGAATTTTCGTTAAAATTGTCGTCTAAATCGACATCGCTGATGACGGTGTCGTGTGTCTCGCGACTTTTCGTCGGCTTGGTCTCGGTCGACGAACCACAACCCATGATGATCTCAGCTGTTTCTCATCTAAACAAAATAATCCAACAATGATTCGGGGAAAGATCTTTACGTGCCATATCAAGCATACTATCTCCATAATTAACCAATGAGCAAGTTTATCTCCTACATAAACCAACCAATGAGCAAGTTTTTCTTATTAATAAACCAACTAATGCGCAAGTTTATCAAACAGACAAACCCCAAAAACCTACTGTACCAGTGAGTCAGAAGTAATGATAATGATCAAGAATAAAAAAGCGAGATAGTAAATTGTTTCCATTATTGAGATTCCAACACATGAAGAAAACAGCAACAATGTGACGAAACAAACAAAATGAATAAATATATCACCTGGTCCAGTATACCAAACATAGACATACTCTAAAGCATCTAGGGATTATAACGGTAAACATTAACGCCAATGACAGCTGTATATATATATGTGTGTGTAAACTACCTATTCCAATCCATTGAAGGTAAGGACTATTCATATCTGGAATGGACACGAGCCTTCAGAATGTATATAATCATGGTTAATTCATTTTAAACCCCTCGTCTGGGCTGAAACTTTTGATATAAAAAAATATAAGGACATACACCTTTCCCGTGCGTTTATATAATTACTAAAAATGTTAATTAATGTTAAAACATGTTAATTATTAATAAAACTATAGCCTTGAAACGCCATATTTGAATGGGTGCCATTTTGGGGCACTGCCTGTCGATTGCGTGTGAGTTCAGTAAAATTTCTTTCGCTATAGATTCGATGATTTCGTCATTAAATCATTAAAAGCTTTGTTATCAAACATTTTAAAAGTGTGAAATTAAGTTAATAGTTAACATGTACAGTATGGAATAGTAATGACTTGTCTATCAATTCATTTGTAAAAGGACCTCTATACAAAAGCACCTGCGTATAAAGGCCACCTTTCTTGTTTTCTTGCGAGATATATACATGTATTACATGTATAGACAGGTGTGATTTTTTTTTAAAGATTTTTATTGATGCGGTCAAATGTGAGATAAGATGTCATTGGCGTCTCAGAAAATGTTGCTGCATCATTTAAGCTGATAATCAGCATCCAATATCCGTGTATTTCATATCTTTTAGAGGATTATTTAATTATTTTCTTATCGTCAATAAAACTAATGATTGAAAGTCATGATGAATAATGTACAGTATATAACACGGAATTCAGGGGGCGTGATAAAGTAAATCCGTCGGTTCGAGTGTCGACCACGTGATCTCAGATGAAGATCCGAGGTGCGTGGTTTGAAACACCCTACCCAGGCGGTCGGGACGGTTTGTGTTTCTTCGTTTGTGTTTCTCGGGAAGCTGAGAAACCAGCCAGTCTGTGCCGTCATGGCTGTGTCCTTGGGCAAGGCACTTTACCCTTATTGCTGTGGATAGCATTCGACGGGACCCCCGTATGTTGTTCAGTGAGGTAGCCACCAACTACTACAATTTGACACTATTATTCTTGCTGTTCACGGGGCGACAAGCTATGCAAACAAACGACACAGAGCTCGAGCTTGTCAATATTACATGTATATAGGTTTCGCCATAGTTCCAATGAGTCTCACTTACTCTCCGTACAAATAAAATATTGTTGATAGATATAATCAACAGCACTAGTGTCGCTATAAACAAAACGTTATCGGCAAAGGGCTACTTAATCTGGACAAGTCATTTATCAAATGTATTTATGATTCAAATGATTTTCAAGATTCCGAGAAGAGCCACGTGGGGCCATGTATTTTATTATGTACTTGTGTTATCGCCTACCCCGGACTTCCTGACGACCAAGAAGGGGCGTTATCAATACGAGGTATATAAGAGATGTGTCGTTAAAACACTTTTACAACAAAAGAATTTCATATTTTTAAAATAGCTTTGACATGGTAATTTAAAGAAATAATGAATTTTTTTAAAATTAAAAATCTTTTTTTTTTTTTTTTTTAAATGATACATGTACATACATGTAAACGTGTTGAAAATATTATTGAAAAATTACTGAATATTTCTAAAGAAGATTTGTTATATAATATGTCAAAAATATTGGTAGATTGCCAAGATCTTGATTTAGTAATTACAAATAAGTCGGAATTAAAGAGACTAAAAAAATAAAAAAATAAATAAAAAGTATCACGTACATGTACATGTGAAGGTCTTTCGTGTCAACATGTCAAAAGAAATCTTATTTCATTTTATTTTCTTTTTTCTTTTTCTTTTTGCACGTTCAAATATAATGTACATGGATATAAACGTCTCGTTGCTAACATACACTTAAACAGATGGCGAGAAAAGTGGTGCGATAGTTCTATTGACTTTCATGTCGAAATCGGGCCTGGATAAACTTTCAAGATTAAACAAACCAAAACAGAAACGCGACCTGGAACAAATTTGTATGAAGTGTTTAATTGGATAACCAAAGCTGTATGGTACTCGATATTTGGCTTTAAAATTAGAACGTGTATTCCACTATCAATATCTTCTCGCGTCACAATTAATGAACCGTGGAAATATTTGTCTCGCTAAAAGCAATTTGAATAGGTAGATTTGGGAACTTTCTACTCCGATCGACCGCTATGGTATTGGAGACTCTTGACAAACAACCTCACCAGGCACTGACTTCCGTTTACTGCGATACTTTAATTAATACTGATCAATATCTGGGGTTAAGTTACCCGACTAGCCTACCTGTCGATTAAACTATCTGGGAAAACGAACATCACTGCATATAAGTCAAAACGTGTGAATATGAGTGAAATCAATGGAAAGTGCAGTATGATAAGATTATACAGAAAAAAAAACCATGTTTAATCTAATCCATCCCGATATTTTACGTTCAAGTCAAAGTTCTTGAAGACAGACTTTTTTTAATTTTATTTTTCTTTTTTTTTTCTCAAATTTGAGATATATATAATAAATATTACAATCATATGATACATTTCGTTTAAGTTACGCAAAATACTTATATACTTTATACCTAATTAGCTATAATGACGTACATGCACAGTGTTGATGATCTTCATTATAAGATTATTTCAAGTTAAGTAATTCAAATATTTACATATATACAATATTGCAATAAATTATCTCATATTATAGTATGTATCACATTTAGCTTTAAATAACTGTTTTGACAAGACCTGTCATTGTGTAAGGTGAAAGCCAATGCTTTTATCGAAACTTTATAATCAGTTTACGTACAAACCGTGTCTTCACTTTTATGTTATAGCAAACAAACTCGAAGAAAGGCATAACCACAAACAAGACTATCCATAAATTAATCAAACAGGGCACAATATACGATCCGCGATACGTCAGAGGTTCAAATCACAGGGGATTGGCATGAATCCCCAGCCCATGGTTCATAAATAAGATATGGACTGCGGGTTGGAAAGTCGTGATAAGTCCCTCTGCTACAAAACTAATATGGAGATAACTGTCTTTGAACCAGGTAGTCGCTCCTGTGTTGAACTGTGTTTTCCTAACAACAATCAAATAGGTAGCTAGTCATGTGTTTTTAACATTGGCATGATAAATTAAAGGGGTGCGGAGAGCGAAAATGGGCGTATGTAAACTTTGATTATTTTACAACAATTGAGAAACGAGTTATATCATCTGATTTTAATCAGCATATTGCCCCGGATAGAAGCTCGCGAGCTAGGGATCTTAGTATTGGGGAAAACAGGAAGGTCTGGTGAAACCTATGTGGCCAGGCCAGGTTACCCCATACCTGTTCACGTCTGATCAGGGAATCGAACCCCTATCGCCTAGGTAAAAGACAGGTTTGTTACCCCTGTGCCACCCGACTATCCATAGTTAATGTAACCCCATGGCCACCCTAGAGTATCGGGGGCGACATCACACATTATTTAATTATAAAATGTATATTTATATTTAAAGTTCAGTCGGAATATTATGAAAGTGAATCTCCATATTTGTCTAAATTCTACATATATCAAATTGTTATCTAGTTTGTAGAAATTGGAAAAGGGGAGGAGTAAATTAGATCGCATCTTAGTATATTCTAAACAGTACCCCTTTTACACAGCTACGCTTCCATTTACTACCTACCCTGAAATTTTGACTAGCGTAAAGCGAGGGTCTATACGGTCGAAATAAAACACCTAAGTGGGATTAAATGGGTGTTTTGGGGTAAATAGATATCTCATTTATCTATATAAGTAAGGTAGGTGTTATGTCACACCCGATTTTATTGTATTTACACCAGATTCTTAGCGACACCAATCGGTGTCGGATAATTCCACGTTTTCATATAGTAGTGCGCTCTGGCCCTACACCAGACATGGTGTCAGGGCCAGAGGAAACTCGGGCTACCTTTCTGTAATATCGACCTGTCCGATAGCCCAGTTAATTAAGACCAATCTATGGTTTACGATCTGTCGTGGGAAAATACATTGTTTTCCACTTACGGTGGGCACGCACCTTATTAAACTTTAAATACTAGTATGTGGGCTGATTATGCCGTAGACAGGGATATAGAGTTCCACAAAGCATGGTTAGCAAATTTGTTTTACGTCAGCTTTCAAAATACACTTTCTTTGTAAAATAAATATAAAATGATCAACGTTTCTGATTTATCTGTTCTCGTATGGCATATTTTGAAAATTTATTTTCTTTTCTAGTTTTATATTTGTTTGGTTCTTATCATTATTATTGACAATATATGAGATGAATGAGCTGTTATTTGTAAAGGTAATTAACTTTTCGATAGCTGGGTCCAGGTAAGTAACACAGGAACCTCGGTTCGATATATCGATAGATAGATTTAGGTTAAGATGAACAGCACAGGGCCCCCGGTTCGACATATTTGTATTGATTTCATCTTGAAATACGATAGTGTTACATATCCCTGTGATAAATGACTGAAATTAATGCTGGCAATTCTGTCAGTGACCACAGGGACTCGCTAATCATGTAAACGTATGAATTCCTGTTTCTAGAGTCCTATGTAAGAAATCATTTTCATTTCTTGCGTTACAGTTTTTCAATAATATAATGACACGAAATTACCAATACAATATGTACATGCATGTACACACTAATTATTTAGCTGAATTATATCAAAGACCAGGTTTTTTTTATGTCAGGAATTTGCGATTGGATAAACTGACACGCTACCGCTTCTATCGTTTAAATAGAATGTGAACACAAGCCCCAATAACCGTTCGAGATCACATTCTTGATTACTCTAAACTTTTCCTTTACCATCCATTCATCACTGCAATACGCCAAACCCCAAAATGCTCCAATCATCCATAAAATATATAATTTATTGTTTTCTACTTGAAGCCATTTAACTTTATATGTACCTATCTCCCCCCCCCCCCCCCCCCTCTCTCTCTCTCTGATATGTCAATCATTATATTTTCGTTTCTTTATCACATTTTTGAATATTTGTAAATACCATCACGTGACTATGTTATTGTTTATCATTTTGTTACTATTACAGGGGAAAGCGTTTATAAGTTGGTAAAACTTGCTGACTAATTCCTTTGCCATTTTTTGTATGTCAATAAAATATGTTCTTATAGATTATTTCTTGCGCTAAATACATTGTAGATACGTATACATGTACAGCTAAATAGGTCACGCTTGGCATGTATATAGAAATGTCAAGTGTCTACATTCTAAAGACCATTTCACGTGTCAATTATACCCAATTCAAACATGCCGTTAAAGAGTCTTAACACTTTAGTTCCGGCCTGGTCAGTGAGCACTGGACATACGAAATCAATAAACATTGTTGTACAGTGGTCATGGTCACTTTGGCGCTTCCATGTAAATCGTCCGCCTACAGCAATGAATTGGATCAGTATAGAGAATTCGAATCAAGTAATTAGATTAATGCAGTATTAAAGTGACCAGTGGTCAGCTGTGTATATGAGCACGCGTGGTCAAGACTGATCTTTAATCTCACAACACAGATATACCATGATTGTCTGCCAATGTTTTGTTTGTTTGTTTATTTATTTTTATTAATTAATGTTGCTATGGTGGTGAAAATTAGTTGATTCACATAAGTTCGGTTTTACTATAATTTAGAAACAATTTTTTTTTTTTGTTATAGATATATATCTCTTATACTTTATTCCAGTTGTGATTAACAAAATATGTTATGTTTGTTTGTACATGTTCAGTCTGTCATTTATATCAACTGCAAATGCCATAGTAAGACATTTCAACGCTTATATTTACATTCCCTACATAGCAGAGATCTTATCACAATAGTTAGACTATAGATGGTGCACGGTACACATTTTGACAGTGAAATATCGCTACAATGTTTATGTCAGTACGTATACGGCACGCACATGATGCCATTTATAGTCGTTTAAATCACATTTCATTTTTGTTGGATAAAATCGTAGGACTGTCGTGAAAATTTATTTTAAGTAAACGTCATTGATTTGTCGATGAACAAGGATACATCAATATATTCAATATATTCGCATGAATATGTTGTGTGCGTTGAAAACTCTTTTTATATCTTTGTGAGATTTTAAATCAAATTTAAAACTCGATATGAACTTAAGATTTAGAAGATCGTCAATAATATCTTATCTAAGAGTTACAGAGTTTTATCTAGATTCAAGTTTTGTTTGTAGCCTTATTCCATGAAATTTAATGTATATTAGGATCTATATAGAGGTATCTGTTTTAAATTTAAATATATATACAACCTTATTTGAACTTAAGATTAAACAGATCGTCAATAATATCTTATTTAAGAGTGACAGAGTTTTATCTAAATTCAAGTTTTGTATGTAGACTTATTCCATGAAATTTAATATATATTAGGATCTATATAGAGGAATCTGATTAATGTTTAAATATATATACAACCTTATTTGAACTTAAGATTAAACAGATCGTCAATAATATCTTATTTAAGAGTGACAGAGTTTTATCTAAATTCAAGTTTTGTATGTAGACTTATTCCATGAAATTTAATATATATTAGGGTCTATATAGAGGTATCTGTTTTAAGATAAACGTAAAACTAAGCTATATACCTGAAATGAATTATGGTTAACCTATATATCACACGAGGAATTATAAAGACATTTCGTATAGGATTTTATAAAATAAATATTTAACGAAAAAACAACAAATACAAACAAACAGACAAAAACTTACCTGTCGGTTAGTTTCTTTCCTTACACTACTCTTAACACTACCAGTCCTTCGTCAAACGTGATAACGCCAGGCATTTATCTCCAAATAGCAACTATCTCCAAAACATACAGAGTATAATGGTACTTCACAGTGTCAGGCCTATATAACTACAATAGATAGATCGAAAACGTGGTTCTCCCAGCTCGGTTATAAATAGCACAGAATGTGCCGGCAATCATGTATAGTCATTTAATTTTTACACCTGTACAAGTCCGCGGATTTACCTGTTGGAATTAAGTCATAGTATGGAATTGGAATATAAGAAAAATGTTCGCTTAGAACTCAAAATGCACAACACCCTTTAATCCTTTAAGTAAGTGCGGGGGTCAATAGATACCCTGACTAACCCGGTCGTGTTCATTCTGTTCTATTATTGATTATGCAGATCGGGTACTCAAACACCATAAAATATACGTATAGTACTTACTAGAGCGGTTACCTGTTTAGACAGTACTCTTAAGAGGATATACAATATGTCTATTGTATATATATATTCTATTATGACCTCAGAACAACGCTGAAGTTTAAACTGTACTTCACGGGTATATAATTAGTACTTCCAGTCACGAGTCAGTGATCAATATCAAGTCCCATGGTATAGACATTCAATATTTGGTCTTTGGTCCCAGGTATAAAGTTTGATATTAGTTATAACTTCTTATAAACATCATGTACAGGTAAGTAATAAACGAAATTACATTCTTCAGTGCTTACATGCACCTAAATATACTCAATTGTGTTATTGTCAAATGTGCCAAATGGATTTTTGAATTACTCGATCTTGATAAAAAGGGTATACTGCATTCCTCTTAAAGGAATGGTTCGAATCGTGACATATCAAATTACTGAGTTTGTTTGATTAATTCCACTTAACGTTTTTATGAGTGTAGGATTACATTTATCGCTTATCCAGAGAAATTACGCCTAAACTCTCAGATTTATTTCTATAAGTCGACCCGACTTTGTATGTGTATTGCTGTTATGTACCAATAATATGTATTGTGTTGTTATTAATATGTACTTATGGGCCATGCGTATGACCCACAGTCAATAAAGAAGTTGAAATTAACTCGGGAGGTACGCTTTTTATGCATTATTATTATCGAGATAATTCAATGACGTAGTGAATTTATTGATGACGTCAGAATTGAGTTCATGCCGTAAGACATGACAGAATGGGTCAGTTAAGAGATAAAACAGATTTGATACATTTATTTGGTTTGTTTTTGTTTAACGTCCTATTAACCGCCAGGGTCATTTAAGGACGTGCCAGGTTTTGGAGGTGGAGTAAAGTCGGAGTACCCGGAGAAAAACCACCGGCCTACAGTCAATACCTGGCAACTGCCCCACGTAGGTTTCGAACTCGCAACCCAGAGGTGGAGGGCTAGGGGTAAAGTGTTGGGACACCTTAACCACTCAGCCACCGCGGCCCCACGTATAACACCATAGTTAACCGTTATTAGTGTAAATGAATCATTTTTTATTTTGATGAGGAAATACGAAATGCCGTTAGACAAGTTAACTGATGCTGCTCTTAAAAGTGACGTCATCTATCTATGACGTCACGGTGGGATAGTTGTGTGAAACTGATTCCGGATGAGTGCCTCATATCCCCGGCACGGTGCTCTTCCGTATCGGCCTCTTTAAGAGTGACAGAGGTTGTACTGGTGTGTTCTCCATTTGCCCACTTTTTTTAGAACAAAGAAAAGTGTATACATAGGAGAACAATGGAAAACCAATTAAAGTCAGTTCTATAATAATTTTACCTGTGTTTACCTGTATGATTTACCTGTGCTAAAAAGTGGGCAAAAAGAGAGGTATATTTATGTACCTGAGAAGTAGGGAAAATAACACTAAGTTATAGTCTAAGCTCAACAAATGTATTCCTACGCCGGACTTGATATAGTTCATTGAAAAATGACTCGAGTTATATTAACTGTGGTAGGTTCATTGAGTCTGAATTGAGTGGAAGCACAGTGGTAATACATTATAATATATATACTAAAAACATTTTTCATACATTTTATATTACATTCTTCAGTTAAAAAAGGACATCATATTCACACATATATATAATATTAGATACATACCATATTTACAAACATATATAGCACATTATACATTAAGCACTAGTAATACATTAGCAGTAACATATTGCATTTTTTCATTACACTTGCATAATATAATACAATTTACGTAACATTTCAGAAAAAAGATATATCTCTCTATCTTTATATGCATGTATCTGTGCATGCATGTATATCAAGTACATAGAGTCAAAATCTACTCCAGGTGCAGAAGGTGTGAAGCTGCATCAGCATACTCCATCAGGCTCAATGTGTTGTTCTCCAGGCGTTCCTTCAGTTGCGTCAGTCGGCGGTCTATGTTTCTGTACTTCTTGCATCTTGGCCTGGTTGGTCCTCCTGCGTCCTTCTGTATCCTGTCGATCTCGTTGCTCGCCTGAATCTCCTGGAACACTCTGATGATTGTGTATATGTTGGGGTGGGAATGACGGACTTTCTTCTTCAGCTTCCCGTGCCAAGCTTCCAGGTTGTTGGTGGTCCGGTGTCCTTCTGTTGCGTAGTGGTTCCAGGTCTGTCGGTCTCCTTCCATCCACTGGGATACAACATAGTCGGTGAAGGGTAGGGTGTCCACGGGTAAGTCAGCATCCTCCAGCTCCTCTAGCTCATTAAACCAGACGTCCTCCACTTAATCATCAGCAGCAGCTTGGATCATAATTGACCAATGGTCAACAACATAATAGAGACCTCTAATCATCAGCAGCAGCTTGGATCATAATTGACCAATGGTCACCTATAATCCTCCACCCTCCCCCCATAGTAATTAATTAACATCAGCTTGGATAACGACCGGAATTCTCTTTACATAAACATAGATAGTAGGTAAACAAAATTTAAATGCTGACATATATTTTGAATTGTACAACATCAAATGAAAATACATCTTATTACTTTTAATATTAAACATTAATAGCTTTTAAACAATATTTTGTTTTCATATAAAGTACTGTATATTTAAATATAAATACTTATAAACAGGTACATTGCGCATCATAAATAACAACAAAATAATAAACTGTAATCAATGTGTATTTTTTCCTATATAAAGTACTGCATAAAATTATACATGTAGCTACTTATATCTTATAGTTCCTTATCCTGCAACAGGGCCAAATCTATTGGACAATAAAAGTATAATCCACTTATTGGTAACATTTGAGTATGTTGTGTTTTATTAAACAATAGAAACAACAATGTCGAACGTACAGAACGTGCCTGCTCCAAATTAAAATATGGTGTAATGTCCTTAATTCGTTCCGGAGCACACCAATGTGCCCTCAATCCTTTAACCATTGCTAAAATTATTAAATGTAAAGTATATCCTTCCGCACTCTATGGTTGCGAATTGTGGCAGTTAAAGAAAAATGAAATGTACATGCTTGAAAAAGCACAGAACTTCATTGTAAAATCAATTCAGGGTTTTAATGTAAGAACAAGAACAGACATGTGTACGTCATTGATCGGTTGGTGTTCAATAGAAGTATATATCAGTGTGAAAAAATTACTATTCCTTGGTAGAATATGTTCCATGGATGTTGGAGTTTTGACGCGCAAATTTTTTATAAAGCGCATATTTGATTACAAACTGTGTACTTTCTCCAGAGGTTTTATTCCCGACATTGTCAATATTTTGACAAAATATAATTTGAATTATGTTCTTGGTGAATTCTTGAAGAGTGGCTTGTTCCCAAACAGATGCCAATGGAAACGATTAGTGAATGACCATGAAAGAAATTGTGAGGAGTTTAATCTATGTGAAATAATGAAAACTGATAAAGAATTTTCTCGTTTCGGTCTCTTGCATAATAAAATACAACCATATTCAATATGGAAATTAGCTCTACATTTCCCCCAGTACAGTTCATGTTTTAAACAAATTGTTAAACTTTGTGTTGAAATGCGAGATGACGAAAATGTATTTTTGTGTCAATATTGTGGTTTAATTTACAATGATGTAATCTTACATAGCGTGCTTGAATGCTCTCATACAGAGTCTTTGCGTGACCAACTGTGGTGTGTTCTCTGTACTATAAAAGATATCGATTTTGTATGTTACCTTAACACGTTGTCAAATTACCATCTTCTCCATGTTCTTCTTGGGGGTATCGTCAATTATGACTTATCCTCATACGAACTCGAGGACTTCAGAGTTAATTCAATCGTTATTGTATTCAAGATTCTTCAATGCAGTGGTATTTTGTAATTATTTCATATGAAAAAGAGAACTTGTAATTATTATTAATGTTGTTTTATAGATATTCATACATGTATATAACATGCATTTGCAAGCCTACATAACACATGTAGGCACTTAAATTATATCATCTCACGTTAGACCACAGAATGAAATGACTGCTATTCATTTTAAAAATGAAGTACGTATATATGTGCTAATTAAGAATCTAATGTGTCTTAACTTAAGAAACATGCGAAGAAATTTCCTTTACTAACATCATGTAATCATTATTATATCTGTAGTTTATTGGGTAACGCGTGATCGGGAGGTACGCTTTTTATGCATTATTATTATCGAGATAATTCAATGACGTAGTGAATTTATTGATGACGTCAGAATTGAGTTCATGCCGTAAGACATGACAGAATGGGTCAGTTAAGAGATAAAACAGATTTGATACATTTATTTGGTTTGTTTTTGTTTAACGTCCTATTAACCGCCAGGGTCATTTAAGGACGTGCCAGGTTTTGGAGGTGGAGTAAAGCCGGAGTACCCGGAGAAAAACCACCGGCCTACAGTCAATACCTGGCAACTGCCCCACGTAGGTTTCGAACTCGCAACCCAGAGGTGGAGGGCTAGTGATAAAGTGTCGGGACACCTTAACCACTCGGCCACCGCGGCCCCACGTATGTCACCATAGTTAACCGTTATTAGTGTAAATGAATCATTTTTTATTTTGATGATGAAACACGAAATGCCGTTAGACATGTTAACTGATGCTGCTCTTAAAAGTGACGTCATCTAGGCTATGATGTCATGGTGGGATAATTGTGTGAAACTGATTCCTGATGAGTGCCTCGTATCCCCGGCACGGTGCTCTTCCGTATCCGCCTCTTTAAGAGTGACAGAGGTTGTACTGAGCTTTTTACAATCACAGATAAAAAAAAATGCAGAATGTCAAAATATCATCACAAGTGACCGATATTATATCATTAGTAAGCACTGATCAAAATGATGGGTCACATTGCAATAGTTTTCTTACAAAAAAAAAGATTGTATGGATCGAGAAGTGTTACTGCAGCGATACTGTGTCTCCCATCAACAGTACATGGTTTGCAATCCTTCTACCCACTCATAATACATTGTATATCATCATATTTACAATTTTATAACTAAACATTTTTGTGCCTGGTATTTCCTGCGTTTCTCTAATTTGTACTCATTCGCCGTCACTCAGGATTAACGACAAACAATTATTGTATAAATAATGATCATTTGTTGCATGAATCGTTGATGTTCTTACATTTTAAGGTGTATTTTGTCCCGTCACTTAATCACTAGCCCTCCACCTCTGGGTTGCGAGTTGGAAACCTACGCAGGGCAGTTGCCAATTACTGACCATAGGCCGGTGGTTATTCTCCGGGTACTCCGGCTTTCCACCACCTCCAAAACCAGGCACGTCCTTAAATGACACTGGCTGTTAATAGGACGTTAAACAAAACAAACCAAACCAAGTATTTGGTATTTATTTAATTCTAAGTTCGTCTGTGACTTTTTGTCATATTTACCAAAAATAATTTAGTATCCCCACGTGATTATGAAGGAATTAATCACAAATTCAGCCAGCCTAACTGGGACTAGGAAGACACCCTTGACAACAAGTGTCTACTGGAATCCTGGAATTGCTTTGCAAATATTATGCTTAAATAAATCGATCTACATATACCAGTGAGAGCCACGACCAGGAAGTACAGAACCCCATGGATGACTGGAAATACTTTGGTAGCTGGGAGGCAGAAGCGAAGATTATGGGTATAAACATTCACGAAATTCAACATTTGCTTTTGTCCAGTTGGACATTCATCAGCCCATAACTTCCAACTGAATTCAATTCGGTGTTTGAATATGAGAAATATGTTTATGAAATTAAAAAAAAAAAAAAAAAACAAACTAAGGTAACCCCAATTTCTTCTTCTTATCATTATTTATTTCATTTATTTATTTATTTTGCTAGTCCGCAAATTTCAATGATGATAAACTTCCCGCGAAGAAGTATACGTGTAGTTGAATTATCCGTATTTTCGTTCTTATTGCGAATCTTTTTCCTCTTCCCGTTGATCCTGTGCCGTTGGGGGAAAAGCATTTTGGAATGACCTCGGTCACTGTGTCTGTATCCCATGTCTATCCAAAGCTTGGCAAACCTGCAAGATTTCTTTTCGTTAAACCCAATTTGTAACTTTGTAAATTTCTATCAAATCACCTCTCATCCTTCAATAGGTTAAAATTGGAAGTTGGAGATTCTGTAATCTCTCCGGTTATGTCATCTCCTTTATCCCTGGTAAACTTGTTGTTGCCCTTCTTTGCACAGATTCAATTTTGTTTCTATATCTTTAACTTTAATATGTGTCCACACTGAACTTGCATAATCCAATTTTGATCATACTAAGCTTTTCTACAGTGGAAAGAAGGTTCATCAAATTAAATGTTTTTCTCAAGAGTCCGAAGATCTGGTTTGCTTTTTTTCACTTTCACTGGTTTTCGAAAGTTAATTCAGAGTCTACGGTAACTCCGATATATTTTTCTCTATATATAACTTGAAGCTCGTTCCCAAGTAACTGATATGTTGATCCTGATCCCTCTATTTGTGTTGTATTTCGACCGACTTGGTATATGCTTACATTTTTCGGGGTGCATTTTTAATAATCATTTATAGCTCCAGAGTCCCATGGTATACAAATCCTCTTGTAGTATAACTTAATCTTCTTCGTTTTTGATTACTTTAAAAAAAAATGCATCGTCCACGCTTAGATACATACCCGATTTTACAAGATCTGATAAATCATTTACGAATATGACAAAAAGTAATGGTCCCAGAACAGATCCTTGGGGAATACCTGATGTAATGTCTTTCCATTCGGACTCTGTGTCGTTTATTCTTACTTGTTGCTTTCTTCCATTAAAGAAAAAGAAAAGAAAACAAGAAAAAAAACCCACTTGATATCCTGCTAATGATTTGTTCAGAAATGTTATATGATCTGATTTTACTTAACAATTTTGTGTGTGGTACTGTATCAAAAACTTTCTAATATAGTCCATATATATACACTATCAATTCCATAACTTTTATCCATAGCATCCGTCGATTTATCAGTATCTCAAAGATGTAGTGAATCGAATTAGACCTACCTGATATGAATTCATATCGTCTTGGGAAGAACAGATCATTTGATCGCGTATATTTATTGATATGCTCCTGAACAATAGTTTCCATAACATTACATATACACGGATGTTAGGCTGACTGGCCTATAGTTCCCTGATACCCTCTTATCTCCCTTCTTAAAAATCGCACACACTAAATATAAGGGACTATTCGATTATGCGGACAAACCGGTTCGTCAGTTTTTAAATGTAATATTTCAAACATATATCTTGATGTACCTGTAAATGTTAATACGGGCCTTGGAAGTCTTTGTCAAGGCTCGTCTGATAACAATACAAAATCACCAGGTCCGTCTTTACTTCATAAACGAACAACACCGGTCCATGTGGTCCAGTCGTTTGGACCGCAAAAAAAAAAAACAAAACAAACTAAACAAAACAAACAAAAAAAAAAAAACAACAACAACAACAACAAAACATGCTTCCAATCGATCGGGATGGTTCCCTCTCGACGAGTTTGGTTGAAGGCTATAGCTAGCGATAATGATATAGATAAGAAAGTCTTCTGTAGGAAGTCTGGACACATTTCATCTAACCCTGGTGACTTTTTAGGATTCAATTTTTCACGCACCTTGGTAATCATTTCTTCGTTCATCAGCGAAAAGGTAAGTATCCGTTACCGTGCTGTTAAAATTGCTTGTAATTTATATAATACAAAAAGGAGTGGTCCAGCACTGATCCCTGTGGAATACCTCTGGGTACGGGGTTCTACTGGGACTTTTCCCATCGAGCAAGGAAGAGTTGTCGCTCTTACATTCTAGCAAACAATTTTTATCTTTGGACCCTTTCCGATTTGATGAATATCTATTAATAAGGTCTACATCGGCTATGCGTTCCTATTAGTAAGATATGAGCGATAAATGCGATTAGAATCACATTTTCTACGGAGATAAAAACAAGAGTGTTCCAGACGGTCCCTGGCTGTCCATCCGGTCTGAGTCGGTGTAAGGCGTCTCTCGTGTGTTGTACGGTAAATCGTACTTCCGGTTCAATAAAATACATGCTTTCCTGTTGCAGACCGGGGACTCGTCGCACTGAATATATGCCTATGATTCTGTTTTATAAACAAATATGGTAATAAGATTAACTAACCCATCTAAAGCGATCACCTCTGTGAACAGATGGCGCGGCTATGCACGTGTTTTCGTGAAAAGGCGACAGAAGATTATAGAAAGATGGCTGCAGACGACGTCAACTCGAACGACTTCACAATCACATCGTGATCAGAGAACAGAGAAAACATTTTATGTATCGACACCTATCTTCTACGTCAATGCAGGTATAGTGCATGCTTCTAATTACACAGATAGTAGTCTGAGCAAAATGGCGGACATTTCGCCTCCACAACTGGTAACCAAAGACATTTTAATTTTTATCTCGTATTCTACCATGTTTGCTATGCAACGCCAGTTTTGATTGGTTTAAAACCATGTATTATTTTCCAATAAATTACAAGGTTTTCCCGGGGTTTCTTACCGTTTTTCTATTAGAAAGAGGTAGATCTCAGAACAAAACAGTACATGGTAGAATAGAAATAATCAACTTTGACTCGTGTATTGTTGCAGGATATACAACTCGGACTCGGATATTTTGCAATTTTAATTAATAACTCAGGCCTGCTGCCTTCGTTATCAATTTAATTGCAAAATATCCTCGTCCTCATTGTATATCCTGCAACAATACACGAATCATCGTTAATTATTTCTTAAATATATATAATTAAAGTCGTCTCAAAAATTGCTCTTACGAGTTGGAAAAAAAAATCACAATAGTCATATTAAAGTAAATACAATGTTTTGATAAGTCAGAAAACAGGTTCCATGTGTAACGGAATTGGACTGGGTCAATCATCCGCGACCAGGTAGCTCAATTGGTAAAGCATCTGGCTAGTCTTTCGAAGGTCCTGGGTTCAAACCCTGGCCTGGCCTTGTATTTTCCCATTCCTACTTCATTTGGTGCCTGTGACCAAACTGTTTTAAATGAGGTGAAAATATACTTGTCTAGGGGATACATGTACCTGAACCTGGGTTGCGAGTTGTTAGTATAGGTCTTCTGGGTCGAAGACTTGAAAAAAGTGAGGGAAGAGTGTAGCCGATCTGGACAGGGTCGATCATCGGCGACCAGGTAGCTCAATTGGTAGAACATCCAGCTAGTGTTCAGAGGTTCTGGGTTCGAACCCAAGTCTGGGCTTGCATTTCCCTACACCTACTACACATGTATAACTAGCTGACAGTATATAACATGCTACATGCAATACTGTATCAAGCTATGATAAAAGTTTCTGATTTTTTCAGCTCCCCACATCGGTCACCTGTACACAGCACTAGTAGCAGACTCACTAGCAAGGTGGAATCGGCTCAAAGGCGTCCAGACATTCTTTGCCACTGGAACAGATGAACATGGATTGAAAGTCAGTTTGGCTTGATTCAAATCAAAGTAGAACTGTGATATCACATGTACAAATAGAATCAATCAAATGTTAAATTGTAGAAAGATAATTGTAAGCAATGGCCTGGTGAGAAATTGTATAGAAAGTTCCACACTTTTAATACTTCAGAGTTAGGAATATCTACAAGTAGTATAGAGTTTTTTCTGTGGTGATAACCAATTATTATGCTCGTTATAAAATCATGTGATGTTAAGGGTTCTATAATACAAATATTAATACTACATAATGACATTATAATTTATGTATAGGTATGTGCTATATCATTCATTCTTCATCTTAGTAAAACTGAAAATCGATGAACTATAGAGTCTTGTCAATTAGATATTAGGTAAGTTTAGATCTAATTAAAATCTAGACGGTTATTATCACTACGTTACATGAACATCTAACAACATCCCATAAGGGGTCAGTCAGGGTGACCTTTTGGATTAGCCAATCAAATGACTACTTCCAGAATCCTGGAAGTGAATTTTATATGTCCGAACTAGCATGACTAGATTGCATAGCTTGTATAATCTGTCAATTTGTTTCAAGTCATTTTGTCCCAAAAAGCATATACACTTCAGTGTAGCTATATACTGTACCGAAATGGTTTGCTTCAGATGCATGCTGTGAAGAAATGTGTTACTTTGATGACATCGACAAAATGCCAATTCGCCCTGAAAGTAAAAAATACACACATCTCAGAGGTCATCAGAACGTGACCCCTTATGGGATGTTGTTAGATGTTCATGTAACGTAGTGAAAATGACCATCTAGATTTTAATTAGATTGGACAAATTTACCAGTCATATAAGTATTGAAAAAATTCAAACAAAATGTCATATCCACTACCCATACTAGTATCTGTTCCCTTTTTACACATTACTATGTAATTATTTAAATGTGTTTTGTGTATGAAGCCTGTGTGAAACTATAATCTTTTGTCTTAAAGATATATATAAAGGTTTTGCTTTTGTTTCAGGTTCAACAGGCAGCTGAAAAAGCTGGTTTGGCGCCCAAACTTTTCTGTGATGAAGTCTCAAATAAGTTTCAGGTGAAAAAAACAAAACATTAATCAAATATTTCATTTATATATATTGTATACATGTATTTATATATATTCAAAGTTATGGTATCATGATTACTATATACGTTATTGTTATTGTAATTTGCAAGGATTTCTTAGATATAACATGTTTACCCTGCAGTCCTTTTAAAATGCTTCAAAAGACAATAGGAACCGTCAAAACATAACTCTACTTAATAAGACAAATTTGTCCTTAACTTATATATATATACATACTTGCAAGCTTATGTTTATCAGTTAATTGTTATGATGTGAATTATATATAAGCTATAGACCTATTTTTATCTTTTTTCCCCAGGATCTGTTTAAGAAGAATGATATAAACTACTCCACATTTGTTCGTACAACAGATGAAGCTCATGTGAAAGCTGTACACCACATATGGGTAAATAATGTTATAAACTTCTTTCCTCTTCATATTATGGAAAAATTGAGGATGGATTATAACCCTAATCGCCGACATGATGTTTTTATGTTGTAGAATGTGCTGAATGATAATGGATTATAACCCTGATAGTCAACATTACGTTTGTCTTGTTGTAGAATGTGCTGAATGAGAATGGATTATAACCCTGATAGTCAACATTACGTTTGTCTTGTTGTAGAATGTGCTGAATGATAATGGATTATAACCCTGATAGTCAACATTACGTTTGTCTTGTTGTAGAATGTGCTGAATGAGAATGGATTATAACCCTGATAGTCAACATTACGTTTGTCTTGTTGTAGAATGTGCTGAATGAGAATGGATTATAACCCTGATAGTCAACATTACGTTTGTCTTGTTGTAGAATGTGCTGAATGAGAATGGATTATAACCCTGATAGTCAACATTACGTTTGTCTTGTTGTAGAATGTGCTGAATGAGAATGGATTATAACCCTGATAGTCAACATTACGTTTGTCTTGTTGTAGAATGTGCTGAATGATAATGGATTATAACCCTGATAGTCAACATTACGTTTGTCTTGTTGTAGAATGTGCTGAATGAGAATGGATTATAACCCTAATGGCCAACATCATGTTTTTATGTTGTAGAATGTGCTGAATGATAATGGATTATAACCCTGATAGTCAACATTACGTTTGTCTTGTTGTAGAATGTGCTGAATGAGAATGGATTATAACCCTGATAGTCAACAACATGTTTTTTGTTGTAGAATGTGCTGAATGAGAATGGATTATAACCCTAATGGCCGACATCATGTTTTATGTTGTAGAATGTGCTGAATGATAATGGATTATAACCCTGATAGTCAACATTACGTTTGTCTTGTTGTAGAATGTGCTGAATGAGAATGGATTATAACCCTGATAGTCAACATTACGTTTGTCTTGTTGTAGAATGTGCTGAATGAGAATGGATTATAACCCTAATAGCCGACATCATGTTTGTCTTGTTGTAGAATGTGCTGAATGAGAATGGATTATAACCCTAATCGCCGACATGATGTTTTTATGTTGTAGAATGTGCTGAATGAGAATGGATTATAACCCTGATAGTCAACATAACATTTGTCTTGTTGTAGAATGTGCTGAATGATAATGGATTTATCTACAAGGATACATACAAAGGCTGGTACTCCATTTCCGATGAAGCATTTATTTCTGATAAAGATGTTACAAATGTTACTACAAAGTCAGGAGAGACACAGAAGGTAAATATTGGAATCCATACTTAATTCACAAAAAACGAGGCGATGTGCGATTGTGTTGTTAATGTATGTGACAAGTTGTCTGTCCTTAGTGAGATCTGTCCTTAGTGAGATACTTGAGATATCAGAAGACAACTCAGAGGTGATGGGCAGTAGAGCGTGACAGCCATAGTCTACACTTGGTCAAGCTCATATTAGGACTATTGTACGCACCCGTACTTGAGTGATTGTAGCCTGTACTTGCCATTATCGGCAAATTATAGCTTGGTGTATACTGTATTTGGTCATTTTTCACAACATTGGTGTCAGAAGTGAGATGTTCTGACACCAATGTTTTGAAGGTTCATTGGATGGACGGAGAGCAGGGTTCTCTCTATTGAATTACTTTGTGTGGACATTGTGCAGACATCGTCTAGACATCATGCCCACGTTGCACATTCTGTAACGTTGCAATCCTACAAATTTAAATGTAGTAGTGTTTTTCTGAGCCACATTTTTACTTGAATCAAATTGGAGATCTTGACCACCAGACGTTGTTTTAAACCAATTTCTATAAAATTTATAAGTTGGTAAGATTCATTGCCAACACCAATATGTTGTTAATATGAATTGATTCTAAAGCAGTGTTAGGTTATACACTACAGTTCTTTTTGTTACACCTCTGTATTTTATGGATTTTGATACAAGAATCTGTGTTACATGTACTTTGGCATATGAATGGCATATTGTTCCAACTAATCATTTTATACGATTTAAGCCATCATCTTTGTGATGTAAACACTGAAATTTTGTGTGATTGACAGGTGTCAGTAGAGAGCGGTCATCCAGTTTTGTGGATGGAAGAGGAAAACTACATGTTCAGACTCTCGGAGTTCAAACCTCAACTACAGCAATGGATTGATACAGAAGGTAGTACTACTTACTGAGTTGTCATATACATGTAATTCCTTTAAGATGATTTAGTTCTAAAGTGGAGGAAATAGGGTAAATATCACATGCACACACCTCCCAAGTGTTAAAAAGTGGAGAAAATATGAAAATATCCCTTAAATAGTGTTGAAGAGCACCAAGAGAATAATGATAATGACCTTAATTTTCTACTACAGATGTAGTATCTAAAATGGAGAAAATACAGAAAATATTTATAATATTAGTGAATAATTCTTTTTTCATTTGAAATTTTGAATGTTGAAGTGTATTAAATATTGATCCAGTTTTATTGAGTTTATAAGTGGTTACTTAGCAACCATGATGTTAATTACACACAACAAACATTTCAGGTTTCATGACAGTTTTTTGGTGCTTATATCCTCTGATTTAACACAGCAAGAAGACAATGACTCACTTGTCACCAATGTCTTATCAGGGTCTAAATATTCTGTGATATTGTATTTATAGGGGCTATTCCATTAAAATATCTACCTGACCACAGGATTCCAAAATAAATCACTTCTATACATGGTTGGATTTCCTTTCTTTTACCTCTTACCTTATTAAATAAATTCTATAGATGGTACTCCTTAACAAAATCTGGGTGGGGTAGATATTTCACTGGAATAGCCCTAATTATTTGCCACATTTTAATTATACCCAATGCACTAAGTACAGGGAGTATAGATATATATGATATAGAAATAGGTTCCGTGAGTCCATACCTGATAAGATTGTGTAAAGATATCTCACAACTCCCCCCCCCCCCCCCCCCCCCCCCCCCCCCCCGACAGATTTATGTTATATTCACAACACACCATTATGACATATCTACACCTGTTTAGTTCTCATCAGTCAAGGTTAAAGGTCAAAGGCCTCAATTTTTTTCAGTGATGAAAGTCTGTAAAACATTTGTTTTTACAGTCATACAGCCTCCGCAGTTCAAACACATTGTGCAGAGAACGATAGAAAACTTGGCCGATCTGTCTGTAACTCGGAGCAGTGACCGTGTATCCTGGGGGATAGCCGTACCAAATGATGCCAGTCAAAAGGTCAGTGACTGCCGACAGATCAGCTTATATAAATGTTTGTTATCACACCATTTTTTTTAACATATACCAAGTGTGGTCAACATCCATGAGCTGGAGGTAGCTGAAACTATAATGGTCAAAAGGTGACCAGCTGTCTGGGGGTAGCTAACCAGTTTATGGACAAAAGGTCGGTGTCAGACCAGCTGTCTGGCGGTAGCCGACACGATTTACGGTCAAAATGTCGGTGTCAGACCAGCTGTCTGGTTGTAAACCAGATTATGGTCAAAAGGTCGGTGTATATGTAAAGTGCACAAATATTTTTTATGAGTTTTTTTTATATAAGTATACATGTACGGTAAACCTCCGATTAATTCGAACACGCGGAGAGTTCGAACACACATTTTTTTCAAGAAAAACAATATTTTTTAGCGAACTCTGGCTGATTATAACAGACACCATTTCGGATAGTTCGAACTTGTCAAATGAAGAACGTAAATTAAGATTTTTTTCCCCGTAAACTCCATTGAAAGCTCGCGACGACTCGCCCGATGACCGGCCCAGAAAAAAATGCCAAGATTTAAATTTGATCAGCAAGCATGTTTAGCGCTAGGTTATTAGATTGTATGCGTGATCATTAGAATGCGTCCGATTTAATATATGCCACATATTATAGCGTTAATTAATTTTTTTTTACATTCCAAAATACACCACACCACGCACGAGACAACTGGTTGCAAATTTAGGCCCCGACAATGTATAAATAACATGCGATATTTGTATTCACGCTGTATGGCAAACTAAGAAATCGTCCGTGTATTTTCACATATAACTAATGTTAACTTAGCATTATGATTATTTAATTGTGACTGGACATCTCTTAAGTATTGCCAATCAAGGAACTACCTGAAAACCTGTCATCTCACGCTATAGGTAAGCAGGCCACGCGAGGTGTCGCTTGCGGTAAAGTTGAAAGGATCGGCTGCCCGATCGTGCTGAGTGACGTGAAGAGCATTCATATCCAGTCAAAACAATCCACAGGTGTCCCAATTAGTGATGGATAAGTTTGCAGGTATCAACTATGTTTGGTAGATAATACGACTGGGTATATTTCAAAGCAGACATGTTGATGTTCTGACCTAATTTTACCAACATATATCGCATATTTTTACAGTAGTGCTTTCGTAAACGCAACAGGTTATGTAGACTGCTTTCGATGTATTAAAGAGACCATTTATTACAATAATATAGCGATGGTTTCTGATTCAGATAAAAAATATAACCATGCAAAGATTATACTGTACAAATGTTTAACTTTTGTGTCACAAAGGAAACGTGTACTGTTTTTGGGCCCACTGTAGCTACGCATTAACCGAGCGGCTTCGCGCAATAACCATAATAATTATCGCAAAATGAAGAATGTTTTAACAATCAATTAACATTGAATTAAATAAAATACTATCATTTTACTTTTTTATAAATGTGCCATTGTTCAGGCCGCCGTTATTACGTATCAGATTTACGATGGATGTGTTTGTGTCTAATGATTTTACTCTGTCGAGATTTTCGCCGATTTTGACTCGAATAGTTTGAACTCACGCTTATTTTCTGAAGCATAATTTCGAATAATTCGAACTGGTTCGTCAATATTTATTTAATTTTGTTCGAACTAACCGGAGGTTTACCGTATATGGTGTTATGAGAATGATCTATGAGTGTCTAAAGGTTGCTGACCAGGATGAGGTCAAAAGGTCAACCCAGCAAGGGTAAGTGGCTGACCTAACTAAGGTCAAAAGGTCAAGGCATCAAAGATAAGTTAGTGTTTTGGCGGTGGTCAAATGAACAAGCTATCAAGGGTAAATAAGTGTTTCTCTGACTGAAGTCAAAACTTCAAGCCATATAAAGAGTAAGTGCATGGCTTTTCTGACTGAGGTCAAAAGGTCAAACTATCAAGGGTACTGTTATGGTATCTTGTGTATTGCCTATGATTTAAAACATTAAAAAATACCTTCTGGGGACTATCTGATAATATGTTTCTAAAAAAAACAAAAATGGCAGGCCATATGAGCTTGTCAAATCGGATGTAAACTTTTTGTGTTTCCCTGTAGTACAATGAGGTGCCAACATTGCTGTTTACATCTAAAATATGAATGGTACTTTTACCTGCACATGGACATATCAAGTAAAAACAACTCACCAGTATACCTAGAAATATGTTTATTAACACTGATCACTTGTCAAGGCAATACAGATCTCAACAGTGAGTGCTTAACACACACAGCAAGGGTTCTTCCTTACAGTGAACTTTTACATAATTATGTAGCAAATAATAAATCAATCGGTGGAGGCAATAGACAGCAAAATACTGTAATTGGCTCTTTTGGCTGAGGTCAAAAGGTCAAGCTATCAAGGGTAAGTGGCTCTTCTGACTGAGGTCAAAAGGTCAAGCTATCAAGGGTAAGTGACTCTTCTGACTGAGGTCAAAAGGTCAAGCTATCAAGGGTAAGTGGCTCTTCTGACTGAGGTCAAAAGGCCAAGCTATCAAGGGTAAGTGACTCTTCTGGCTGAGGTCAAAAGGTCAAGCTATCAAGGGTAAGTGGCTCTTCTGACTGAGGTCAAAAGGTCAAGCTATCAAGGGTAATTCGCCCTTCTGACTGAGGTCAAAAGTTCAAGCTATGTAGTTCCTCTGATTGAGGTCAAAAGGTCAAGCTGTCAATGTAAGTGGTTCCTCTGATTGAGGTCAAAAGGTCAAGCTATTAATTGATCAAGCATTCAAGAGTACAACTCGCAAGAAATTAGACTTGCTTTATAGAAGATGTCACAAAACATATACAGATTATCAAAAGCTTATTTTGACTGCTCCTTGCATTGCTAGATGTAAACACTTTGAGGTAATCAATGATGCCTATCATTGAACATAATTTTTTGATTTTGAGATATAAATCTTGTGCTTATAAACAAGTGGTATGGCATTTCTAGTTGTCATGTATGTTCTACTGCAGATTTTATAGTTTTCGTGTATGTTCTACAGCAGATTTTCTAGTTTTCGCGTATGTTCTACTGCAGATTTTCTAGTTTTCGCGTATGTTCTACTGCAGATTTTCTAGTTTTCGCGTATGTTCTACTGCAGATTTTCTAGTTTTCGTGTATGTTCTACTGCAGATTTTCTAGTTTTCGTGTATGTTCTACTGCAGATTTTCTAGTTTTCGTGTATGTTCTACTGCAGATTTTTTAGTTTTCGTGTATGTTCTACTGCAGATTTTCTAGTTTTCGTGTATGTTCTACTGCAGATTTTCTAGTTTTCGTGTATGTTCTACTACAGATTTTCTTGTTTTCGTGTATGGTCTACTGCAGATTTTCTAGTTTTCGTGTATGTTCTACAGTTTTTCTAGTTTTCGTGTATGTTCTACTGCAGATTTTCTAGTTTTCACGTATGTTCTACTACAGATTTTCTAGTTTTCGTGTATGTTCTACTACAGATTTTCTAGTTTTCGCGTATGTTCTACTGCAGATTTTCTAGTTTTCGCGTATGTTCTACTGCAGATTTTCTAGTTTTCGTGTATGTTTTACTACAGATTTTCTAGTTGTCGTGTATGTTCTACTACAGATTTTCTAGTTTTCGTGTATGTTGTACAGATTTTCTAGTTGTCATGTATGTTCTACTACAGATTTTCTAGTTTTCGTGTATGTTCTACTACAGATTTTCTAGTTGTCGTGTATGTTCTACTACAGATTTTCTAGTTGTCGTGTATGTTCTACTACAGATTTTCTAGTTTTCGTGTATGTTCTACTACAGATTTTCTAGTTTTCGTGTATGTTCTACTATAGATTTATGTGTGGTTGGATGCGCTCACTAATTACCTGACTGTTACGGGTTACCCTGGTAATGACTATCACAGCCATTGGCCCGCAGATTGTCATGTGGTCGGCAAGGATATCCTAAAGTAAGTAACTCCAGAGGCTATTAAACAAATGCATACACATGTCAACCTCTGAATGTAGGAGATGTACCAAATCATTTGTTTAAGGGCAATTATAAATAATTTTCCATCCCTACCACAAGTACAATGTGGTCAGATGTTTTTAACACCTACCTGGTAGCTATGCAAATTCATGGTCAGATGCAGGCAGCAGTAATAGTACAGTAGTAAATCCAGAAATAAATGCTGTATAATTTTGGCAAAATATGGATATGCATGAAAATTATTTTGCTTGTAGCTACAAATAAGAACTGATACTGCCAAGGTGCAGTTTGGGAGTCATCATATTCTTTGGCAGTGCAAAGCCTGCAGGCACACTAACCTTCATCAAAGTTAGTCTGTTAGATTCCATAGTTCCATTAATGTATTGTAAGCCATGCATGGCCATGTAAAATGTTCAGTACCTGTGAAATTCATGGGCTATGAATTTTGTCATCTTTCATGGCCATGAACACTTTTCTCTGTTGTGAAAACGAAGGTTTCTGACCAGGCAAAGCACATATTCAGTGTCATGAAAATGCCCAATGTTACAATTTATTCATAGCTCTGAAAAATATGGGGGTCAATATTTGATGGCGAAAATAATGGGTATCTATTAATTTCATGGTCATGTATTCTGTCAGGTTTCATAGGTAAAGTATTCATTGTAATGTTCTGGCCAGTTCATTGATCTTAGGGGCCGTGGTGGCCAAGTGGTTAAGGTATCCCGACACTTTATAACTAGCCCACCACCTCTTGGTTGGGAGTTCAAAGCCCAGGTGGTGCAGTTGCCTGGTACAGTACTGACCGTAGGCCGGTTGTTTTCCTCTGGTTACTCTGGTTACTCTGGTTTTCCTCAACTTCCAAAACCTGGCACATCCTTAAATGACCCCGGCTGTTAAAAGGACGTTAAACAAAATAACCCATGCATCTGTGTGCAGTGATGTGCTATGACACAATCAAGGCCACGCTAACATTTATAAGTGGATTTAGCTATAGACATATATACAGAATTTCTACAAATAAGATATCATATATATTGTAAGATAAGTTATATGAACAGAAGTAAATACATGTTACTTTATCGGTAAATTTCTATAAAAAAAAGTCTTGTAAAATCTTAACTTGTTTGGAATATCCCTTTAAATTATTATTTATTATAATCTCTTGGAAAACTGTGATTCCTGACAGGTTCCATGCAGTGTACTGGCCAGCCTTTCTCATGGCCGCAGGTCTTCCTCTGCCGAAGAAAATCCTGTGTCATTCCCACTGGAAAGTTGATGGAGTAAAGGTAATTAGTCTATTTACTGGGGTGTATAATGTGTGTTTCCAAACACTCTGTAAATAATATTTGTTTTATTAGCTCATTAGGCTATAAACTCCTTTAAATTGTAATAAATTTGAAAAATATATGAAAGCCCGATCCATTTTTCAAGAAATTAAAAAAAGTATGTAAATCCATTCAAACAAACCTCGGGTGAAAATCTGAGAGCTGTAGTTCGATGCTCCCCACCCATATTCGTTTTTGATTCTCGGAAATCTGAGAAACATACCCATCTGTGCTGCTGTGGTTGTGTCCATGGGCGAAATACACTACTCTAATTAAGTATCGTGAAATCTCCTTACACTTCCATAAGGAGTACGTTAATTTGGAAGACAATCCGTTACTCATTTTTATATTTTAGTCACTTTGAAATAAAATTTTTCACTTTAGATTTAATGAATGTATGTATATATATAATATGTTCTACTCCACAAACTCTTGTTTATCTTTAGATGTCAAAGAGCTTGGGTAACGTAGTGGATCCTGTTGATTGCATGTCTAAGTACACGGTGGACGGTGTACGGTACTTCTTACTGAGGCAGGGAACCCCACAGAGTGATAATGGTGAGTGTTTCATACTCAGGATTATGTGTAGATTTGATAATGGCCAAGTCACTTGAGCATTTTACCATAAAATATCTGAGACAGTTTCTCCTTCCATTTGAAGGGGCCATGATATCTCAGTCTGTGAGAGGGCCGCAATAGCTCAGTCTGTTAGAGTGTCTGTCCCATATCCTCAGGTGAGGGGGCTGCGATAGCTCAGTTTGTTATCGCGCAGAACGTTTAACCTCAGGTGAAGACCCAAGGTGTGTGGTTCAACACTCCCTTCTTTGTCGGTTTGTGTTTCTCAGGAAGCTAAGAAACAGACAGGTCTGTGCTGTTTTGGGTGTGTTTGTATGTTTGGACAAGACACTTTACCCTTATTGCTCTGGATGAACTAAACAAACAATCTCCTTTTGTTATCTTGGTTCTAAATCTCACTGATGAAGCAGGTTCTCATGTGATTTAGATTGAATTCTTTTACCAGTGGAACCAATTCACTTCATCAAAGTGGGAAAATACAGTTAAAATAGAGTAGTAGATGTGGACTGCTTTTCTCACTTGTATTGTGTATATCTCATGTTATTGAGATTGGTATACATGTGCATGATACACATGAAATGGCAACTTTTCTGATATTCTCTATATTATTATTTTACAAAGTCAAAGGATTCATGATAATTCATGAGAAATATATGACAAGTTTTTAGAGAAATAATCCTCAATGTGAATGAATGAAATGAAAAGAAAGTTACATTTAAAAAAAAAAAAAAAAATCTTTTTTTTCCACTTTCATAATTGTAATTATGGTATGGAGGTATTGACATTTGTTTTCTGGCAAATCAATATAATCATGCATAGAAAGATTTTCAACAAACAAACAATACAGAAGTTGTATTTCTCACAAAAATATTCAAGGTAAAAGAAAGTTTCATAGGTTTATTCATTATAACTTTAAACGTTATATCAATGAAAACAAACAATGTTTTTGTGACGAAATATTGTAGGTATTTTGCATTTAATAAATCATTGCTACTTGTAAAATATAATACAATGTAGCACTTTTGTTTGGAGAGATGGAATTTTTGACTGATATCACTTTCTTGATTATTTTTTTTTTTAACTGTTGATCATTAAAGAACGTAAAATGTTTCAGATTTCAATGAGAAGAGGATTATTGAGGTTATCAATAATGAGTTGGTGAATACTATTGGGAACGCGTTGAACCGGATTTCCAGTAAAGCTATCAATCCAGACCAGCTCTTCCCTAAGCCATCTACTGATGCCTTTCTGACCAACTTTACAGAAGAGGATCGTCAAAAACTAGAGGAGCTCTACGGACTAGCAGGTCAGCTTTAGTCCATCAGATATATAGAGAATACATGGTCAGTGTCTTAAAATATAAGCTGTATTTTGGCGAGGGTAAAGAAAGACAAAAGTGGCGAGCCTTGTCTGTCACTTTGAAGTAGGTCAGTCGAACTGACGCATGTACTAAGATTCCAAAATACAGCTGTTTTCCGTCACTGCCGTATACAGCAAAAATATATATGGTGGGTGTATTCCGACAATGCGGTGGCAGTTGCAGGATAAAACTATATATTGGTGCTGTGTGATGCTTTACCACATTACACTTGGCATTTCACCTAGGAGACTAGGGTTTGATACCTCTATTAAGTGTCAAAAAGTATCGAAGTCACATGCCCGACCGCCTGCTTGACCACATGAGTTTTCTCTGGGTTCTCACCTTAGAGACGTAATATATAGTGTCCAATTCAATATCTCTATTTAATGTCAAAAAGTATTGGTGTCACCTGCCCGACAAGTGACCCCAGGTACAACCTGAATACTTAAATGTCTTAAACATAGAAAGACTGTCATTTACCATGAAAGTGCTTATAAATTAACAGACACTTTACTCATATTGATTTTTAATTTTTACGTTACAGATCAAGTGGACAGATTCTATGAGGACGGTAATGTGTATTTGGTATTACAGACATTAATGGGCTATTTGTTCTGGGCAAACAAACTGGTCTCGGATCACGAGCCCTGGGTTTTAGTGAAAGCTGTCGAAGAGAAGGAGCATTTAGATACAGTGATATATATTGTCATGGAGACTCTGCGAGTGTGTGGAATTCTAGTACAGCCTGTCATTCCCTCTTTCTCCTCAAGACTTCTGAGCAGATTAGGTGTACCTCACTCAGAAAGGGACATTGCTCATTCAAAGGTTAAAGTTCAATGGACGTCACCGAAATATGTACAGACACTGAATCCAATGGAATCCGTTTTGATGCAGAGGTTAAAACATAAGTGATGAATATTAATACTGTTTCAGTAGAGATATCGCCATCCTGTGGTTCCTGTGGTTAAATTGGCTAAGGCTGCGATAAATACATTAACATTTATCAGTTATGGACCTGTGGTGAGGTCAATGTGATGTTTTACTAACCTGGTAGGATTAAATATTAACCAGGATCAAATATTGACTCACTGATTTCCCAGAAGCATGAACTTTTGCAGATTGTGTTTTAATAGTTTTGTACCTGTGTAAGTTACTTATATTCTTTTGATGACTACAAACAAGCGGGTTTACACAGTTTCAAGATATTGTGAGTGCTTTTTTTTGGTTTTTTTTTTTTTTTTTCAATTTGCACTTCTTTACCAAATGGTCATTTTAATTTTGCATACATGGACATATTGCAAATTTATGGACAAGATCATTAAAGTTGTTAAAAATCTAGTAATTATTGATACAAGACTTTTCTATCCTCGCAAGTGCTATATGTTTTGTGTTTTAGGAATCAATGCAGTACATCAATGATAATGAATATAACTACATGTATACATGTATTAAAATGAAGACCGAGGGAAACACATCTGGAATTTTATGAAATTTGTTTTTCATTCATGATAAAATTATGCCCGCGAAAAAAAACTGTTAAGGATTGTTTAAGGGGGGTTCCGAGTACCAACAACAACACAAATCTTTGTTTGGTGTAGATGTTTCTATTGTACATTGTATGTTATATAACGAAAATCCAACAACAGCTAGCGGTGATCCAAGGATCAGTTTTATTGGCTTGAAGCCCTCAGTACTGACAGGAGACCACTGCCTCTTTGAGAACAGTGTTTGTTTGTCAGTGCCTGTAGTGGTAAGTGTATGTTTTACTGTGTACACGAGTGGAAGGGTATATTTCATATACATGTATAGGCCAATTTATCTACTCAGGTGGTTGGATTTCGGTTATCAAGGATACAAGACAAATACATTTGTACAAACAACTATGTTCCAAGTAACCAGCAACTGTCCAAAGCTTCATCATATCTGACTAAACGATATAGACACACTATACTGACTCATTGTTCATTTAGGTCAGAATTTTACCAGGAAACTTACCTGCAGATATCCCCAAATTACGCTTACATCTATTTACCAGCGCTGTCAGACCTATCGTGAAAATCTACTAGATGTCACACATATGTATTGACCAAAGCTGTTAGACCTGCCGTGAATAACTTCCAGATAGCACCAGATCACTCAAACATCTATTGGCCGGCTCTGTCAGATCTACCCTGAAAATCAACCAGTAATCACCAGATGACGGACACATCTTTTGACTACCGCTGTCCAACCTACCCGGAAAATCTAACCAAATATCCGCAGACGACGAACGAAATCCACCCATTGCGCAAGGCAAAGTTATATAATAAATGCTTACTTGGACAAGATTCAACATCTTCGGAATTTATGATTTGAAACCAAAAAATTACCATTTTTCGTTGTGATAACTTGGTTTGAGAATTCGGAGTAACTAGCCACATTAATTTGTGTAAGACGATCTGCGTACAAGATCCCGTACCTGGAAAATAGCAGCCAAGTGAACGAAATGGACTTTTTGTGATTCCTTAGATTGTTTGAATATCGAAATAGCTATTTTCACTCGGAAGCCACTTTACTGCTACAGATGTACAATTTCGTTTTTACCAGATTATCTAAGCTACTACCTGCCGACGAATACAACATGTTTCAATTGTTAGAAAAATGGGCTCTGCAAGAGCAAGAGTTTTGCTTCAATAGAGCAAACATTTGACATAGCACTGTCGTGATAAGTCAACGTCCTCACGAATGAATCTGTGAGGGAATCTCGGGTAGTATACAGACTAGGGCAATGGAAATGTAGTCCAGCACAAGTCTTATAAAGAATGCTTAAAGAAAGGCTTGCCGAAGTAGGAAACAGGTACAGTTTCTCCTACCCTTCTTTGAACTTTCTGATAATGATTTGTCAGACATAACAAAGTCGGATCCTCATTATGATTGTGATTTAAAATGCCTCGTGGAAAAGAACAATGAACTTGTATTATCAGTGCAATATCCCAGAGAAGAGTGTGAACATTTCCAAAGTGAAATCACGAATCTTGAGAACCACATGAAAGTTCTACAGAACTCTTAAGATGTTTTTACAGTAGCTTTACAAAAACCAGCGTCGAGTAAGTTCTACAGAACTCTCGAGATGTTTTTACAGTAGCTTTACAAAAACCAGCGTCGAGTAAGTTCTACAGAACTCTCGAGATGTTTTTACAGTAGCTTTACAAAAACCAGCGTCGAGTACTTCATCTATAAAAAAAAAACCAATGCAATTTGAATTTACAATAAAGAAAACAATGCAGACCAAACTATCTTCGCAAGAACAAAACGGAACTTGCATGTGGCAACGGTGGTCTAATTCTGGAGTACTTCGATCTAAGAGAGAAAGTGTCGAATTTGAAGAAAAACAGGAATGTTGGGAAACAGCAGCAAGGAAGAAAATTTCCACGTCATAATTTAAACGCATCTTCAATCCAGACCAAATAAAACTACATGTTCTATAAATGTAGTAACCAAAGTTCAACCAAGGACATAACGAAAAAGCATCAGAGGACGTTTTAGGTGACACTCTTTGAGACGAACATTTCTTGATATTTCATTCACAATATGTTTTGATTTTCTTTGTCATGATTTCGCTTCATTATTCAATTTTAAACGTTATGAATACTATAAAAAAACTTCTAAAAATTTCGAAAAAATCTCAGTTTACTTAATTGGACAACATTCTACATCTTCGAAATTTATGCATGTGATTAGAAACTGTATATTAATACGAGCAGTGATTTTTCTATATGATGCACACACCTATGACTAGACTGACTTTTTTGTTATTCATTATCACTGAGTTCAGTATCAGGAATAAAATATTCTTGTTTTTCCATACGCTACCACAACAGTGCAGCTGCAGCAATTATTTTCTTTCTAACAACTTCTTCTTAATGTCTCCCTTCATTGCCTCACTTTTGAAGTTTTTTAGCGTTCACCCCTGTCAAAAAGGCTTTTGGTTCTGTTCCCTGACCGAGACATACAAAAATATCTCGAAAATGGTCCTGCTAAACGCCCAGCATACCAGGAAGTGGGACGACTGGTTCGCCCGTTGTCAGTATGTGACCGGGTGGTGTGTCCTGCTGGATGTCTTCAGCAGTGTGCTTCTATGTGGTAACACTATATAGTCGGCATCAGTTCCGCGCTATCACAAAGAGACAATCAAAACCATACGCAGCCTTCAAAAACACATGCACGCCACACGCACAGTGTATATAACCCCAACCTGTCCACCGATATGTCCTAGTTATTTGCTTTTAATAGTCCTATCTAGATCACGTACCTGAAATATAGTATCATAAGGTTCGGGCGATAAGTTATCAGATAACACCACACTGTGACATTGGCGAACTTAACTGATGCTGCAGATAACTGACAACATATACCACTCATGGATGATAATTCAGCGTCTTTTGTTTGGAGTGTGACGAAATCACCATGTCAGGTTTGTATATTTTGTTATAGTTAAGCTGTTTTATGACCTGTATACGACCTATAGTGATTAGTGAGCATTACCGGCTATATAATGACAGCCGACATACGAACTAGTCCACACATTTATCACTCAAGCTAACACGGAGCTGATGTTGAAATCCTTGACATGTTCTTTCGCTTGGAACCAGTCTTTATGAAACCTGGTTGGATTTCCTTATGTGTATTTTGATGTGGTATATTGGTTGATCCACCCGCTGTAATCACGTTTAATTTTTACTTTGAACTGTCCCTCATAAAGCACGCTGTACATACAAGTAATGCACTCTGTTTGGTTAATGTGATGTGCGGTTGAGTGATTTATACAGCGGTTGAGAATTAGTGTGTGCATCCCCAAGAGGTCAGAGTTAGCCGTTAATTCCATGTGTTTTTGTGTTCGTATTGCTTTGAAATTCGTCACAGCAACTTTCTAGGGTGTTATTTATGTATTTGTATAATCTGCAACCCAAACGTCACAAAAATTAAAGATTGTCACATGAGCATTCAACGTCATTTCCTCGGTGTCTTCCAGTCTGGCCAATATTTGAGTTTTAGGTGAGAAATGGGTAGAGGAAAATGTTGGCCAGAGTGGAATAGGTGTGTTTTACTAAAACAACACAGATGATTACTATCAAAATACTGACAGCTCGGGTAGACACAGGTAAACTCAAAAGAATGAGGTCACCACATTTTGAATATTTTCTAATATGTTCTAATTTATTAATCAGTTACAAATAATTTATTAATGATTTAGTTATATTGTATCTAAAGTATTTATTTATCAACTTATAAACAAAACGCATGTAAAACATATTAAATTCATATCAAAAGCTATTTTTAGTCAAACATGTTTAAACAATCGGTCATAAGACTGCACCATATAATTTAAAACAGTTACCATTATAGAAAAATTACTTTGTATATCACAATTTTATCAATATAATTTTATGTTTGATATATCTTATAAGAAAAACATTATGAATTCATGAAAAAAGAAACAGTTGAATTATCACAAAAGTTGTATGATACTGCATATCACATAATTAAAGAATGAGCAATAGTATTTAACACAAACACTTGGTAAATACAGGTCTAGCTAAAGCACTAACTTGATAAATACAGGTCTAGCTAAAGCACTAACTTGACAAATATAATCTACATATTCATGCTAATATAGCAAAAGGTATAAATCAATGTCCAATTACTGAGATAATTCATTTTAATATAGCATTTATAGATATAATAACACAATGCTCATAACACAACTTATATTAAAGTTGAAATTTTTCAAGCGAAATGTACAGTAGTTGGGATTTACTCGCTCAGATGAACTAAATTGGAAGCTGCGTCAGCATAGTGTAAACGTCAGGTTCGTAATTCCTGAATCTGTCCTTCAGGATGTGCAATGTGTTAGGCGATTTTCAGATTATCAGATTATCACAAACTGCACTTTCAAATTGTAGTAATCGGAATATAAAGGTTTCATACTGAAATAAACTTCAATAAAGTTCAAAAAAATTGTCTCAAGACCTATTGAGGTTTATACCCCCATATACCTCAACATAACTTTATTCAATCCGTAATTAAGTCTATTTATGAAGTGAAAAATCTCTTAGAATAGCAGACAGCAATAGACCGATGCATGATGCTGATTGGTGTAGTTCGCATAATTCATTCCTGGGTATTCATTGCATTTTTTCATTTTTTTTTTTTATTTCTTTTGCATTTTTGAGATCAACAATAAATCGTATTAACATTGACAACGCGTTTGATGGATAGTTATTAGATATCCTTTTAGAAATTGAGGTTGAAACAGAAGGTCGCCTGACCTCCTCCCCATGCAAACCTGGCAATCAATCGAGTACTACATGTACATGTGTACACGTTGGAAAAAAGTACCAGCATATTACGTCATTTAGAGATATTCATTTCTGGCCCTTTTCCGTTTCACTGTCTAGGATTACGATATTGTCATTAGCGTCCACAACTAATCGTGTAGTTTTGTTATCACCTCACATTGAAATTTCGATTGATAACGAAATTTGCCTGTTTTCTCTCCAAATAGCAAAGAACTCTATCGCAGAGCAGTATACGAGTGGTAAATTAATGCGTGATCTATAATTTCTGAACATTACTATGTAGTAGTGGAAGGACAGATATCTGTGCAGTTCACATAGAATTGTACATGTAGAAACATAGATACATACGTACAAGCAGATGTTCAATATCACAAAATGACAGAGTTAGCTGAATACCTTTGCTTTACCGGAACTGTTTGGACGTTTGGAATCTAAAGCAACCGAAATTATAACCGCAAGTCATATTACGAAAATTGAAATGAAACCGCAAGGATACTTTATTCGACAGTTTTCAATGTGCGCTTATAATATTTATGTTTAATACATTCTCGTTTTTTAGCCCACCATCATCAGATGGTGGGCTATTCAAATCGCCCTGCGTCCGTGGTCCGTGGTCCGTGGTCCGTCCGTCCAACCGTCCGTCCCTCCGTCCATCCGTCCGTCCATCCGTCCGTCCGTCCGTCCGTCCGTCGTCCGTCCGTCCGTCCGTAAACAATTCTTGTTATCGCTAATCCTCAGAAAGTACTGAAGGGATCTTTCTCAAATTTCATACGTAAGTTTCCCTTGGCGCCTAGTTATGCATATTGCATTTTGAGACCAATCGGAAAACAACATGGCCGACAGGCAGCCATCTTGGATTTTGACAATTGAAGTTTGTTATCGCTATTTCTCAGAAAGTTATGAAGGGATCTTTCTCAAATTTCATATGCAGGTTCCCCTTGGTGCCTAGTTATGCATATTGCATTTTGAGACCAATCAAAAAACAACATGGCCGACAGGCAGCCATCTTGGATTTTGACAATTGAAGTTTGTTATCGCTATTTCTCAGAAAGTACTGAGGGGATCTTTCTCAAATTTCATATGTACGTTTCTCTTGGTGCCTAGTGATGCATATTGCATTTTGAGACCAATCAGAAAACAACATGGCCGACAGGCAGCCATCTTGGATTTTGACAATTGAAGTTTGTTATCGCTATTTCTCAGAAAGTAATGAAGGGATCTTTCTCAAATTTTATACGTAGGTTCCTCTTGTTGCCTAGTTATGCATATTGCATTTTGAGACCAATCGGAAAACAACATGGCCGACAGGCAGCCATCTTGGATTTTGACAATTGAAGTTTGTTATCGCTATTTCTCAGAAAGCACTCGGGGATCTTTCTCAAATTTCATATGTAGGTTCCCCTCAGTGCCTAGTTTTGCATATTGGGACCAATCCAAAAACAACATGGTCGACAGACAGCCATTATCGCTAAATCTTAAATTTTACATATAGCTTCCCCTTGTTTGAAAAGTACTAGCTATAGAGGGCTGTTTCTGAATTTACACAGATTAGTAAGACTTAGAAGAAGGGAAAAGTAGAGAAAAGATCAATCTGACATGGAACCTATGAAGATCATTCAATGGTGGGCGCCAAGATCCCTCTGGGATCTCTTGTTTTATATTGCTATGCATTTTATCGTATTTGTACCTTAACTGTATATATATTTCGGTAAACATGTCAGTCTCTGCTCATTTTTACCTGTAATGACGTGAAAAGCGCCAAAGTGGTGCCCTAATCTGGTAACAAAGAAAGGAATGCTAACTATTCTATCTTTGTTTTTAATATCAATTCAAACCATTGTTGTAGTTTAAATTCTATAACAACAGCATGTCTGACAGCACGTAGATGAAAATGTATTGTCAAAATAAATGAGTGATATGCATAATTTTATGAAAAAGTGCTTGCCTTTTGTTGCGGCGATGCTAATTTTTCATCCGCTTTATATATTAATCAACCGAATATTACATCATAGAACAGCGTGTAAAGCTACATGTACATAACAGAGGTCAGGATAAAATATATGTATTTCAATGCCTCCTCTAGGGATCTAACATATTCTATATTAAATGCGTATCTTTTTGATAAACATATGCAACACATTAAAACTTTAGTGTTTTTTACACTGATTGTAGAATTACCGACAGCCAGCGTTTTTAGATGAATAGGCAAAGTCAAAGCAACTTTCAACTGTCCGTAGGAACATCGACAGCCACCAATTCGTTGAAGGCCACACAAACAAATTATGATGCAGTCATTGAGTGAATACCTTGAGACCATTCTGAAGGAGTGTGGTGGGTTCGGACTTTTCCAATTCCTCATGTACACAGTGGTAATGGGAAGTAAGCTGCCAGTCGCGTGGAGTATGATGATGATGTCATATGTAGGCGTGATACCTGATTGGTGGTGCGATTATTCCGTAAACAGAACAGACAGTCCAGTGACAGAAATTCCCTGGATGAACTCCTCTTTCCAGAAGTGTTCCCCACCAGTTAATGCGTCCTCCGGTTCCTGCAGTCGACACAGGTTTCAGAAGAATATGTACAATATCGTAAATGAGGTAGGTTGTTACAGCACTCAAGCTGTATGTAGTTAGTTTGAGATTTGTGTTACGTTTTGTAGGCACAGGATAAATAATTGCCAAAAAACGTGATAGTTTTTGGTTAAGTGGTAATACAAAATTCTTTGGCGAGAATGTCCCCATGCTTGCAAGATAAAATGACACTTACCTAACAGTACAATGATGTTGATAAATGTAAGATGTTTTATATGATTATATAAACACCGCCATGTAACCCAACTCTTTAAACATGCAAATGTTACTTTCCAGTATAATGGAATATGTACTAATTGGATTGTTTATGGTGCGTGATATAAGGTGGTATGTCGTTAATGAAAGGTTGTTGACGCGATTTGAACCTTTTATGAAATGGCAGAAATCCATACATCTAGCCTGTCATGACGGTTATTTTTCAGCAAAGATATTTTAAGTTTTTTCTTTTATATATACTATTTTAGAACTCTCCAAACAAACAAACAAAAAAGTCTTATGGCATAGAAATGACAATGTATTATCATGAATCATGTGCAGCTTTCATGCTGAGCAGGATCTAATAATTATTGTTATTTCAAAGTGGGATTTGGTTTGTGATCGGGAGCTGATAACATCCACCATTACAACTATCCAAATGGCGGGACTTTTCATCAGCGGTTTCTTTTCTGGACATTTCGCGGATGCATACGGAAGAAAACCTATATACTTCCTATCTTTGCTGACCCTGGCTGTGACTAATGCTATCGGAGCTTATTCGGTGTCCTGGCAGATGTTTGCCGTACTCCGGTTTTTTATTGGTTTCGCCGTCGGGTGCTATATTGCTGTTTTCTACACATATTTGATAGAGTTTACTCCGGCTAGATATCGAGCTATGACAACGACTTTCCCTATATGGGCAGTGTGGAGTGGTCTTTTCGCCTTTGTATGCATGTGGCTACACAATTGGAAGTACTTGCATCTAGCTTCGGCCCTCACCTCTGTCCCGTGGCTGTTGGCCTGGTGGTAGGTAGCTCTTCTTTACAATGTCCACAGAGGTTTGGTTTTGTTGTTTTCATTGTTTAATGTTCAATCAAAAGACGAGTTCATTTGCGACAGCATACCAAGTAGAAGTCATCTAATGACAAAATTAAAATAGTCTTGCCTTTCTTCTTCCAACTTATCATGAATAATTCATAGAAGCAATAGCCCAATATGCCCCCTTGAATGCAATATTAAGACCTATGAACCGATCGCTTGGTGTTAAAGACCATCCGGAACATAGCCAACCTCAGGGTGATCCGAATGTGTTAAAGACCTGAAGGTATTGCAGTTGACGCGTATCCTTCCGGAACCCTTTGTCTTGTACTGTATTGTTCCAAGCGTCTCTGTGCAAAACTGAATTTTGTAAACTTTTGCCTGCACTTGTTTTCGATTTTTATTTAGAATTAATGTTCATATATTTTGCTTATTTCTAACGCATCATCGTAATATACTGTAAAACTGTCCAAACACGAACTGGCTTGATGCAAACATTTGCGTATCACGAAGTCAATTAACATCTTTTTAAAACCAATTACGGATTTATGATATACGAACTATTTCCCCCAGTCCTGTGGAATTCTTTATAAATACACTGAAATATAATCAGACACTGTATTTCGTAAGCATTGAACTGTTTTTGTATGGTACACATGTATTTATGATATATTTGAATGCCAGAGCCTTGCAAGCAAACAACATAATGTGCGTTAGCCTTGTGTGTAACGCGTGATGGACGACATTTAAACGTACATCAATGCCAGAGCTCTCAAACAGACTATATAGTGACAATGCCAGACAAATGTAAATATTATACTACGTAGATCAGCTGTGTTATGTTAATTTTATCAAAGACCTCGCCCACTGGTTTTATTGGTTACAAAAGATATTTTACATGTTTATCCGTGAAATGTAACTGCCCGCAAGTCCACCACAAGCTTCTTAATTTAATAATTCCACTTGAAGTATAAAAGAGTAGTTCGCTGAATATGATAGATTGGTTGTATATTGTAATGGAATATTAGTACCTGGATGTATTTATTTATTTATCTTTATTTTTTTAAATATCCAGGTACTTGCCGGAGAGTTTTCGATGGTTGATAACACACGGAAAACAAGAAGATGCCGTGAAGGTTGTTCATCATATCGCGAAGACCAACAAGAAGGGCGTGCCTGATTTGTCGACGCTACCAGAAGTTGTGGATAATGATGTCTCGATCAGCCAATCGAAACAGGCATTTACTTTGCGTGATATCTTATGCTCCAGAAAACTTTTGTCGCAGAGTTTACTTTTGTCGGTTGGATGGTGAGTTTGTATATAATGAATGTGATTGTATTATAGAGGGATTGTACATATGACACACACGATATAAGCATCTTTCAATAAAACTTTGGAGTTAGATAAAGTGAAGTAAAAATGAACTAAGCTGCATCATACAGCTTTTTGTCTTCCTGGGGCTCCTTAGTTATGGTAGCTGTTTAGACCTTCTAGGTCTCGTCAGTGATGCCATTGACATCATATAACTGTTTAATTTGGTTTGGTTTAATTTGTTTAACGTCCTATTAACAGCTAAGGTCATTTAAGGACGACCTCCCGTGCGTGCGACATGCATGCATGTGGTGAGTGCGTATGTGTGTTTTGGGAGGCTGTGGTATGTTCGTGTTAAATCTCCTTGTGATAGGCCAGAACTTTTGCCGATTTATAGTGCTACCTCACTGAAGCATACTGCCGAAGAGACCCAGCAGCACACCCCACCCGGTCACATTATACTGACAACGGGCGAACCAGTCGTCCCACTCCAAATATGCTGTTTAGCCCTTTTAGGCCTCGTCAGTGATATTGAGACCTTGCACAGCTGTTTCGTCATCGAGGAATTATCAGTTAAGCTTACGGACATACACTGTATCTATAAGACCAAGCTCTACATCTGGTGGCGATTGGTGTTGATTAAATAGTCAAAGGTCACATTTGACGTGACCTTTGACCCATTCTGCATAATTTTCATGAATTAATGTCATAATTCCATAACACCTCAACAGATTCGTTTCATATATACACCAAGGTATCATAACACCAATTTTTATACCTGATTATATTCGGATGGTAATCGATCAAGGTATAAAGGCCAGAGGTCTTGATCCCTTTTGAATTGGATACAGTGTGTCCTGTATCGTGCCGATTCAATTTCATACCTTGCGAACTACTTAAAAGATTTGATTTATATCTACATCATAGGAATATGCATAGGATCAGGGGCGCCCATGTCTTACAAATACTTTATAGTCTGAGCATAAAGTCGGTAGGTTATAGTGTTGACATGTTGGCATATACGTATATCGTCCTATTGTAGCATATGCAGCATAGTCATGATATATAACAAAACACAAATATAGATTTTCTTTTATTTGTTGCCAGGATTACAGCCTCCTACGTATACTACGCCATTTCCTTTGGTGTGCAGAGCCTCTCTGGTGATATCTATATCAACATCTTCCTCATTAATATCATCGACATTCCCGCTCAGATTGTGACCTACTACATGGCCAACTGGTTAGTAGTATTACCGTAATTATAACTTGATAAAATTGATAACACAAGGACAAGGTCATAAAATAGGTCATGTCCAGATAATATCACGTTCTCAAGATGTGTACTTGACTAGCAGGTTTATGTTTTTGTTGATTGAAAATTTCATCAGGTTACACCTCATAACCCCTTATCTGTTTATATTCATTTAATATCCTTGAATTCTGTTCATTCACGTCAACAATCATAAGTAAAGTATGTCACAAACATCTAAAAATAGAACAACCTGCGCACACCGGATGAACAGAAAAACAAAGGTTTTCTTATCAAATGCCTTGACATTTTACTGCCAATTCAAGGTAGCTTTTCACGTTGAACCAATTTTTTAGTTTTGCCTAACGAGTCTTAGAGGATGCCGTAACTTTGTCCACTCCTTTTTATTGCCATCTGATCAAGATTTCTTCGTCACATCTCCACGGCAGGGTATTATCATTTCTTTCCAATCATACTTTTTCTACGCACAAATGATAATCAGCGTGATGACAATCCCAAAAGTCATAAGTCAAAAGTTTAATGTATATTTGTTGATGCTAAACACAATGTTTAGTTATTGACGTGTATATGACAATTTAATAATCCCACACGATGTTTAAGTTACGTGAGTCAATTGTTACGCCTTTGGGGGGTTAATTGATTAATAACTAAAATGAAAAAAATAAAATATGAATATTCAGAAATTTATTGGATGATTTGAACAAATGGACCGTGCGTAATCAAAACAGTAATACGACAGAAAAAATAATTATCTCCCACCTTAAGGACGTGAGAGAGAAATAGACAACTAATAGACAACCAAGAATATCCACCATTGAGATTTCCCTGTCACACCCACAAGGTCGGGGACGATTATGTTTATATCACCCATAGCAACAACGGCATCATCCTGTGAAGCACGTTGAGAACATTATTTAATATGCATACAATATCAAAATACGGCTACAACGCTTATTTATTGGTACCTAGAACTGCAGTGTGATATTTTACAAAGTAACGTTCTAAAATCAAACATAAACGCAGCAGGTCCACATAATTATCATTGAATGGAAATCTTGAATATTTTAGCTGGTATTTTTTTTATTGTTTTTTTTTATTTTTTTATTTATTTATTTATTTTACTTTATTTTATTTTTTTTAAATGAAAAATATGTAATAAGGATTTCCTTGGTAAGGAAGCACGCTCCATTGGTTCTATTAAAAATAGGAAGTGTAATCATAGTGTTTGTAAACAAACATCAAATTACTGTTGAATTAAGTATGTTTCATCTTACCTCACCAATAAAAATACCAAGCAAGACGCTGCAGAACTCCAGAGAGGCTCAGTAAGATAACACCTTAACTAAGTTACAAGGAAGTAGAGTTGTGAGGAAATGAGATACTCTTGAACGATTCAAGAGCAGAAAGTACTCTTAGGCGATTTAAGAGCAGGCTGCAGATCAAGATCTAGACTCTGGAGTGATTCAAATGAAGATAATCTTAAGCGGTTTCAGAGAAGGCAAAAAGAGACTGTTGAGCGATTCAAGAGACACAAAATAATGACGATAAACTCTTGAGCGATTCAAGAAGGAAAGATAAAAAATAATTACATAAACTACAAACAATATTCTAAACATAGTAACTAGATACTTATAATTATACTACTAAAGTAATGGGGGTAAATTCCCCAAGGAATGAAGCCAAAAAGCAAGTTGAATGTGATCTTGATATCAGGATAATAAAACACGGACTTTTCTGTCATATTGGAGATACCACCTTTGGTCGAAACTAAAAGTACTTAATGTAGATAATCCTCGTACATGAAGTGACTGATTGTTTGTTTATCAGTATTGGCCGGAGATTGACTTGTCTGATGTTCTTTGTCGTTGGGGGTCTGGCAGGTATTGTGGTGGCAGTTGTGGAAGTTTCAGGTGAGCTCAGAAAGTTATTTATACACAGTCGTTTTTACAGCTGTCAAAATTAAAGATGGTCAAACTGGAGGTGAAATCTGGATCAGACGTTATAACAGATTCGGAAAGATAGAAAATGATAAGTTAAACTGGACAAGGCTATTTTCACGAAGTTCATTGTATATTTACTGTTTAAAAGTTGGATTGCATTTTCCCATACAATGTAATGAGACTCTAAGATACAATGTTATTTAAAACAAAGAACAATTATATGAATAATTTATTGTCTGGTAAGGAAGATATATATCCCATGGTATAAGTTTGATACTGTAAATGTGCATATTTTGGCAGTTTTCCTATTTTAGCGGTTGATTCTTATTATAAACATTACATTTAATTAATCAGATAATTTCTGTTTCTTAATTTTTTTTCTACGTAGACTATCCTTGGTGTGCATCTTATTGTTACTTTAATATGTTGAACTTGGACATTACGTTAAAATTTGAAAGCGCCAAAATAAATGCCCATACCTAGAACAACAAAGTTGCAGGTATTGTTAGAAATCTTACCAGGAAGTGTTTACCTTAAAATGTTAACTGTGTTGCTGTTTTTGTCATTACTCCAGATGTCCAACAGAAGGATGTAATAATTAACGGATTCGCCCTGACGTGTAAGTTAAGCGTTGGTGCTGCCTGGACTTCCTTGATCGTTTTCACGGCGGAAACCTATCCCACTGTTGTAAGGTACGTTGTAGCAGGAGTTGTTTATATCGTTTAGATTATTGAGGTAAATTGGTAGTTAGTAGATTGTTCTTCCTCGATGATTATTGTAACCCTCCTCGTCATTTCCAGAATCTTGGGAACACTGGTACTCATTGAAACTAACACATTGTTCTTATATTAATTTCAAAGTTAGTCACCCCCGAAATGAATATAACATAGATAGTATCCAAAAAATTATTTTGGGATGATAAATTCAAATTCATTAAGGGCTTAATGAAAAAAAATCAAGCAATCCATCAAAACTTGATTAAACTTTCATTGTTACGATTGGCGCCCATGTGAAGACCCGGGAAATACTTAGTCTTGCTCCACAAGCAAACGCTGTTGTTTTCCGTGGGAAAATTCGAGTTCTGATATTGATCGGTTGAGCGTAAGACTAGTAAGCCAGAGGTCCCGAGTTCGATCCTTAGTCGATTAATTGATTTTTAATTGATAAATAACGTGCTCTGTTACATTGTTTTTCTCCTTTAATTCTTGGATAAACTTGTGTGAAATTACAGAAATATTGGCAATGGTCTGCAGAATTCCTTGTCGAGGCTAGGAGGGATGGTTTCGCCTTTAATTGTTTACGTGGTAAGTGTTTGTATGTTTTTACATTGTGGATATATCTGTTTGACTTCTTCGCGGGGGTAATACTGACCATGCCTCAAGGAATAGACAACCTATCACCAATTTGCTTGATCATAGACTTTCGGAGACATTTCATATCTAAAACGAATCCCTTCAGTTTTATCAACTGTACAACTGGAGTTAAAGGATAAAAGCTATTTATGATATCTGACTGGCCTGAATATTCAAGAGGACTTTGTCAACTCCATGTTATGGATCCCTCTGTCAAGTTTCCTCAATTGTAGTTTTCTGGGTTTTTTTTTTTGGTTTTTTCCCCATTTTTTGTTAAAGGTGATATCAGGTTTAAAATCAAGACACCGACTGTTGAGGACTTCATCTTATTTCACTTATTCCAACGTAATGCTGTATCACACGACTGACTTATAATAAACCTGTACTTCCGCTTTATCTATTGCATATCTTCTGAAATATATATACTAAATTCCACTTTTAAGAAATAAAAAATTTTGCAGAAGAATAAATAAAAACATTTTGAAACAATATGTAATTCAAATCAGTACAAAATTAAAGCTTTATTCTTTATTTGAATATTTGTGATGCGTTTCCGTTGTAGAACATCTGTAGCTTCTTCCATCCCAATGTGCTAATAAGCTGATTTCAACTTCCGTAATGTAATAACCAGGTACATCCAATCATAATGAATTTACATGTTTCCAATCAAAGTGTATTTAGCTTATTACTACTTCCATATTGCATCTAGCAGATACCTCAATCCATAATGAAATTACATCTCTCTAATTAAACAGTAATTTGCGTTTCTTCCATTCTAAATGTAGTTATATCCACCATTCCCGAAATGTAATAAAAATATAATAACTCATTTATTCCTTCCCCTTTCATGAAAATATCGGATATTAATATTTTCTTCGATCATGAAAATAATAGATTTTTTTAATTTCAGAGTGTTACTGTTTGATTCTTGCTTCTTCCGTGTAACAAGCTTATTACTACGAATACAAAGTGTAATCATAAGATATCCCCATCCAAAATGTAATAATCAGATACCCCATCCAAAATGTAATAATCAGATACCCCATCCAAAATGTAATAATCAAATAACCCATCCAACATATAATTTTTCAGAGCTAAAATTAGATATTCCCATCCATATAGTAATTAGGTCTACAATGTTTTGTTCAATAGCACAGATGACGAATCCTTCCTCCCATCGTGTAATTGGCTGAAAACAGAAACATTGTCATTTTTATTATTTATAATACATTCAACCTTACACGTCAGTTTAGAGTGACAAATGTGCGATTCATTTACAGGCACTAAAAATAAGTTCAACCTAATACTATAGGCGACCGCATATGAAATTTATAAATAATGTTGCATTCTAAATGATATAAAGCACCCAATTTGTCACGAATGGGTTTTGTTGTTTTCCATGACTAATTTACCAATATATTTTAAAGTTTTCCTCGAAATAGCATATTCTTCCGGAAAAAAGATTAAATTATGAATACAAAAATATATTTACAATTTCATGGGAAAGACTATACTTATCGACAAGGCACTGGTTAAGTTTCACTCACGTTACTTCATGTGGAAATTCCTCAGTATTGAAGCTAAAGATCGGCGTTGTGTTGTTATTGGAAGCGTATTGTCTTCCCGTATAACGACATCGTTCACACTGGGAGGAGCCCAGCCTCCGAATTTAGGAATACCAACTTTCTCCTCTGTATCGAATGGAATCCCTAGGGCGGGAACGCCACTCTTGAGGCCGTTCTGCTCTTGTTCGTATGCCAATGGCACCGAGTCGAAACCAGAATTTGAGGTTATGGGCATATTCAATCCGAGATCCCGCATTCCTACATTGTTTTGGGTGTTTCCGGTTACTGAGGTTGAAACACCACCGAAGGTTGGCTGTGAGCCAATGGCGCTATTTTGAAATAGTGGACTTCCGGTTTGAATTCCGATGGGGGATAACGGTGTCGCAGCTGGAAAAAGTCCGTTTGTAGTTTGTATGGCCGGGACCTGAGGCGACACTGGAACCCCACTTGGAGCTTGAAAAGATACGCTCTGTGTTCCAATATGAGTGCTACTTTGAACAGGTATTCCTTGTGTTCCTGCCGTTAAGAACGTCATTCCCGGAGAGCCTATATTATTTAGAACACTCGGTGTACTGTGATGTATTACGGAATGTGTCGGTAGAATTGTCTGTGAAGGATGCTGCAGAAGAGCACCAGATGTTCCTATAGTACCAGGGGCTCTACCGTGTACGAAAGGTGACGTTAATCCAGTAGAGACCACACCTCTGCCCTGGTACTGGACGTTAGAATGTACAACGGGACTCTGATGGGCGATATACCGAAACTGATGCTGAAGCGGTCTTTGTCTACCAACCAGGTACTGCTGGTGTCTTGGAAATGTTCTAATGATATTATGTCCGTAGATATTGCCGTGGTGTCGTTGGCCGTGTCCGTAACCTCCCGCTGTCACTGCGGAGGAAAAGAACAGCAAAAGTGTTGCGACACAGAGTCCCCTCATGGCTTGCTGCTATCTTCGTTAGCAGTGGTCTCCTGTTTGGTGGATAGTTGTATCAGTGTAGTGGGGTATTACTTCTATAACGGTGCCACTACCCTAATAACACGGGTCACTGTAATCTTAGGTCACGGTATCTTTTAAATAAAATGGCAATGACCTGATGTGTAGTTATATATCAACCTGAGCGATGTGTTCTGGCTTTCCCTGAATTTGGAATACACATTCTATGAGAACGTCATCAAATTCGCACCTGTCTACCCCTGCACGTGAAATACTTACCAACCAATCAGAGGGTTTCATCTTTGGAGTAGACAGACCGATCGAGTTATATACTTCCTGTTAACAGGACCATCCTTGGTCTCGTGAATACCGGTATGCCCCGGGGTAATAGTGACGTTATCTGACGTGGGTGTGATGGATTATCATTATGGACCTCCCAAAATCTCTCAACAACAGATTCCATACAGGTTTATACATATATACACATAGTTCACGCACCCGATAATTACATAGGGTACACGTAATATTTACAATTCTTGAAAAATAAATATTTCAGATATAATTCTAGGACCCGTCGCGAAATGATGTCCCACTCTCTCAGATAGAAATCATACATACATGTACGTCACCAAGTATCTATGTTGTCCCACACTCTCAGATAGAGATCATACATACATGTACGTCACCAAGTATCTATGATGTCCCACACTCTCAGATAGAGATCATACAAACATGTACGTCACCAAGTATCTATGATGTCCCACACTCTCAGATAGAGATCATACATACATGTACGTCACCAAGTATCTATGATGTCCCATACTCCCAGATAGAGATCATACATACATGTACGTCACCAAGTATCTATGATGTCCCACACTCTCAGATAGAGATCATACATACATGTACGTCACCAAGTATCTATGATGTCCCACACTCTCAGATATATATCATACATACATGTACGTCACCAAGTATCTATGACGTCCCACACTCTCAGATAGAGATCATACATACATGTACGTCACCAAGTATATATGATGTCCCACACTCTCAGATAGAGATCATACATACATGTACGTCACCAAGTATCTATGATGTCCCACACTCTCAGATAGAGATCATACATACATGTACGTCACCAAGTATCTATGATGTCCCACACTCTCAGATAGAGATCATACATACATGTACGTCACCAAGTATATATGATGTCCCACACTCAGATAGATATCAAACATACATGTACGTCACCAAGTATATATGATGTCCCACACTCTCAGATAGAGATCATACATACATGTACGTCACCAAGTATCTATGATGTCACACACTCTCAGATAGAGATCATACATACATGTACGTCACCAAGTATATATGATGTCCCACACTCAGATAGAAATCATACATACATGTACGTCACCAAGTATATATGATGTCCCACACTCAGATAGAGATCATACATACATGTACGTCACCAAGTATCTATGATGTCCCACACTCTCAGATAGAGATCATACATACATGTACGTCACCAAGTATATATGATGTCCCACACTCAGATAGATATCATACATACATGTACGTCACCAAGTATCTATGATGTCCCATACTCTCAGATAGAGATCATACATACATGTACGTCACCAAGTATCTTTGATGTCACACACTCTCAGATAGAGATCATACATACATGTACGTCACCAAGTATCTTTGATGTCACACACTCTCAGATAGAGATCATACATACATGTACGTCACCAAGTATATATGATGTCCCACAATCTCAGATAGAGATCATACATACATGTACGTCACCAAGTATCTATGATGTCCCACACTCTCAGATAGAGATCATACATACATGTACGTCACCAAGTATCTATGATGTCCCACACTCTCAGATAGATATCATACATACATGTACATCACCAAGTATCTATGTTGTCCCACACTCTCAGATAGAGATCATACATACATGTACGTCACCAAGTATCTATGATGTCCCACACTCTCAGATAGAGATCATACATACATGTACGTCACCAAGTATCTATGATGTCCCACACTCTCAGATAGATATCATACATACATGTACATCACCAAGTATCTATGATGTCCCATACTCCCAGATAGAGATCATACATACATGTACGTCACCAAGTATCTATGATGTCCCACACTCTCAGATAGAGATCATACATACATGTACGTCACCAAGTATCTATGATGTCCCACACTCTCAGATAGATATCATACATACATGTACGTCACCAAGTATATATGATGTCCCACACTCTCAGATAGAGATCATACATACATGTACGTCACCAAGTATCTATGATGTCCCACACTCTCAGATATATATCATACATACATGTACGTCACCAAGTATCTATGATGTCCCACACTCTCAGATAGAGATCATACATACATGTACGTCACCAAGTATATATGATGTCCCATACTCAGATAGATATCATACATACATGTACGTCACCAAGTATATATGATGTCCCATACTCTCAGATAGAGATCATACATACATGTACGTCACCAAGTATATATGATGTCCCACACTCTCAGATATATATCATACATACATGTACGTCACCAAGTATATATGATGTCCCACACTCTCAGATAGAGATCATACATACATGTACGTCACCAAGTATCTATGATGTCCCACACTCTCAGATAGAGATCATACATACATGTACGTCACCAAGTATCTATGACGTCCCACACTCTCAGATAGAGATCATACATACATGTACGTCACCAAGTATATATGATGTCCCATACTGTCAGATATATATCATACATACATGTACGTCACCAAGTATATATGATGTCCCACACTCTCAGATATATATCATACATACATGTACGTCACCAAGTATATATGATGTCCCACACTCTCAGATATATATCATACATACATGTACGTCACCAAGTATCTATGACGTCCCACACTCTCAGATAGAGATCATACATACATGTACGTCACCAAGTATCTATGTTGTCCCACACTCTCAGATAGAGATCATACATACATGTACGTCACCAAGTATATATGATGTCCCACACTCTCAGATAGAGATCATACATACATGTACGTCACCAAGTATCTATAATGTCCCACACTCTCAGATTAAGATCATACATACATGTACGTCACCAAGTATCTATGATGTCCCACACTCTCATATAGAGATCATACATACATGTACGTCACCAAGTATCTATGACGTCCCACACTCTCAGATAGAGATCATACATACATGTACGTCACCAAGTATCTATGATATCCCACACTCTCAGATAGAGATCATACATACATGTACGTCACCAAGTATCTATGATGTCCCACACTCTCAGATAGAGATCATACATACATGTACGTCACCAAGTATTTATGATGTCCCACACTCTCAGATAGAGATCATACATACATGTACGTCACCAAGTATATATGATGTCCCACACTCTAAGATAGATATCATACATACATGTACGTCACCAAGTATATATGATGTCACACACTCTCAGTATCATACATACATGTACGTCACCAAGTATATATGATGTCCCACACTCTCAGATAGAGATCATACATACATGTACGTCACCAAGTATATATGATGTCCCACACTCTCAGATAGAGATCATACATACATGTACGTCACCAAGTATCTATGATGTCCCACACTCTCAGATATATATCATACATACATGTACGTCACCAAGTATATATGATGTCCCACACTCTCAGATATATATCATACATACATGTACGTCACCAAGTATCTATGATGTCCCACACTCTCAGATATATATCATACATACATGTACGTCACCAAGTATCTATGACGTCCCACACTCTCAGATATAGATCATACATACATGTACGTCACCAAGTATATATGATGTCCCACACTCTCAGATAGAGATCATACATAGAGGATCTGTCATGAGTTTCCCTTCATATTAGATTGATGATACGAGTTTTGAATTTTTTATTTTTGCGAGCCTCTGGCGAGCAAAAATAAAAAATTCTAAACGAGTATCATCAATCTAATATGAAGGGAAACGAATGACAGATTCTTTTAATCATATGACGTTTTCTTTCATCGTTCCCCATCAAAAACTGATTTTCTCTTTTGCCTTGAATCGTCACATCTCAACCAAATCACCCGAACCTTCGAAGTAGGTCAATTATACCGACGAGAGAAGAAATAGTTCTAACACAACTGACTCTTGAAAGGGATTCATTTTATTAAATACACGTCTCAAAACAAAATTTCAGCATTTTTTCATTTAGTCTATAATAGATAAATTGTCCTTGGTGTTTGAAACAATGAGGAAAATATTTTAGTTTGAAAGTTCATGAGCGACTGTTTTTGATGTGACGAAGCCGTGACGTCACTTGGCGCGATAATGGAGGCTTCGTTGTACAAATGTCTATTCGCTGTCGTACAGAACCATTGTACGGCGCCTTTTCACTGCTTTGTGTTTATCCTCGTCCTCGCGGGAGTTTATGGAGATGTGAAATGTTCCACCGTGAATATTCCCACTGAACATTGTGTTCAGACTGCCGTGAAAAGCGACTTTGGATGCCGATTTGTGGCAGTGTTGTTTGTTTTGACATTACACGTGTTTGTCGACGACAGTGTCAGCATGTTATTCTGAGTAACCGTTGAAGGCAAGTTGTAACAAACTACATTGCCGTTTTTCATGAGGATTTTATTAAATAATGTTATTATTTGTTTATTTGAAAAGAATCTAGACTAGATATGTCTCATCGGACAACGCAACCGCAATTTTCTATCGGAGTTGAAATATGTTACTAGACTAGGGGTCATAAAATAGATGTTTGCCAGGCCTAATTTAATATCTTATAGTATAAATATAATTAAAAAACTTAGGATGTTTACATCTTGGATTTTATCTTTGATTGTACAATATGTTATGTTAATAGACCAATTTGTCGTTCAGTTGATTTTTTTTCAAAGTTTACAAGCACTAGTCGCCATTTTTACGAGTCGTAGTAAAAAGAAGTAGGTCGTTCCCACGCGTATGAATACAGTTCTCACGGAACCAGCCAATCAGCGTAGCGAAAGGTGTTATTACACTAGTGTCATAAAGAAAATTTATGTGATGGGTTTATGACACCGTATATAACGGTAGTCATATGATAAATACATGTACGTCACCAAGTATATATGATGTCCCACTCAGATATATATCATACATACATGTACGTCACCAAGTATCTATGATGTCCCACACTCTCAGATAGAGATCATACATACATGTACGTCACCAAGTATCTATGATGTCCCACACTCAGATAGAGTTCATACATACATGTACGTCACCAAGTATCTATGATGTCCCACACTCTCAGATAGAGATCATACATACATGTACGTCACCAAGTATCTATGATGTCCCACACTCTCAGATAGAGATCATACATACATGTACGTCACCAAGTATCTATGATGTCCCACACTCTCATGTAGATATCATACATACATGTACGTCACCAAGTATATATGATGTCCCACACTCAGATAGAGATCATACATACATGTACGTCACCAAGTACCTATGATGTCCCACACGCAGATAGAGATCATACATACATGTACGTCACCAAGTATCTTTGGTGTTTGTCTTGTATGTAGTTATCCAATACATTAAATCGTTATAAAGACCCATACAACGGCTGGTATATATCTTACATAAGGCAACGACAAATACTTTTAGACTTTCTTCTACACAATCATGAATGTCTTAAAATGAGTTTTAAGTACCACCTTGAATATTACGCGAAAAAATTGCGAAAACCAGTCGCCTATATCCCTTTAATTTTGATTATTTTAGTAAAAACATATCAATGTGGAGCATTTTTTAGATTCCTTTATTGAATTTTATTCCCTGAGAACTGGACATATATTTTTGAGGTGAATATTGAAGACCATGTGTTTTATATTTGTCAATTACATTTCTTGTTTATTGCAGAATAACCGCGTGCCGGGAACTATGTACTTTCTGTGTGGTGGCCTCATGCTCCTATCCGCCTTCTGTACAATGTTTGTGCCAGAGACTAAAGGCGTACCCCTAAAGGATACAATCGAGGAACAGACACATAAAACACCGGAAAAGGAAAGACTGTTACAATCAAATGATAGGAACGAGTATCGGACTACAGTTCCGGCAGAAAGGTCCTCCTCGGTCAACGAATGACGCGGATTTTAGTCTGTCCGTGTTTAATGGAAACCGCAGGTTACTATATATGTTCTGTGAAACATGACGTCACCGTTTTCCTTGTGTCGCAATACACATTAAACATGGCATCCGTGGCAGTGAGGAATACAGTGTGTGTAGCTTATATGAAATTCAGATATCATAAAAATATCTCTCCTTGTTTTTGTTTTGTTTTTGTTTTTTGTTTTTATTTGAAATTTTCTTCATAATAAAATAGTTTTCTCGGTGTTTGATATTACGTAGGATGTAGTGTATAAGAAAGATAGAGGATATCTTACAGTGTCTTCAGCAATACCAAATATATTTCACGAGCGAAGCTCATATATTGAGCACGCGTGAACAATATCAAAATATAAGCCTCACAAGTGAAATATATTTGATATTACTGAAGATACTGATACATATTCTCTGTTTATTACAGGTTTATAGCAAAATATACCTGGTCCACTGTTAATTTTCACAACTGCCGTTTGTAAGCAGAGTTTTGATTGGTCGAATCAGGAAAAGTGATATTCAATATAAAAAAAAGTAATATTGATCACTAGTGAAAAATAAATACAAGTATCACTTTTATAGAATGAACAATTTTCGATATTTCTCTGGTAAAAAATATTTTAAAAAGCAGTAACGGATAATTTATTTAAAAAAAACCCGTCATAATCTCAAACGTAAAGTACAGTCGAACCTTCAATGAAGACCATCTGTATGTAAAAGAAAGGCCATCTGCTATGGTTTCAAATGTAACTAACTTGATTGTATAAAGGTGTCTGTAAGGTCCACGTGTTAATTAGGTCTAGCTGCTCAGGTCTGGTTCCCTGGTGGGCTTTTATAGATGATTTAACAGGCTGACTGGACTTGTGACTATCTAATTAATCTCCATGCGTTACAATGCCATTGTTTGGATTCATGGCGTGATCGTTGCAGGTTTATACATCATATAATAAAATATAGGTTCTTTCAAAGAATGATATTCAGAATCTATCTAAGTCGTTACATGAACGCCAACTGTACAGTCATTATGTAAATTTATATTTTTGTTTTGTTAAAACAATAGCAGAGTGTGTAATTGTTCTATTGTTCTATTGTATTCTACCTGTTTGGAGATCATTATCAAAGTCTGTTTTAATCCAAAAGTGTAATAATTCAACGTCATCGTGGATTATACCAAATTGTTTATATTCGTGCTCTTACATTCTGAATTTTTGTTCCCGCTTAATATGTACGGATATATGGAAATATATTGATGATAAAATGTACATATCTATAATTTTCAGTGTTTTTTTTAATGATATCAACATAATTTATTGAGGAAAACACATTAGATTACGTATATCATTTATAAAATGTTGTATCCAAATATCTCCTACTTGGAAAAGCAAGGTCATGGTTTGTAAATTATGGATAATCAAGTTGAAAACCAAAATTAAAACGTTTATAAAGTGGTTACTCGACAAAGCTCCTTGGGCCACACTTAAACCCAACCAATTGTTTTACCTATCAACCAGCCTTACTCTGACTTTATAGTTAAGAAATAATTGACGATGATTCGTGTATTGTTGCAGAATATACAACGAGGACGAGGATATTTTGCAATTAAATTAATAACGAAGGCCGCAGGCCTGAGTTATTAATTAAAATTGCAAAATATCCGAGTCCGAGTTGTATATCCTGCAACAATACACGAGTCAAAGTTGATTATTTCTATTCTACCATGTACTGTTTAGTTCTGAGATCGACCTCTTTCTAATAGAAAAACAGTAAAGAAACCCAGAAAACACCTTGTAATTTATTTCTTGAGTATTGCATTATTTGTTGATGAAATGTACAGGCAATACAGTACTACGATCAAGAGCATCTATCATATGGCATTGATTTTGAAAATTTAAAGAAAAAAAAAAAAAAAGGATAAAAAAAAAAGATAAAAAGGGGGCCTCCGTAGGATTCGAATTCGCGTCTTGATAAAAATTTATTGAAAGACTAACCCATTAGCCCACTCGGCTATAGTAACCTTTCATAAAACGGGAGAAAATTAGATATATAAAATTGTAACAGCCGTGACTCACGACCGTGTATTATTGGCACGAGCGTGGGTTATTGGAAAATAATACATGGTTTTAAACCAATCAAAACTGGCGTTACATAGCAAACATGGTAAAATGAATTGACAATAACACATTTTATTGAATCATCAAATCCATTATTCTCCAGAAACAAAAATAACCTAAATTTAGCGTCTTAAACAAATCCGACGAGAGGTTGTTGTTTTCACCGACCTCGTTCATAGAACAGATCCACTATCGCTTATTCATTACGAAATGTGACCATTTTTATGGTCATGCTGGCAATTCACAATTTCCAGTAAAACATTAATTATTCGTGGATTCTTCTTTTCGTGGTTTCAAGCTAGTAGATATTTCCATTAACTGTTGAATGTAAGAATGAGCTATTAGTTCTAACAGGGGTCGTCTCAAAATCAAAATTGTATCCTTAATGTTTTTTGGTAATTTTTTTTCGATACCGGCATATTTCAAGGGGATTTTCGTTGACAATACCCAATGTGTCCCCAAATTGAAACTGGTACCTAAACAGATCATCATTAAATAAATGTTATACATTATTCTATTTCGCAAAACTCCAAATAGTAGTATTCCTAATGAATATGTTTTGTTAACACACCAGTACACAAATTGAACTACCCACTTTGAATATTCCACGAAAAGGTCAACGCGACAGGTCATTTTGGTTTGACTTTATTGACTTGTCTGTTTGTATGAGATTAACAACGATTCGTTATACACTTGTAGATATACAAACAAAGTTCCATTGCCGAATCATCCAGTACTCGTCCACAGAAAGGCCGAAAGGCCGTAAAACTGGACGCTTAACCTGTTAGTAATAACCGTTCAGTCAATCGACACACCATTTAACCAACGGCTTTCTATTATTCTTACTGCTATTAAACAAATATTAAATCTTAAACTTTTAGGCTTAAAATTAATGGAATGTGAATTAATAAAAAAAATTTCATTAAAATAAATTACTTCAAAATAACTCTCCTGTCATAGCATTTAATTGTTGTAATCTGCATGTCAATCTCTTTCTTATTTAAAATTTTTAAGAGCTGTTAATTATCACCATTGCTTTTTTCCAGGAAAAAAAAAGCAATGCACTGTTTGGGCGTATTCGAAAATTCAGGATTGGGAGCGAGATAGAATACATGACTGATGAATGTTAAACTGTTTTCAGGAACATACAGAGGTAAATTAATAAAAAAAAAAGTACCAAAAAAAAAAAAAAAAAAGTCTCAACAGGCCATAGAATTTCACTTGTTATGTGACCACATATGCATTGTGACGTCACGTCATGTATGTCGTCATTGAGTTGTCCTTTGAAAACTGCTTGTAAGTTAGTCGTCGAACTTTGTTACATTTCCTATAATCACCATTCTACGCGGACACGAGCTTTCAATTCCAACTTTGACTCTTTACTGTTTGGAAATCGAACAATACATTCGAAACAATGGTCCCTGCGTACCATATGTGTACAACATTACAAATAAAATAATATAAATGATAGCTGATCTATTGTCAATCACAACAATAACCTTTATTTTGCAACAAAAGAACACACTAAGGATTAACTTATATTAATCATAATCAATCTTGCTGATCAAGATGTCGACTGGCGATGTACGACTCAGCCTGAATTTTCCTCGTCATAGACCATCCTGTCCCTTCCTGTCGCTTACGTTGGTATTCTGGATTAGCTATCTCCAATTCCTGGAACAGACACAATAATATATCGTCATTACATGTTGGCCGGAGGTGAAATGCTCGTCACCAGGAACGCAATCGGCGTGTTTCTTTGCGATAAGGTGGCTGTTTGCGGTACAGTCCATTACAACGAAAATGTGATCATTCATATATGCAACTAATACAACCCGATATATACCAGTCGATTCGGCAACGCCTTAATAAACACCCGATTATAGATATGATGAATTTTATGGCCTCCCTCGTCTCGATTTAGAGCCCACTTATCAAGTTTATCCGAAGAAACGTATCAATATTTGAGATTGTTTAGCATCGCGACCTGGAAATCTACCATTTCACGAGCGTTCGTCGTCCATCGTACGTCCATAAATAATTTACATTTTCTTCTCAGAAACACCTGAGCCATTTTCAAGGAATGTTTGCAGAAACCTTGTATGATCAGCTTAAATTTCGCATTATATGGTGCCTAACTGCTAGGGGTAAAATTTCAAAAAGTCCTCTTCTCAAGGGCCAAATAAGGTAGAATTAAATAATCTTCATGAATGGAAGGGTATAAAATGCTTTGCCAAATTTATGAATTTCTTGACCATGCGGTTTCACGTTTGCCCCTGAAAAGGGGGTAACCTTTGCTATAGTTTATATACAGGGAAATCATATTTTGACTATCATTTGTTATATTTCTATTGGAATATATTCGAACTTAGTTAGAGTTATCAGCATGGGATTGCAGTTTGATGGTATACATGTTAGCCCTGACTGACCCCCCAGGGGCTAGTGGGCCGGGCTAAAAAAGTCAAATTGACTGAAATTTAGTTTTAAGACTCAAATAAAGTAGAATCAAATACTCTTCACCGATGGAAGGGTCTTAAGGTGATTTATCAAAATTGTGAATTACATGGCCTCGGGGTCTCACAATTGCCCCCGAGAAGGGGGTAAACTGTATTTTTGAGCATGATTTTTTTAAATATGGCATTGCAGTTTGACGTGGCCAAAAAGGGTAAAATTATAATGTATATATATATATATTATAGGTCATGAATCCTACTTTATTATACATCGCCACAAAGAGAAACTTTTAATCTTTCCAAAGCGTTAACCAAAAGAAAATAGGAATACATTGTTCATAGCCGGACCGGTGCACACATGCAAACAAGTAGTGTGAATACGCAATGACTATTTTTGTTTCTGTTTTGACTTTTTTTCTAATGAAATATGAATGGCATACAGTCGAGTTAACTAAAATATAAGATGAAAACATTTAATGCATGAAATATCGTACAGGAATCGAAAAAAAAAAAAATGTAACTGTGGAACTATATTTTATACATTCCTGTATTTGACAACGTTTCTCGCCAAATTGAAATCACCTGTTTAACGATTCCATTAATCTCCGGCAGTTACGTCTATTTGTATAACGCAAAAGTGCCGATTTTTTTCAATAACATTAAATAACAAGCCAGGTTAAAGTGTAACCTGCATATTTGATAGATATTCGACATCGTCATTTAAAGTATCCGTGAAAATATGTAGTTCATAAACCAGTGAACGATAAAAAAAAATATAATTTCTTAAAAGGAATTCTATTGAATGGGTTGGTTATGTTTGGTAGACATTTCCCTGTCCACCGGAATATGACTCATGAAGCATATAATTATCTAGTCATGAAGGGTAAATACATTGATGTGATACCGCTTAACAAAGTACATTCACCCGACTAAAATATTGTTATGACCCAATTGTGGCGGGAAAATCGGGAGGAAACAAATAAGCCACATACATGTATGTTCTTGACGTTCACTGCCATGTTTATAACTTACTTTATTTACATATCAACCCAAACAATAACCGACAAAACAACGGGATAATATGTAACTAAGACACCGTCTGTGTATGTATCACAAAGTACCTGGCAAGGAAACATCCTCTTGGAAAGAATATCCATTACCAGGTTAGCAAGTCATCCTAACGGCCTTTTTGTTACGTCATATTAAATTCTTACATTTTAAACGTCTATTTGGACATAGTAAGATAAACCGAACAATCGGTGTTATTAACAATTAACTGCTTTGTGTATTTGAGGAAATGCAGCTTAGAAAATGGATGGCCTAACAATAATCGTCTCTTCATTAGAATCATCTGTATATTACTAAATCAAAATATGATTGAAGAAAAAATACAAAATTCTGTACCTTTCTGATCCATCATGAACTTTGATTGAATTCAACACCAATGGTTCGACGGATGTGTTACTGGTCACGGTACAGGCTTCCCGGCTTTTCCTACTTGTTTGGCTTTGGTTGCAGCATAACGTCAACGCACATAACGTAAATATCAGCGCGATAAAGCACAAACAGATAATCACCACAAGTGTCGCAACCACTGGATCAGTTCCCATGATTATGGACAAACCACGACGATGTAATCTTAAATATCCGCATCCAGAAGAATATTTCACAGATTATTTTGTCGCCTTTCCCGTAAGCGTCATTCGCGGGAACAACTGTTGAAAGGTGGGATTGATGGCGCTAATCATGTTGTGTACGATGTAAGTTTGTTTCACGCTGACGGTATTCTAATAAACGTTTCATGAAAACACAGCAGCAGGTGAATTTGTTCAATAGACAGCCAGGAATTCGTCGCATTGGAATTACAGACAGTACCGGATCCAAAAAAAAAATGTCGGATATAACGGTCCCGTTTGTTACCGTATTTGTTTGCGTTGGACTTGGAGTGGCCTTTGCCTTCTGCATCTGTACCATTTACTATTGTATGTTTCGGAATAGAAGAGAAGACCATGGAGGCGTCAGCATTGGGTATAACACTGTTACGGAAGCCCTGCCTTTAGGGACGGTAAAACCACCACACAGTAACGGAGAGGATCGGTAAAGGTGTAAGTAGTTTATTGATATCTTACTAAAATATGTGCATGCTTACTAGCGATATATCAGAATTTATTAATTTAAGGCAACGTCATCCGTTATCTAACATCAACGGTTTTCACTTATCACCAACTTGAGTGGTGCTATCGGCAGCTGTGGGATTCCATTTCCTTTTCGGTTTCCTCCAGATTGCGAAAACTGACTGACTTAAATGTCACTCAAAAGTAAGAGTAGGTATTGAGCTTTTCCAGTTTCCTCCCATATCAAGACTTCCTGTGTGCTTTCGCCTGGCCAACAACAGTTGTTAAGCAATTGTAGTGTACCGGTGAACTGTTCAGTTTCCGAGACTTACCGTAACCAGCTTCCCACGTTTTAATCCATACTTAACGTTTCAATCTAATTTTCAAACTTTTGTATTTGTTTCTTTTTGTTTTGTTTTTCTCGATATTAGCATGTTTATAAGTCATACGGTCTACGCTATTCACGCGAAAAATACATGTCCAGATTTTCAGGGACACGACTTTCAATATGAGTTCATAAAGAATAACTTAGGTAATTTCGATTTCACTTTCATAATCGTAATACAGGAGCTATGGACAATTGTTTTCCGCCAACTTGTACCAACAATATTTTGTGATGATATATTGTAGATCCTACGAGAATGTCACGTCTTATTTTATTCTATGTAACAAAAGGCAAATATTCTTAAAAGCTGTACTCCGATGCGCTGGTAGCGATTAATTGAAAAAACGTAGTATATGAAAAATGTCAATTTCAATGTAAATTGAACGCAACTCGAAACCAGGCGCAAGTGTATTTAGCTGAAACAAGCATGGTGATAGTGAAAAAAAAGTGTTATATTATGTAACCTGACCCTGTACATCCCCCTAAAAACAACAATAATAACAATTTGGTATATTTTGTAACTTATCGATAATGTTTGTTCTCGCATTTGGATATGAAACACGAGAATTCATGACACAATTCCAAATCAAAATTGATAAAGCGGCGGAAAATAATTCCATAGAGAATGTACAATTACATTAAGACCAGGTGTTCCGGAAGAGTTAGCACCGTCTGATTCATCGACGACTTCCGCCATGTGAATCTAGGCTAAATCCGGGTACTAACACAAGGGAATTTGATACTCTCGGAATAGATCCCCATGGCAACCGTAAAACTTCCCCATGTTCTGCATTATCCTGCATCTTCGGAAACACTTAAGTTGTATTCTTTTCTGTTAGCAGTCGAAATTTATCATGGAAATTGTAATATTAGGAACAAACTTGAATGTCGAGTCAACTAGGTCAAGCAAGCATTGCATGTTGGTTACGGAATGACTGGAAGGTATAGCAACATAATGTGTTATTTGAAGGTTATGTCCCTTAGTATGAACCACTATAAAATGCGGTTTCAGAGTTTATATCATGGACTCTAAAATTATATACATTTTTTTTTATAATTCAGAGACACCGGGAAGCTGAGAATCTGATATCTGGGACGAAAAGTCAACATACATAACCTGCCTCAAGGTTGAATGTTTTATTGGTGAAGATTTTCAAAGCCATTTCCATATGAATATACAACAGTATCGAGTAGCAAAAGAAAATGAATGTAAAATCGTGGTATTTTAATAAAACGGTTCAGTCGCTTTAACGTCAATTATTGGTTAATTGTTTTTTTCAAAGTATTCCATATTTAAGCTTCCCGTTACCAAGTTTCTTAAGAGATGACACAAGTCACCTTACACCCCTGAAACCTCGGGACTAATATTAGATAGTGACTTAATCAAATGAAAATCCCCTGTCATATTTAAGGGTATGTATAATTTCAAAACTTATTTCCGAAAGTCGCAAGTATTTAATCAAATATTGTAATTTTGTATTTGTTTTGGGAAAGGGCGTTGATAAGTTGCAAAAACTTGTGCCCAATCCTTTTGTACATTTTGACAATAAAATATGTTTGAATAAAAAAAAAAGTATTTAATCTCAACGGGGTTTAATCCACATAATCGTATTTTACGAGGGCAAAACAGTGACATGGAACGTCCAGGTAACAATAGTGGTTCAACCTACAAATTTAGGAAAACAATATATTGCGACCTTTTACCTTGCGGTGAAGGTCAGGGTCACCAAATGACAGTGAACTCTGTAACACCTGTCAATGATGTAGAAATATATGGAGCGTTATCACTGTAATATTAACGGTTCAGAAGTTATGGTTAGGACAATTTTATATTTGAGAAAGATGAGAAAAAGAAAAAAAATTCATTATGGCCACTTTCAATTGAAGGAAAAACATCAATATAAAAACACACGAACAATAATATATCTATTTAAATGAAAAATTTAATAAAATATATTTCATATCATGAAATCGACAATAGATATACATATAATTGAGTATCATAATCATTTGTGACACAATATTTGACAAAAACACGGAACGTGGGACAGGACAGGATAATGAATTGGTGGTCTGGGTAAATACAATCAAGAGTACTAATTAAGTGAACAAGTCTCATGCGAACGTTTTGTCTCTTTATGCCTCATTCAAATATTTTCACTCGGTCTCATACAAATAGTTTCCATGCTTCATACAATAAGAGGATCAGAAAAAGAACTTTAAAATTTGCTATATGTCCGCATGACCCTGCGGCAAGACCAATCATTCATACTTAATTGGTTCCAGTAACCAAATTATGCTTCAGATCAACATCATTTCATTCCGACACAAGAAGAATAAAAAAAGCTATCCTATTGGACACCGGGCCCTTGAAGCAAGACCCACCACTTAAGCAAACTTGGTTTCAATTCAACCACGGATTCTCCAGACCAAACTTGATTACAATCCATTGAGTAGTTCTTGACAAGTAGCAATTTTAGTAAAAGTTGACGGACGACGGACGATGGGACATGCCATAAGCTCCATAAGAATTGTGTCTCAAAGACTGTACTCTATTTCATCATCAAAAGCAACTATATTAAGCATTTCTAAAACATCTTATAAACTATATAGAGTGAAATCAAATGTACAAATACATTTATAAAATATTCTGTATTAATAGATAAACCATCAAGAAATTGATAATGCCTGTTCGAAAGGAATGTCTTTTTTGGAAATAATTACTTGTAATGTGACCGTGCAATAAAAAGCCATTGCATGGTCACATGACGATGTATATATACATATATATTCATGAAAAACAGCAAAAAATCAATATTACACAAAAATAGTCCAATATATAATAAATCCTAACCCTCTATACTACAATAGCACCGTATGTAGTTTTACACTTAAATTGTACACGAAAAAAACCTGTCGATTTGATTTCTATGCTATAGTGCCCATATGCTTCGGTGGTCATGTGGTGGATGAAGGTGACAGAGCAGTCACCGAAAAGTCATTCTTCAACCCTATACTGGTTGTGAGATATCAAAGTCAATTCACTTCAAAATTGAGGCTTTGATATCTAGTAAATTTAACACAAAGAAAAACTTGCTATCACATTATAATTTGCATGCTTTCAATTAGATTGCGACATGTAAAATGATTATAGTGCACGACCTCCTTGTTTTGGTAAACAATCACAGATTTCCCTTACAATCAGAAATAATCTAATGATATAATGAATACCGATATCACAATAATTTAGTAAAAACGAAAAGTTAGACTTTGAAACTGAGTTAGGTCAGACCTGACAGGTCTTAACTCTTTCACCAGCGTCTTTGAGAACACGTTTAGATTTCTGAAAACTCCTGTTGGCTGCTTTCATATTGATCTGGACACAGACTTGCTGAAGCACTTCTGAACATCGCCATTTCAAAACGTCAGCAATATGCGTTTGTCCTTCTTTCTCCAAAAGACGTTTTGACGGCTTTATCAAACGATGATTCTATGATAACATGGGGAAAAGAAAGCAAAAGTTATTCAAGCAACGAGAACATGAAACGTATATTTAAAACTTGTCAAATCTAAAACTTGAACATAACAAGATATAATAGGTAAAACATGCTTACTTTCATCTGTTCCCCCTAGCATTGTTTTCACGACCTGTATGTGTTGTTCCCAGTCATCGCCGTTAGAAAGTAATGTGGATTTCGCCTCTTCCTCTATAGTCTTAAAAGATAATATAACATTTAAAACCAAACCCTTTCAATTGTACAGTATAAACTCGGAGACTACTCTTAATTTGAAAACTTAAATTTAAAACTAATGAAGCAATAAAAACATTAAATTGAAAGCCGACATGTAAACAAAATCGACATTCTACCTACAGACTCTTGAAGTGGCTTGTTCATAAAAAAAAACTTGATTTCAATGGCAAATGTTCTTAAAATATTGCTTACAAAATATTTATTTGACCTATCATCTTACTTTTGATATGCATTGCCATGTCCCATACCCATTTTCAAGAACTAGAGAATATAACATTAAGATCCACCGGTATATGAAAGTTGTTTTGAAGTGATAATTTGTATTTGATTGGTATTGGTTAAAGTTTAATTCAGATTAAGGACTCAGAAATTAACATCTTTCATATCGTGATATTCCAAATAAGAGGACGTTTTGCCTTGTACGCAATAAAACGTGTGATCAATAAGCACAGATCACTCAAGTGAAAAAGCGGAATAGTACTGTACATATGAATGTAAAATCTAACGCCCTTAACTCAAAAGTACCAACCTGGTCAACTGGAACAAGAATGCCTGGTATCTCGTCTCCGTCCAACTTGTGCTTTTCACATAAATGTATTGACTCATAAACCAGCTGCCGGATGTACAACTGTGTACTCACAATCGCCTGTAAAAAGAAGTGGTTGAATAGTGCGTAATTAGTACGTAGACTAAGCCTTAATCAACTGCAATGCAAATCAATATCTAATTGAAAGAAATATATCTGCAGTACATAGATCCTATTATATACTGGTAATTCTTTATCCCATTAGCTACCTTCTACAATGGAGCATTCTATTACCGTATTTGCCAAACGTTTTTGAAACTCATTTGGAATTGTTTGAAGACATCGTGCTTCTCAAGAGTTTCGTTTCAAACTCAGAAAGCAACAATTCTCTAACATATTAATTTCCCGTTTATTTTACATCAACGATACAAGAATTGTATTTCATTTTTACCAGTGAAATATCAAAATATCATATTTTTCACTATCACTTTTGCTGATTTGACCAATCAAATTAATCATTAGAAAATACCAAAATAATTGACCAATCAGAAAGCCCGACATATATGTCAGCACCTGGACAGGGGGAACTACTTTTTTTGTTTACAAATTATGCTGTAGGCCTAGTTAGCATACGGGGTAGGTTTTTCGTTGATAAAAAATGTAATAAACAGAATATTCTATATCTTGTAAATAAATGTCTAGGTCAATGAACCAATCAGATCGCTGTTCAATGAAATATTTCCAGGACTGGCCCAATGTTAGTGTATTGCGAATGGGTGACGCTTAGTTTGGTAACATAAAATGATTTCCGACTCTCTTTTCTTATCCAGAGATTGAGAAAATGATGACAATAAGGATGATAACAAGGAATACCCACACTAAATCGTATTTCAAATTAAAAACTGATCAAACGAGGGGCAATACTTCGACATGGAGACATCATTGTGTTCCAGAGGACACAAATGCCATATGCTTCTTCAACAACATCTGTCATGCAAATCTAGATAAAATATGGATTAAGTCATTTTTTCAAGATGAGAACTAGTGTGGTGAAAACAAAACCACTGGATCTTTCAAAGGATTTCCATACTGTCTTCCTAAACCTGCATCTCTCGAAACCTTGTAGTCGAAAGTGGACAGATAATCAGAACAAGTCGAACCATAACGAAAACACATCGTCACTGTTTGGGAGTTCTCCGTTACTTGTTATCTGAAATGCTCCTCGATATAAGAAGTCTTGTATGAAAAGAAAGAGACGACCAAGAGAGTGAGGCAGTTTTTCTCATGAGTTTGCCAATAGCCTGCTGGCATAGCGTGTCACCAAACTCGACCAAGAGGTTGTCGATCAGAAATTCAATTATTCTCATGGTTTAATCATCGGTGTATTTTCTGTGGCCTCGACTTTTCACAAATATGTACTTACAATGCATTACTCTTGTACTTTCGTGGAACAGAATGCTCTCATGAGAACACTGGTGTTCCTTAATATTGGAATAGGGATTGGTAGTGTAAAGATAAAACTAAAAAACAAATGTTTTGATGGAAGAATTTGATTCCAAGTTCAAATGTGCAAGATCAATCAAAAGCTCTTTGGAGTTTTTCAAAATGCACATTTCGTTCATTCCGTAAAATATATCCAAATCCTGACTTAATTAGGTATTAAGAACGGTAGATACATGTAGAAGTTTGGATAAAAGATAAGTTGAGTAACTGTTCCAATATTAGCAATGAAACATTGTTTATAATGATCGGAAACCTTGCCAATACAAAGTGGACATTACAATTAGGGGGCCAAAATATGTTATGTGTTATCGTTAGCATATTACTAGCAAGGAAGCGAGCTTTGCTTCAGTTAAAACCTAAAACACCACACCAAAGTAGAAACAATATTATTTCAGATATATAGAAAACAATTGCTGTGATGTCATCTATTGGTATTTGAGTACTTAATTCCACAGAAAACTGAGGTATATCCCGCATTATGTAAACATTGTGTATTATGAAAAATATTGGACAGTCCAAGGTCATATACGCCTCAGACAATCCACAATGTTAAATAATGGTTTTCTGCTTATATCAATGGAGACTGTCTGTGCTAGGCCATACGTACCTATCGATATATATGTTAGTCTTGGATACATATTGAATTCCCGTTACTGGTTAACAGATAATATAATGGACTAATTTTAATCAATGATATAATGGACTAATGTTGGGCTAATGCTAATAAATAATATAGTAGACTAATGTTTGTGAATAATATAATGGATTTATATTTATAAATAATATAATTGACTAATATTTATAAATAATATAATGGATTGATATTTATAAATAATATATGTGACTACTGTTTATAAACAAGAGGCCCAGAGGGCCTGTATCGCTCACCTGGACTTCATGAGATATGAAACAAGAATGATGATTAAGTATATTTGTCACTGGTATTGCTACATGTATGCCAATATATCATAGGCATTTTATATGGCTACGTGAGGATTTGATGTCAAAAAATGCATTAATCCATGAAATAAAATCAACTTTTGGAACAACCCCATAGGGATGCTACCACACAAATGTGAGTGATATCCATTGCTTAGTTTCAGAAAAGAAGTTGTTTTAAACCAATTGACCCCTTTTGACCCCACCTTCTGCACCCCGGGGGGAGTGGGGGTCAGTTCCTTCCTTTATAAAATTTTGAATCGCTACCCAAAAGGATGCTACCAGGCAAATATGAGAGATATCCCTTGCTTAATTGGTTTCAGAGAAGAAGTTGTTCATATCAATTCAGCCAAATTGACCTCTCTTGGCCCCGCCACTCAGGCCCCGGCGGGTCAGCCTCACCATTTGTACAATTTTGAATGCCCACCCAATAGTGATGCTACCAGGCAAATAAGAGCAATATCCATTGCTTGGTTTCAGAGAAGAAGTCGCTAATATCGATATAGCCAAATTGACCACATTTGGCCCCGCCCTTCAGGCCCCTGGGGGGTCAGCCCCATCATTTGTACAATTTTGAATCCCCAACCCATAGTGATGCTACCAGGCAAATATGAGCGATATCCATCGCTTTCTTTCAGAGAAGAAGTCGTTTATATTAAGAGAGGCAAATTGACCCCTTTTGGCACCGCCCCTCAGACCCCTTGCGGGTCAGCCCCACCATTTGTACAATTTTGAATCCCCACTCCATAGGGATGCTACCAGGTAAATATGAGTGATATCCATTGCTTAGTTTCAGAGCAGAAGTCGTTTATATCAATTCTGTAAAACTGACCCCTTTTGGCCCCGCCCCTCAGACCCAAGGGGGTCAGCCCCGTCATTTGTACAAATTCAAATTCCTACCCCAAGGTGATGCTACCAGTAAAATATGACAGATATCCATTGTTTGGTTCCAGAGAAGAAGTCAATTATATGAATGACAGGCATTGCTCGGTTTCAGAGAAGAAGTCGTTTATATCAATATAGCCAAATTGACCACATTCGGCCCCACCCCTCAGGTCCCTGGGGGGTCAGCCCCATCATTTGTACAATTTTGAATCCCCACCCCATAATGATGCTACCAGGCAAATATGAGCTATAGCCATTGCTTGGTTTCAGAGAAGAAGTCGTTTATATCAATACAGCCAGATTGACCACATTTGGCCCCGCCCCTCAGGCCCCTGGGGGGTCAGCCCCATCATTTGTACAATTTTGAATCCCCACCCCATAGTGATGCTACCAGGCAAATATGAGTGTTAGCCATTGCTTGGTTTCAGAGAAGAAGTCGTTTATATCAATAGCGCAAAAATGACCCCTTTTGGCCCCGCCCCAGAGGCCCCCAGGGGGTCAGCCCCATCATTTGTACAATTCTGAGTCCCCTACCCATAGGGATGATATGAAGAAGAAGTCAATTGTTGACGGACAGACGGACGACGGACGACGGACGACGGACGCAACGGTATGGCATAAGCTCACATTGGTCCTTCGGACCAGGTGAGCTAATAATATAATGGACTAATTATAATAAATGATAAAATGGACTACTGTTTATAAATATATATATATATATAATGGACTAATATTTTACTGTTTTGATGGAAAGACAGGCCAGTAAAGTTATGTCAACCAGCAGTTGAAAGCAAACTACAAATGTATGATTTTTTACGCCCATGTGAAGCATATTTATCGCAATGTGTGGGATACAAAACCATTGAGGAACATGCAGCGAAATGTCATATAGTTGTTAAGTATGTCGTGTCAAAGTAAAAAGATTTGCAGTACTATCGGTACCGTCTTTGTAAATGTGAAGATATAACGCTCAAAACTGGAGCTTACGACATTCCTTGTTTCTGAAACAATCTTGTAAATCGCGTGTAGTTCAAGCCATTTTTATACTTAAAGTCATCATTATATTTTTACAAAGTGAAATAAGCCAACAAGTACCGTCATACTTTGAAAGTCAAACTATACCGCAAAGTTGACCAAATAATGGCAGAACAGGAACAAAGGGAGGATCATGTGTCATGTTAAGCGAGGTTAAAACACAGATAAAAACAATCCGCATACGTGGTTTAGTTTGGTTAATTTTGTTTAACGTCCTATTAACAGCAAGGGTAATTAAGGACGTGCCTGGTTTCGGGGGTGGATGGAAGCCGGAGTACCCGGAGAAAAACCACCGATCTACGGTCAGTACCTGGCAACTGCCCAACGCGGGTTTCGAACTCGCAACCCTCAGGTGGAGGGCTAGTGATAAAGTGTCGGGACACCTTAACCACTCGGCCACCGCGGCCCCTTCCATCCGCATACAATTACTGACACTTCCAACAGCATGGTAATACAAGTCAAGTGTTTCGACTAGATATAAACAAGATATTTTATTATAGCTTTAATAACACGAAATGGTGACAAACATAAACAAGAGGCCCAGAGGGCCTGTATCGCTCACCTGGTTTCATGATATATGAAATAAGGATGATGCTTCAGTATATTTGTCGCTGGTATTGCTATGTCAATATATATCATAAGCATTTTATATGGGTACATGTACATTGGTTTTATTTTAATACTAAAAATGCCAAAAAGTGCATTAATCCATGAAATGAAATGGACGTTTGGCGTGACCCCATAGGGTTGCTACCAAACAAATGTGAGTGATATCCATTGTTTAGTTTCAGAGAAGATCTTGTTTGGACTTATTGACCCCTTTTAACCCTGCCCTCTGCCCCCTGGGGGGTCAGCTCCTTCCTTTATACAATTTTGAATCTCTACCCCTATAGGATGCTACCAGTCAAGCCATTGCTAACTTTCAGAGAATAATTTGTTTAAATCAATTTAGCCAAATTGACCCCTTTTGGCCCCACCCCTCAGCCCCCTGGCGGCCTGGGTCAACCCCAACATTTGTACAATTTTGAATCCCCACCCCATAACCATGCTGCCATACAAATGTGAGTAATATCCATTGCTTAGTTTCAGAGAAGAAGTTGTTTAAACAAATTGACCAATTTTGGCCACGCCTCTCAGGCCCCTTGGGGGTCAGCCCCACCATTTGTACAATTTTGAATCCCTACCCCAAGGTGATGCTACCAGTAAAATATGAGCGATATCCATTGCTTAGTTTCAGAGCAGAAGCCTTTTATATCAATTCTGCAAAACTGACCCCTTTTGGCCCCGCCCCTCAGCCCCCAGGGGGTCGGCCCAGTCATTTTCACAATTTCAAATTCCTACCCCAAGGCGATGCTACCAGTAAAATATGAGAGATATCCATTGTTTGGTTCCAGAGAAGAGGTCAATTATATGAATATAGCCCGATTGACCACATTTGGCCCCGCCCTTCAGGTCCCTGGGGGGTCAGTCCCATCATTTGTACAATTTTGAATCCCCACCCCATAGTAATGCTACCAGGCAAATATGAGTGACAGGCATTGCTGGGTTTCAGAGAAGAAGTTGTTTATATCAATATAACCAAATTGACCACATTTGTCCCCGCCCCTCAGGCCCCTGGGGGGCCAGCCCCATCATTTGTACAATTTTGAATCCTCACCCCATAGTGATGCTACCAGGCAAATATGAGCAATATCCATTGCCCGGTTTCAGAGAAGAAGTTGTTTATATCAATATAGCCCAATTGACCCCTTTTGGCCCGCCCCTCAGGCCCCTGGGGGGCCAGCCCCATCATTTGTACAATTTTGAATCCTCACCCAATAGTGATGCTACCAGGCAAATATGAGCGATATCCATTGCTCGGTTTCAGAGAAGAAGTCGTTTATATCAATATAGCAAAATCGACCCCTTTTGGCCCCGCCCCTCAGGCCCCTGTGGGGCCAGCCCCATCATTTGTACAATTTTGAGTCTCCTACCCGTAGGGATGCTTCTGACCAAATTTGATCAAATTCTAATCAGCGGTTATGAAGAAGAAGTCAATTGTTGACGGACGGACGGACGGACGACGGACGACGGACGCCACGGTATGGCATAAGCTCACCTTGGTCCTTCGGACCAGGTGAGCTAACAATGTCCTTAACCAAATGAAATTCAATTATTACCTTTACAGTTTTTTTTACACTGCTGGCAGTTTATGTGCATAAATACTGTCCACCATGATGGATTTCATTTGCATGAATACTTGTTCCGTCAACTCACAGCAACGTGCATTAATGCTTTTGTTCTATTTGAAGAAATTGTTCGTTAGATGGCAGATTCGATTTTGATGATTTCCTCTCCAGATGGAGGCCTGGTAACTTTGTAATGTAATAGTGTCTTCCAGCAACACAGGTACAACTGAGATAATCGCAGACACCAGACCGAACAATCACACTCAGGCTTACACTACAAGCGAAACTTACACCAACGAAACTTTCTGAGAGATATTTTATGTGACAGACATAGTTCATGTTGTGAATTGAATTTAGACGTTTGGAATTCACTGAAATTGTAAATACAAATGTTGATTTTTATTATTTACCTCATGTTTGTACAAATCATTTCGTACAGAGGTTACACGAGCATTAATTTTTTTTTTTTTTTTTTTTTTTTGTATTTCAGTAAAGTTTTAATGAAGAAAGACTTTTCATCGTGTGACTAATTCGTAAAATATTAAGCGTCCGCACTGGACTTAATGCTCATAATTGTGAACAAAAATTTGACAGCAATAGGAAAATCGCAACGACAACCGATTAACAAATGAAATCTGAAGTTTTGTCGCAATATTAGGGTCCGAAAGTGCAAAATGATTACATTGAAATACATGTCATTATACAAAGACATATCATCATGTCCAGTCTGTGAAATTCACATCCAATTGTTGTTCTTCCCTTGCGATGTTAGACATCACATCTTATGGGTCTTTGGACGTATATACGGAAGACTGATGACTCACAAAGTGAATGGAAGACTATCCTGCAAATAGTGAATTAATTATCAATTATCTAATTAGTTTACAGTAATACTACAGTAGTACTGGCTGGAGTTAAACAAATATTCAAACATGTCCAAAAGCCGAGAACTGCATGCTGTACCTCATCTTTGACCATGCTGATTAGAGAGTTAATTGATCAAGCTCCTCGAGTTTTCATTCTTTGCATCTATGGTACATTTGAATGCCATTGTTTTGGATTTTGATTAAACTGATTTGAAATATCAAGAATCTTATTACGTTTTAGTTATTTAGACAGAAGAAAGGTTTGAGAAAATAATTCAGTTCTTCAAGTTCCAGCAGGCAATCAAGGAATGAATTCAAAAGGCAGACATTGCCTAAAAGCAATAGCTGGAACATTGTCATGCATGTCATTTCGCAGCAATTTATCATGCATGGCATTAGTACAACATGTAATAATACCAGTGCTGTTGAATTCGGAATCTCACTCGTCTCTTTCCGTCATATCGACGGAAAGGCCCGAGCGGTTTTCTGATTGGAAAGGATTAATATATTTTCACACTGATACAAAAGAAAGCTGGATTTAAGAATCCACTTCTGAAATCAATGTTATTTATTGTATATTCTGATGCATGTCAAAATCACTCCGATCTGACATTTGGTTTCGTGTTTGATATTGTACTGTAATAGGTCGTGTTCATTGGAAAGTTCTGTTCGACGTACATTTTTATGTATACATGTAATTCAACATAGGTGTACGACTATGGCATTCCCATAGTCATTTCAATGATATCGATGTTTTTTTCATAAAAAGTCACGACTTTTAAATGGTGTTATGATTTACACGGTAGGACTTGGTGTTATGCGATAAACATGTTTTGTTAGGTGTGTAGATACAAAAAGACAGCTGCTACACCAGACCCATTTACAAACTGTAATATACATGTTACCAAGAAGTTGAGAATGTCATGGCAACAACCACCTATCTGAGTTTGGGGTGAGTGAACTATGAGCTAAATAATTATCACAGAGGAGGTAACCACCACCTGACATGTGTATAAATGACTACTGTATAATATTTATAAACTTCCCTTTTTCGACCTCTGGTAATTCGAAAACACTGCTTAACTCGAACGAAAAAATTAGTTAGTTTTGTATAGAATATACATGATTATCTCGAATACTCCTAATATCCCGAAGTTTTTCAAGTTTTTCATTACCCTAACTGACTTCGAGATTCGATTGTATGTCCAAATTCACAGTGAAAGATATCAGCGGCCTGATATATGTGAACTTAATGATATTAGATCAGGTCATTTCATGGAAACCAGTCAAACAATCAAAGAAATTGTAATATACCCGAGAACTAAACATTGCATTTCCGAATTCTAACTTATACACAAGTCCTAAATGTAATAGAGGATTGTTATACACAAGTCCTAAATGTAATAGAGGACTGTTATACACAAGTCATAACTGTAATAGAGAATTGTTATACACAAGTCATAACTGTAATAGAGGATTGTAATACACAAGTCTTAACTGTAATAGAGGATTGTAATACACAAGTCTTAACTGTAATAGAGGATTGTAATACACAAGTCCTAACTGTAATAGAGGATTGTTATACACAAGTCCTAACTGTAATAGAGGATTGTTATACACAAGTCATAACTGTAATAGAGGATTGTTATACACAAGTCATAACTGTAATAGAGGATTGTTGTACACAAGTCATAACTGTAATAGAGGATTGTTATACACAAGTCCTAACTGTAATAGAGGATTGTAATACACAAGTCTTAACTGTAATAGAGGATTGTAATACACAAGTCCTAACTGTAATAGAGGATTGTTATACACAAGTCCTAACTGTAATAGAGGATTGTTATACACAAGTCCTAACTGTAATAGAGGATTGTTATACACAAGTCATAACTGTAATAGAGGATTGTTATACACAAAAATCATAACTGTAATAGAGGACTGTTATACACAAGTCATAACTGTGATAGAGGACTGTTAAACACAAGTCCTAACTGTAATAGGGGATTGTTATACACAAGTCATAACTGTAATAGAGGATTGTTATACACAAGTCCTCACTGTAATAGAGGATTGTTAAACACAAGTCATAACTGTAATAGAGGATTGTTATACACAAGTCATAACTGTAATAGAGGATTGTTATACACAAGTCCTCACTGTAATAGAGGATTGTTATACACAAGTCCTAACTGTAATAGAGGATTGTTATATATGAGTCATAACTGTAATAGAGGATTGTTATACACAAGTCCTAACTGTAATAGGGGATTGTTATACACAAGTCATAACTGTAATAGAGGATTGTTATACACAAGTCCTAACTGTAATAGAGGATTGTTATACACAAGTCATAACTGTAATAGAGGATTGTTATATATAAGTCCTAACTGTAATAGAGGATTGTTATACACAAGTCCTAACTGTAATAGAGGATTGTTATACACAAGTCCTCACAGTAATAGATGATTGTTATACACAAGTCATAACTGTAATAGAGGATTGTTATACACAAGTCCTCACTGTAATAGAGGATTGTTATACACAAGTCATAACTGTAATAGAGGATTGTTATATACAAGTCATAACTGTAATAGAGGATTGTTATACACAAATCCTAACTGTAATAGAGGATTGTTATACACAAGTCATAACTGTAATAGAGGATTGTTATACACAAGTCCTAACTGTAATAGAGGATTGTTATATATAAGTCATAACTGTAATAGAGGATTGTTATACACAAGTCCTAACTGTAATAGAGGATTGTTATACACAAGTCATAACTGTAATAGAGGATTGTTATACACAAGTCCTAACTGTAATAGAGGATTGTTATATATAAGTCATAACTGTAATAGAGGATTGTTATACACAAGTCCTAACTGTAATAGAGGATTGTTATACACAAGTCCTCACTGTAATAGAGGATTGTTATACACAAGTCATAACTGTAATAGAGGATTGTTATACACAAGTCCTCACTGTAATAGAGGATTGTTATACACAAGTCATAACTGTAATAGAGGATTGTTATATACAAGTCATAACTGTAATAGAGGATTGTTATACACAAATCCTAACTGTAATAGAGGATTGTAATACACAAGTCCTCACTGTAATAGAGGATTGTTATACACAAGTCCTAACTGTAATAGGGGATTGTTATACACAAGTCATAACTGTAATAGAGGATTGTTATACACAAGTCCTCACTGTAATAGAGGATTGTTATACACAAGTCCTCACTGTAATAGAGGATTGTTATACACAAGTCATAACTGTAATAGAGGATTGTTATACACAAGTCCTAACTGTAATAGAGGATTGTTATATATAAGTCATAACTGTAATAGAGGATTGTTATACACAAGTCCTAACTGTAATAGAGGATTGTTATACACAAGTCCTCACTGTAATAGAGGATTGTTATACACAAGTCATAACTGTAATAGAGGATTGTTATACACAAGTCCTCACTGTAATAGAGGATTGTTATACACAAGTCATAACTGTAATAGAGGATTGTTATACACAAGTCATAACTGTAATAGAGGATTGTTATACACAAGTCCTCACTGTAATAGAGGATTGTTATACACAAGTCATAACTGTAATAGAGGATTGTTATACACAAGTCCTAACTGTAATAGAGGATTGTTATACACAAGTCCTCACTGTAATAGAGGATTGTTATACACAAGTCATAACTGTAATAGAGGATTGTTATACACAAGTCCTCACTGTAATAGAGGATTGTTATACACAAGTCATAACTGTAATAGAGGATTGTTATATACAAGTCATAACTGTAATAGAGGATTGTTATACACAAATCCTAACTGTAATAGAGGATTGTAATACACAAGTCATAACTGTAATAGAGGATTGTTATACACAAGTCATAACTGTAATAGAGGACTGTTATACACAAGTCCTAACTGTAATAGAGGATTGTTATACACAAGTCCTAACTGTAATAGAGGATTGTTATACACAAGTCCTAACTGTAATAGAGGATTTTTATGTACAAGTCATAACTGTAATAGAGGATTGTTATACACAAGTCCTAACTGTAATAGAGGATTGTTATACACAAGTCCTAACTGTAATAGAGGATTTTTATGTACAAGTCATAACTGTAATAGAGGATTGTTATACACAAGTCCTCACTGTAATAGAGGATTGTTATACACAAGTCATAACTGTAATAGAGGATTGTTATACACAAGTCCTAACTGTAATAGAGGATTGTTATACACAAGTCCTCACTGTAATAGAGGATTGTTATACACAAGTCATAACTGTAATAGAGGATTGTTATACACAAGTCCTCACTGTAATAGAGGATTGTTATACACAAGTCATAACTGTAATAGAGGATTGTTATATACAAGTCATAACTGTAATAGAGGATTGTTATACACAAATCCTAACTGTAATAGAGGATTGTAATACACAAGTCCTAACTGTAATAGAGGATTGTTATGTACAAGTCCTCACTGTAATAGAGGATTGTTATGTACAAGTCATAACTGTAATAGAGGATTGTTATACACAAGTCCTAACTGTAATAGAGGATTGTTATACACAAGTCATAACTGTAATAGGGGATTGTTATACACAAGTCCTAACTGTAATAGAGGATTGTTATACACCAGTCCTAACTGTAATAAAGGATTGTTATACACAAGTCCTCACTGTAATAGAGGATTGTTATACACAAGTCATAACTGTAATAGATGATTGTTATACACAAGTCCTAACTGTAATAGAGGATTGTTATACACAAGTCATAACTGTAATAGAGGATTGTTATACACAAGTCCTAACTGTAATAGAGGATTGTTATACACAAGTCCTCACTGTAATAGAGGATTGTTATACACAAGTCCTAACTGTAATAGAGGATTGTTATGTACAAGTCATAACTGTAATAGAGGATTGTTATACACAAGTCATAACTGTAATAGAGGATTGTTATACACAAATCCTAACTGTAATAGAGGATTGTAATACACAAGTCCTCACTGTAATAGAGGACTGTTATACACAAGTCATAACTGTAATAGAGGATTGTTATACACAAGTCCTATCTGTAATAGAGGATTGTTATGTACAAGTCCTCACTGTAATAGAGAATTGTTATACACAAGTCCTCACTGTAATAGAGGATTGTTATACACAAGTCATAACTGTAATAGAGGATTGTTATACACAAATCCTAACTGTAATAGAGGACTGTTATACACAAGTCATAACTGTAATAGAGGATTGTTATACACAAGTCCTAACTGTAATAGAGGATTGTTATGTACAAGTCCTCACTGTAATAGAGAATTGTTATACACAAGTCCTCACTGTAATAGAGGATTGTTATACACAAGTCATAACTGTAATAGAGGATTGTTATACACAAGTCATAACTGTAATAGAGGATTGTTATACACAAGTCATAACTGTAATAGAGGACTGTTATACACAAGTCATAACTGTAATAGAGGATTGTTATACACAAATCCTAACTGTAATAGAGGATTGTTATACAAAAGTCATAACTGTAATAGAGGATTGTTATACACAAGTCCTAACTGTAATAGAGGATTGTTATATACAAGTCCTCACTGTAATAGAGGATTGTTATACACAAGTCATAACTGTAATAGAGGATTGTTATACACAAGTCATAACTGTAATAGAGGATTGTTATACAAAAGTCATAACTGTAATAGAGGATTGTTATACACAAGTCATAACTGTAATAGAGGATTGTTATACACAAGTCCTAACTGTAATAGAGGATTGTTATACACAAGTCCTAACTGTAATAGAGGATTGTTATACACAAGTCATAACTGTAATAGAGGATTGTTATACACAAGTCCTCACTGTAATAGAGGATTGTTATACACAAGTCATAACTGTAATAGAGGATTGTTATACACAAGTCCTAACTGTAATAGAGGATTGTTATACACAAGTCATAACTGTAATAGAGGATTGTTATATACAAGTCATAACTGTAATAGAGGATTGTTATACACAAGTCATAACTGTAATAGAGGATTGTTATATACAAGTCATAACTGTAATAGAGGATTGTTATAATACACAAGTCCTAACTGTAATAGAGGATTGTTATACACAAGTCCTAACTGTAATAGAGGATTGTTATACACAAGTCCTAACTGTAATAGAGGATTGTAATACACAAGTCCTCACTGTAATAGAGGATTGTTATACACAAGTCATAACTGTAATAGAGGATTGTTATACACAAGTCATACATGTAACTGTAATAGAGAATTGTTATACACAAGTCATAACTGTTATATGTAATGTTGAAATAATTGAATTTTTTTAGTGGAAACATTTGATCATCTCTATAAAAGCTCATCTTTAGAGTGGGGACATTTGAATTATCCCATGATGTGTTAAGTGTTTTGATTATGTCGGCTTAGATCCCTGTGTTGCCTGTGTCAATGCATGTTCAACCAAACACAACTTCACTCATGGCTCTATAATCTTAAAAGCAGGTAGGCATGCAAAGTTTCTCATGCTGTTTTCATACTAAACTGTACCTACATTTTCTATTTAAATAGTGATTATCATTTCAGAAATGGAAAATGCTAACATAAAAGTGAAAACAAGACTATGCTGATCAGGTAGAGCAGAGAAAGAATTTGCTTGAAATAAATCACAAAAAAAAAAAAAAAAAATATTTCAGCATGCTCCTACATGCAAACATTCCAGAAACATTTGAAGTATCAGTCTGTGACTTACAATCATGTGGCAAATTGAAGGCCTGACAATGTCAGAAGTCTAAAACCCCTGAACATAGCAAGCATCATTACATTCATAACTTCCAATACATGAAGAACATTGAATTAAATCTGTATTGGATATAATGGTTAAAATCACATTTCAAAACAATAACATCATGCAATATTCAGTTATACTTAACAACCACATTTCATGTCAATCTGCTGAAGTTTGAAATATAAATAATGTAGGTATGGTATATGTTATCAATATTAAATGAAAAAAATATCATTTAGACAAAAAATCTACACAGACAACTAACACACACAAACACTGCTACAGGAAACACAGGGTTACCTCCCCTTCCTTGTCAGAACCGAATGAGTAGATTAAGTGAGAAGTTAAAGAATTTCAACCTTATTTTTAGCCTGTCAGGCTATTTTAGTCAAATGCATTGCAAATAAGTTAATTTTGAATGTTTTGCAGCATTTGATGTTTACAATGCTTTTGAAATATGTTTATTCATATATAAATATATAAAATTAAAAAAAAAAAAAATTATTTTTGTGTATGTCGGCCATATTGCAACTGGGCCGCTTTGCTTGAATGTACGTGCCAACAGAAAGCTCAAAACCGGCAAACGGCACGAGTGGCAAGCTGGAATTAAGTTCGCCCATATTGTCTCCTCATTATAAAAGTGAGGTGGATTACAGAGTGTGAAGCCACCAAATGTAGAGATGTGATTTATTTGATATCCTACTCCCATGCTAAACTAACATCCATAAATTCCTATGCACTTTGCAGACAAAATTTTGAAATTCAGTAAAATATATTATTATAATATCATATATTTGTAATTTTTTCGGCTGATAACTTCTTATCATAATGCTTTGATTTATAAATCAATGAATAGTGAATATGGGTGTTGATGATCTATTAATCTTCAAAAAGCATCATTTTTGCATTACTATGTCATTTTAGAAATTTTGGTAAATTGAGAGCACATTTTCACAAAATAACACAATTCTTGGAAGGAACGATTGATAGATTGAATTATTATTATAGTACACCTTTTAGAAAAAAAAAAAAAAAAAAAAAAAAATTCATGCATTTTTGTAAAATACATTGTCGGCCACTAAGGAGCTGCAGAAATTGGTCCAAACTGGCACCCCTCTTTTCCAGCAGGAAGGATGTCCAGTAGGACAGCATGGATCTAGAGTACTCACCACATTTTGTGGCAGGATAATAAAAATAGTTTCAACAAAACTAGAAATTTAAGAGGTAACAAAAGGTTATTGTTTTACTTTTTCTTCCAGATAAAGATATTTAAGCATTGGCTTTTTTTTTTTTTAGTTTCATCAGGGTATGAAACTAATTTTGTTTGCAAACTGTATGAATCCGCGTAGCGGAACAAAATTTGTTTCATACCCCGATGAAACTAAAAAATAATTGACATCAACGCTTATAATTAATTTTTGAAAATGATTTTCTAATTTAAAACATGTTTTATGTACAATTTTACTGGTTTTAAATGGGATTCTTTTTCTCAAATCAATACGCAACGTCAATTGTCGTATTGTGACGTCACATTTTTCGCTCCATTCTCGGAATTTCTTTCATACAAGAATGAAAAGAATCTTTCGACCAATCACATTTGAGTATTTACCAGGAAAACAAAGAAAAATTAATTAATGAAATATGAAGTTTGCCATAATTGCCAGACATGTAAATCTTCTATATTTAAAAGATGTTATTACCTTTTCATATAGACCAGGCACAGAGTAGGCATTCTAAGTACGTTATACAATAGATCGGTGACAAGTGTCCCACTATATCACATACCTGGTACGTTATACAATAGATCGGTGACAAGTGTCCCACTATATCACATACCTGGTACTTTATACAATAGATCGATGACAAGTGTCCCACTATATCACATACCTGGTACGTTATACAATAGATCGGTGACAAGTGTCCCACTATATATCACATACCTGGTACGTTATACAATAGATCGGTGACAAGTGTCCCACTATATCACATACCTGGTACGTTATACAATAGATCGGTGACAAGTGTCCCACTATATCACATACCTGGTACGTTATACAATAGATCGGTGACAAGTGTCCCACTATATCACATACCTGGTACATTATACAATAGATCGGTGACAAGTGTCCCACTATATCACATACCTGGTACGTTATACAATGGATCGGTGACAAGTGTCCCACTATATCACATACCTGGTACGTTATACAATGGATCGGTGACAAGTGTCCCACTATATCACATACCTGGTACGTTATACAATAGATCGGTGACAAGTGTCCCACTATATCACATACCTGGTACGTTATACAATAGATCGGTGACAAGTGTCCCACTATATCACATACCTGGTACGTTATACAATGGATCGGTGACAAGTGTCCCACTATATCACATACCTGGTACGTTATACAATAGATCGGTGACAAGTGTCCCACTATATCACATACCTGGTACGTTATACAATAGATCGGTGACAAGTGTCCCACTATATCACATACCTGGTACATTATACAACAGATCGGTGACAAGTGTCCCACTATATCACATACCTGGTACGTTATACAATAGATCGGTGACAAGTGTCCCACTATATCACATACCTGGTACGTTATACAATAGATCAGTGACAAGTGTCCCACTACATCACACACCTGGTACGTTATACAATGGATCGGTGACAAGTGTCCCACTATATCACATACCTGGTACGTTATACAATAGATCGGTGACAAGTGTCCCACTATATCACATACCTGGTACGTTATACAATAGATCGGTGACAAGTGTCCCACTATATCACATACCTGGTACGTTATACAATAGACCTGTGACAAGTGTCCCACTATATCACATACCTGGTACGTTATACAACAGATCGGTGACAAGTGTCCCACTTTATCACATACCTGGTACGTTATACAATAGATCGGTGACAAGTGTCCCACAATATCACATACCTGGTACGTTATACAATAGATCGGTGACAAGTGTCCCACAATATCACATACCTGGTACGTTATACAATAGATCGGTGACAAGTGTCCCACAATATCACATACCTGGTACGTTATACAATAGATCGGTGACAAGTGTCCCACAATATCACATACCTGGTACGTTATACAATAGATCGGTGACAAGTGTCCCACTATATCACATACCTGGTATGTTATACAATAGATCGGTGACAAGTGTCCCACTATATCACACACCAGGTACGTTATACAATAGATCGGTGACAAGTGTCCCACTATATCACATACCTGGTATGTTATACAATAGATCGGTGACAAGTGTCCCACTATATCACACACCAGGTACGTTATACAATAGATCGGTGACAAGTGTCCCACTATATCACATACCTGGTACGTTATACAATAGATCGGTGACAAGTGTCCCACTATATCACATACCTGGTACGTTATACAATAGATCGGTGGCATGTGTCCCACTATATCACATACCTGGTACGTTATACAACAGATCGGTGACAAGTGTCCCACTATATCACACACCTGGTACGTTATACAATAGATCGGTGACAAGTGTCCCACTACATCACACACCTGGTACGTTATACAATAGATCGGTGACAAGTGTCCCACTATATCACATACCTGGTACGTTATACAATAGATCGGTGACAAGTGTCCCACTATATCACATACCTGGTACGTTATACAATAGATCGGTGACATGTGTCCCACTATATCACATACCTGGTACGTTATACAACAGATCGGTGACAAGTGTCCCACTATATCACATACCTGGTACGTTATACAATAGATCGGTGACAAGTGTCCCACTATATCACACACCTGGTACGTTATACAATAGATCTGTGACAAGTGTCCCACTATATCACACACCTGGTACGTTATACAATGGATCGGTGACAAGTGTCCCACTATATCACATACCTGGTACGTTATACAATAGATCGGTGACAAGTGTCCCACTATATCACATACCTTGTAGGTTATACAATGGATCGGTGACAAGTGTCCCACTATATCACATACCTGGTACGTTATACAATAGATCGGTGACAAGTGTCCCACTATATCACATACCTGGTACGTTATACAATAGATCGGTGACAAGTGTCCCACTATATCACATACCTGGTACGTTATACAATAGACTGGTGACAAGTGTCCCACTATATCACATACCTGGTTTGTTATACAATAGATCGGTGACAAGTGTCCCACTACATCACATACCTGGTACGTTATACAATAGACTGGTGACAAGTGTCCCACTATATCACATACCTGGTACGTTATACAATAGATCGGTGACAAGTGTCCCACTATATCACATACCTGGTACGTTATACAATAGATCGGTGACAAGTGTCCCACTATATCACATACCTGGTACGTTATACAATAGATCGGTGACAAGTGTCCCACTTTATCACATACCTGGTACGTTATACAATAGATCGGTGACAAGTGTCCCACTACACCACATACCTGGTACGTTATACAATAGATCGGTGACAAGTGTCCCACTATATCACATACCTGGTACGTTATACAATGGATCGGTGACAAGTGTCCCACTATATCACATACCTGGTACGTTATACAATAGATCGGTGACAAGTGTCCCACTATATCACATACCTGGTACGTTATACAATAGATCTGTGACAAGTGTCCCACAATATCACATACCTGGTACGTTATACAATAGATCGGTGACAAGTGTCCCACTATATCACAAACCTGGTACGTTATACAATAGATCGGTGACAAGTGTCCCACTATATCACATACCTGGTACGTTATACAATAGATCGGTGACAAGTGTCCCACAATATCACATACCTGGTACGTTATACAATGGATCGGTGACAAGTGTCCCACTTTATCACATACCTGGTACGTTATACAATAGATCTGTGACAAGTGTCCCACTATATCACATACCTGGTACGTTATACAATAGATCGGTGACAAGTGTCCCACTATATCACATACCTGGTACGTTATACAATAGATCGGTGACAAGTGTCCCAATTTCATATATATATGCAAGGCTTCTTAATATAATATGAGCTGAAACTGGAAAAAAATTCAGCAGTTCCACAGATATGTTGATTTGGTTTACTCACATTTTTGTCAACTGTCCTTTGTATGATTTCTAAAACATCAGGTGGGGCTGATTCACTCAGTTTCCTCGTCTGGTCACGGTATTGGTAATGATTTTCCATGTAGAAATCACAGTTACTCTAAAAAGTAATTATTTTGAAATATATCATGTTTCAAAAATTGTAAAACAAGTACTTTATGTAATCAACTAATAAAATAATGTTCAACAGACATGTCCCCTGGGGAATGAATGCTGGTGGGGGGGAGGGGGGGGGGGGGGGGGGGGGGGGGGGGGGCACATCCAAACATGCATGTAAATTTGATTGATGATAACTGATATGACCATTAATCTATTTTGTTGGACAATTGCAAAGTTAGACATTTGTGTATAACAATAACATTAATCTAATTTCATAAATGTGTGATTTCTCAGGATTTCATTAATATATTCTTTTTTCCAAAATAGATTTTCTTCTTGAAAAAAGCTCTCAATGAGAAATAAATGGAATTGTCTGAAACTGCACACAGTATTCAAAATTGCTACATTTTCAAAATTTCTTTTCATTTCATAACCACTTTGGATGCACTGCATTGTGTAATAAAAAAATTATTAAATATGGATTACAATATTTAACTGTGAAATTGTTTACATTGATTGAGTTTTTTTTTTAAATTCAAGAAACTTTGAGCATTTTAACACCAAAGAAAAAACCTAATGTTGAGAATCTCTTAGTATGTAGTGACTATATTGTAACAATTTAAAAAATAAATTAACACATATTTAAGATACAGATGATTTGAAAATAGATTCATTCTTTGATCACAAAGGCCATAACCAACAATATCAATTTGCAATTATATTGTCAATGAATAATTAAGTATCTTCTGGAAAATACAACAGTTTCAATTTTTGCATAATTTTTCTACAAGTTAATTAGATAAAAAAACATGTAAGATGTTTTGGAGAACAGTGTTTGGTTTGGATTAATTGGAAAAAAATTCAAAATGAAATAATCAAATGTAAAATATCTTATACAAAGTGCTCTGCACAAAACCTAGTTTTATATTAAGAAATACTGCAGGGATAGAAAACTTAATCAAATTTACCTTTAAACAATTTTTAAAAAGAATAGCTTGAGCATTGGACTCTGGTTTTAGCTTCTTCAGTTGCTGAATTTTTACCACAAGCTGGGAAAGATAGTCAGCTACATCTTCCTGTTTAAAATACAAAATGGCAAATATTTCTCTCTTCAATGTAGAATGAGCCATATTTATAGAGTTTACAGTAATGTATTATATACCCATGCACCCCATCAGTTCCCTGATCCCCAAAACAAACTACAAAATTTCTCATACATACATCAGCCATATGTTTGAATGTACAAAATGTACATATCATAATGCAGATACTGAAATTCCTTCGCTGACCTATCGGAGCAACCACTGATATGTAATAGGAAGGAGTAATGAAAAATACCCTGCCCATGCCGGTGTGACATGGTATTTTGAAGCATGGTAAAATAAACCGGGGTCAAAATACCATAATGATAAAATGAACCGCGGTTGATTTCACCATTATGGTGAAAATTAACCTCCCATGGTAAAGTGAATTAAGCCACATACCTTATAATTTGTTTTTAAGTGACTTTTCTTTACATAATTTTTTATCAATTACTTCTCTACATCTGATAAAACAAAGATTTAGGGTGGGGCAGGGCGCTTCACTTTACCACTGCCATGGTAAAGTGAAGCATTTCACTATTTTCTTATTAATTCACTTTTTTTGCCGAATCTTTTTTAGATTGCCTCATTTTAATCCTCTAAACACATTCTTGGCTTCGATCTAACATCCTTCCTCTCTCAGGGAAAACATCCTACCACTAGGCTAAAGTGAAATTCCCCATAGTCTGATCTATATAGAGAATACATGGTCATATCAGTGTCCTCAAATATAAGCTGTATTTTGGCGAGGGTAAAGAAAGACAAAAGTGGCGAGCCTTGGCGAGCCACTTTTGTCTTTCTGTCCCGAGCCAAAAATACAGCTTATATTTGAAGACACTGACCATGTATTCTATTTATCCTGCAAAAGTGATCAAAAATAAGCATTTTGAAGTGAAACGGATTCATCAATGATCCAAATATGTTCGCTTTGAAACGTAGTTTCACTTCGAAGTAGGTCAATCGAATTGGCGCACGTGCTAAGATTCCAAAATACTGCTTTTTTCCGTCACTGTCGTATACAGCAAAAATATATGTGGTGGGTGTATTCCGACAATGCGGTGGCAGTTGCAGGATAAATATATATATAGTAGGCTGACCTTAAACTCTCCACTTTTTGACAGATACACAATGATACAAAGATGTCACACATACACTCCACAGGGGATCGCTACAGATCTGATATAAATCTAACATCGAAACATCAACCACCTTAACAGTCCACCAAGCATGCACATGAAAACACAAGTATCATGAAAATCAAGAGAGAATTATTATCACGGTGAATGTTATCAACATCTGAGAAAGATGACAAGTAAAGTAAAGGCCTACGTCAACCACTAACTATAGTTACTATGATTTAACTATAGTAGAAGCGAATTCACTTCAAGGACATGTAATGCACATGTTTATAGAGAAACAAGAAGTTACGATGATCAGGTCTCATCAACTTTGGCTCAACCAGCAATTTCACCAATTTCGCCGATTTCATTGATTTCACTGATTTCACTGATTTCCTTTGGTCTGACACAGCAACAAGACTTCATATGTGCATGCGCCACCCATTGGAAGCACAACAGTGATTGGTTGTTGTTTATACGCATATGTAACCACATTAGACGGAACAGCCTGACTATATATAGTAAATAGCTGATGCACAAAGTAGGCAAATAAGGACTTGGGTGATGGAAAAGATGCCATCAAACAAATCAAAATGCGTTTAAGATGTAGATGCCCAAAGATATGGTTGCATGGAAACAAAGAGAGCTAAATGATCTCAGAGCCAGGATAAACACTGCTAAACCAAAGAACGATTATAATTCTTTTTTAGAAATAGACCATATAACGTACATGTACATCTTAAACAACAAGTTCTCAACATCTTTTCCTGATTACTAAGCCTAAAAATTCTCAGAGGTAGGTTGAAACCCTGAAATTTACGATGGATTGAGGAAGTACGAACGCGCTGTAATTTTATTGGCTAATAAAGATATGATTGCGACTAACCTGTGACTTTGCCAGCGTTTTGATGTTACTTTTACTGTCTTTATCCTTGTGAGTAGTGTTGTCTTCCAGAGACTCGACAATGGTCTGGTACTGTAAATCATTTTAATTCTGTATAATTACACATAAAACAATACAACACTGATTAACTTTAATTATGAAGTATTAAGATATTCTCCTCTCATTAAGAAATTTTACCATCTCAATTCTCTGTCACCCCTAGGGTATGATAGACAGCATGCTGCCAACAATACAATGACGTCATGGTGACAATTCAATAACATCATGACACCAATACAATGACGTCATGGTGACAATTCAATAACATCATGACACCAATACAATGACGTCATGGTGACAATTCAATAACATCATGACACCAATACAATGACGTCATGGTGACAATTCAATGACATCATGACACCAATACAATGATGTCACAACAATACAAACAATGACATCATAGCAATAATTAGAATGACAACACTGCAACAATACAATGACGTCATAACACCAATATAATTACCTTACTGCGACAATACCATGACATCATAACACCAATATAATTACCTTACTGCAACAATACAATGACGTCATGGAGACAATACAATAAATACAATCAATGACATCACAGCAACAATACAAAATGACCTCACACCAATATTATTGTGTATTACAATTTTTTTTTTTTTTTTGACATCACTGTTTTTTTGCGAAGACACCATTGTTATTTACAGAAAAGTAGTTTCAGGTTGATATGACTGACCAAAGGTCAGTAACTTTAATTTTATAAATTTTGCTATAAATGAATTAAAATTGAAGACAGAATAATATTGTATGGCTGTTGCATGGGCAGAAGAAAAATTACACACAATTATACATTACCTCTGTCAACTGCCTCGAAACCGATTCTTTAATTTTCTGAGTAGCAGTATGAAGGCGGACAAGGTCTGTAAAAACATCCTGACTTTGTTCCATTAAATCTTTTTCCACTTTATTTAGCTGTCGATCAACCATTTTGTCCTGGCATGACTTACAGATCCGCAGACACAGTGACACCTCCGGCTCAACCGTGGGGCACTATTATAAATAAATTGTGGAGTAAAATCTGGCCAGAAGGATACTAACATATTAAAAGGTTTAAGGATATAATCTCGAGATGGCTTTCTATATATGTACAGTAATCAGCCTGATTTAATCTGTCCTGAACCCAACTTGATTTGCCCTCTTCTCCTTCTAGAATATATCTTCTGGTCACTCGATTTGAAGCTCTTCTGCTTCTGGAAGATCTTCTACCTCTTCCGTCTCGAAGCTGGAAGATTCATCTTCCAAGATGGCGGCGATCATGTTTAAGTGCGGAGTGATGAGTTTCACTAGAGAAAGATTTATGGCACATACATGCACAGGTTTGTGTTACAGTGTTTGAGAAAACTTAAAAACTTGTTTGTTTTGGGTTATGTTCTTCCGGTTTACTTGATTTACATATAATGGAATGCGATCTTCTGAGAAGGGTGCAAATCGAGTTGGCCTCTGGAGTTAATGACACATCTTGTACACAAGATTATCATGGAAAGAAGGATTTGGTTTGGTTTGGTTTATTTTGTATAACGTCCTATAAACAGCCATGCAGGGTCATTTAAGGACGTGCCAGGTTTGAAGGTGCAGGAAAGCCGGAGTACCCAGAGAAAAACCACAAGCCTACGGTCAGTACATTGCAACTGCCCCACGTAGGTTTCGAACTCGCAACCCAGAGGTGGAGGGCTAGTGTTAAAGTGTCGGGACACCTTAACCACTCGGCCACTTCGGATGCAAGCAAACACAGACACACAGATACCCCCCATACTATGGGGTGGGAATACAAACACACACAAAAAATAAAAAATCTTTGACCTTCCTATAAATGCTGTTTAAGTTTCTGGACAAAGCTTACTTTTAATCTTCAGTTTTGTGATTTCACTTTACATTGACGTAGTAACTTACTCCGTTAATTTTGATGATGGCTAGTTTTGGGTCAGTGTCCTTTGACCGTTCTTCATCAGGGATGAATACGAGTAAATCTTTGCTGGAACAAGACGCACACAAGCTCTTGCTACACAGACGACAGTGATGTTTCTTACGAATCAATGTAAACTTTGTTTTACAGATTTGACATGTGTCCGCCGTGACTTCCAACTGAAAAAAATATAATCTTTGGTCATGCTTCTCAAAATACATTTGAAACAAGAGAGGAAAATTCAACGTCTAGACAAGGTTTTGAACCAGGGACCTCTGAAACTTAGCCAAGTCCAGTTTTACTACTGTAACATATTTAAAATATACATTATTTTTTGTCATTACAGGATAATATGAAACTATTCATGCAGCAAAAACAATCTCGAAGTATAGAGCCAACGCCGTACTTCTGGTTAATGTTTGGTAGGTTCCGAAATCCCGGCTTGGATACCAATTAGTATGCAGGGCGATTGAGAATGTGGGTAAATATAAATCGTAAGAAATCAATCGCAACAAGCCATAGGATAGGTGGTTCTTGGGTTTATTTGGAAGGTCAGGACCTTCCAAATAAACCCAAGAACCACCTATCCTATGGCTTGTTGCGATTGATTTCTTACGATTTATATTCATGCAGCAGATATTTTACCATGAGTTAAAGATTATTGAATTATGGGATTGAAATATTTGACATGTAAATTTAAAAAAAAAAAAATCTAATTAAAAGTGAGATCCCAGAGGGATCTTGTTGCCCACCATTGAATGATCTTTATTGGTTCTATGTCCGACTGATCTTACTTCTACTATTCCCTTCTTTCTTTTTTCTTAATTATCGGATTACAAGGACAAGTGGAACCTACATGTGAAGTCATTTTCAAGAAATAGCGATAACATACTTCAATTCTGAAAATCCAAGATGGTCGAATGTCGGTCATATTCTTTTCCAGATAAAAACCTTACTTAAATTGGCACTACTAGGTACCAAGAGTAACCTGCACATAAAGTTTCATGAATATCGATCCCTGCAGTACTATTCAAGAAATAGTGATAGCAATGATTGTTTACGGATGACAGACGGACGAGACGTACAACAGACGGACAACAGACAGACGACGGACGGACAAGACAGACGACGGACGGACAACAGACAGACGACGGACCACTGGGCACAAACACAGGGCAATTTGTATAGCCCACAATCGATCTGATGATGGTGGGCTAAAAATAAAGTTCTCGTACAAATGTTAATACAATTCATTTCAAATAATAGAAAAATAACAGCATGTTTTTATGTTGGGAGCATACAACATACTATATATATACAGTATATACAATGTCTGTTTATTTATTTATCATATTTCATATTACCCATTATATTTATAATGTTATTCAAACTGATGACAGAACGATGGACTACAATAAACAGAAGGAAAAAAGAAATTAATTTTATCAATGATTTGCCGACTATTACCTTCCAATATGGAGACTTCTGCCAGTCCGGTACCAAAATAATGGTTTTCACCTCGTGTAGAGATCGCTTCAGTTCAGAGTTTCCGACTGCTGCCTTAAATCCACTGATCAATCTCCTACATTCTGCTTCTAAGTCGAATCTGTACAGAAGAGAGTATTTCTAGAGTGACATTTTATGATTATACCCTTCAGGTGATATGACACGGTCAGGAAGTCATTTGGTTTGGTTTGATTTATTTTTTGTTTAACGTCCTATTAACAGCCAGGGTCATTTAAGGATGTGCCAGGTTTTGGAGGTGGAGAAAAGCCGGAGTAACCGGAGAAAAACCACCGACCTACGGTCAGTACCTGGCAACTGCCCCACTTGGGTTTCGAACTCGCTACCAAGAGGTGGAGGGCTAGTGATAAAGTGTCGGACACCTTCACCACTTGGCCACCACGGACCCCCCAGGAAGTCATGAACTGATTGTCATGAAAATTGACACCAAATACTCAAACATTTACTTTGATAGAAAAAAATTACTTTGCCGTTCCACGCTAACTTTCTCCATATCCAATCTTTTTTTGGAAAAATGTTTTTTTCTCAAAAAAGTGATTATTTAAGCATTGATGTCATTTTTTTTAGTTTCATCGGGGTATGAAACAAATTTTGTTTGCAAACTGTATGAATCCGCGTAGCGGATTCTTATACAAGTTTGGAAACAAAATTTGTTTCATACCCCGATGAAACTAAAAAAAAATTGACATCAACGCTTATAATTAATTTTTGAAAATGATTTTCTAATTTAAAACATGTTTTATGTACACTTTTACTGGTTTTAAATGGGATTCTTTTTCTCAAATCAATACGCAACGTCAATTGTTATATTGTGACGTCACATTTTTCGCGCCATTCTCGGAATTTTTTTCATAGAAGAATGAAAAGAATTTTTTTCGACCGATCACATTTGAGTATTTACCATGAAAACAAGAAAAATTAATTATTTCAAAATAAGGATGAAAAAATGCCACACTTCTCTGTAAATATTAAGTGTTTATAGGGAAAATCCTACATGTTGAGAAAATGTACCTGACAATAAGAATTTTATTTTTTGGGGCATCTTAATTTATTTCACCAAAACATGGAAATTCAAAGATTTTTTACAAAAAAAAATGTCAAGAATAAAATCATATCACCTTTCTTTGATAGATCATAAATGAATAAACATATAATGATAAGATTTTGGAAAATAAAAACAGGACCTTACCATGGAAATAAAAATAAAACAATACATAATAGTATCTGTTGTTTACCTGGTGTCACAGCCCTAGCTACCTGCTCAAATGTTTACCAATTATACACCTGACCGAACCTTGGTTCTGTCCCTAATTCTATACCAAAACTGAAAAAGAATTCTGCCCTCACATGTACCATCTCATGAGAAGAACTATTCTAATCTTTCGTTCAGACCAAAGGTTTTTTTGAGACAAAAACTAGAATTTTCAAATTCTGGAATAATGAGCAAAATGAAAATGCGTACTTCTGCAACCTTAAGATTTTCTGTAGGTGAATTTTTCTCATTTAATTTGCAGAAAAATAATCAGAAAATGATGGTTCACAAGCTGAATCAACAATGCTGAGTCGAGTAGTTTAACAAACCTTTGTCTCCATGACGTGTCTCCGATTGACCGTTTCGCAGCACTTTGAACCTGCTGGCATTGTGATCGTAACTCCAAAAACTGGCCTGTTAAATTGATAATTACTCCCTCGCTGTCTCCTCCTTCTTCAAAGCACTGCTGACAAACCTGTTAAATAGTAACGGTGTATAAATATATATACCGTCCAATCTAACACCTCTACTCTTCTCAAACATGACAAGACAGAATTTGGTAAATTACAGTCCCCATCCACATGTAGGTCAAGGTCAAAAGTCAAAATGTAGATCAGAGTGACCTCTTTCTTATACAGGACACACCACCTCACTAAGTTGAACTCATGCCCTTAAATATGATGTTCCAGTCACAAGTAGTGTAGGTGATGAAGTCTGGAAAAGCTTTCTCTCTAATGTAGGTCAAAGGTAAAAAAGTAGGTCACAGTGACCCACTTTTATACAGGACACACCAAGTCATCAAGTTGAACTCATGCCCTTAAATATGATGTTCCAGTCACAAGTTGTGTAGGTGGTGAAGTCTGGAAAAGCTTTCTCTTTAATGTAGGTCAAAGTTAAAAAAAAGTAGGTCAGAGTGACCCACTTTTGATTCAGGACACATCCCCACATCAAGAGTAACTCATACTCCAAGTATGATGTTCAAGCTTATTCCCAAACAAACAAAGAACATAACACTACTACTTAGGACATCATACCACTAAGGACTTCACACCACTAAAGACATCACACCACTAAGGACACCACACCACTAAGGACATCACACCACTAAGGACATCACACCACTAAGGACTTCACACCAATAAGGACATCACACCACTAAGGACATCACACCACTAAGGACATCACACCACTAAGTACATCACACCACTAAGGACATCACACCACTAAGGACTTCACACCACTAAGGACATCACACCACTAAGGACATCACACCACTAACTAAGGACATCACACCACTAACTAAGGACATCACACCACTAAGGACATCACACCACTAAGGACATCACACCACTAACTAAGGACATCACACCACTAACTACGGACATCACACCACTAACTAAGGACATCACACCACTAACTAAGGACATCACACCACTAAGGACATCACACCACTAAGGACATCACACCACTAAGGACATCACACCACTAACTAAGGACATCACACCACTAAGGACATCACACCACTAAGGACATCACACCACTAAGGACTTCACACCACTAAGGACATCACACCACTAAGGACTTCACACCACTAACTAAGGACATCACACCACTAAGGACATCACACCACTAAGGACATCACACCACTAAGGACATCACACCACTAAGGACTTCACACCACTAAGGACATCACACCACTAAGGACTTCACACCACTAACTAAGGACTTCACACCACTAAGGACATCACACCACTAAGGACATCACACCACTAACTAAGGACATCACACCACTAAGGACATCACACCACTAACTAAGGACATCACACCACTAACTAAGGACATCACACCACTAAGGACTTCACACCACTAAGGACATCACACCACTAAGGACATCACACAACTAACTAAGGACATCACACCACTAAGGACTTCACACCACTAAGGACATCACACCACTAAGGACATCACACCACTAAGGACATCACACCACTAAGGACATCACACCACTAAGGACATCACACCAATAAGGACATCACACCACTAAGGACATCACACCACTAAGGACATCACACCACTAAGGACATCACACCACTAAGGACATCACCACTAAGGACATCACACCACTAAGGACATCACACCACTAAGGACATCACACCACTAAGGACATCACACCACTAACTAAGGACATCACACCACTAAGGACATCACACCACTAAGGACATCACACCACTAAGGACATCACACCACTAAGGACATCACACCACTAAGGACATCACACCACTAAGGACATCACACCACTAACTAAGGACATCACACCACTAAGGACATCACACCACTAAGGACATCACACCACTAAGGACATCACACCACTAAGGACATCACACCACTAAGGGACTTCACACCACTAAGACATCACACCACTAAGGACATCACACCACTAAGGACATCACATTCGATAAGGACATCACACACCACGAAGGACATCACCACTACATAAGGACCAGCACACCACTAAGGAACATCACAGCAATAATAAGGACATCACATACCACTAAGGACATCAGCCAATAAGGACAATCACACCACTAAGGGACATCACACCACTAAGGACATCACCCCACTAACTAAGGACATCACACCACTAACTAAAGGACAGCACACACATAAGGACATCACACCACTAAGGCATCACACCACTTAACGGACGTCACACCACTAAGGACATCACCCACTAAGGACATCACAACCACGAAGGACTTCACACCACTAAGGGACATCTAACCACTAAAGTGACATCCAAATCAACTACCACTAAGGACATAATCATACCACTAGGACATCAACACCACTACAGGACAATCACAACCACTAAGGACATCACACCACTAAGGACAATCACACCACCACTAAGTGACTTCACACCACTAAGGACATTCATCACCACTAAGGACATCACACCACTAAGGACATCACACCACTAACTAAGGACATCACACCACTAAGGACATCACACCACTAAGGACATCACACCACTAAGGACATCACACCACTAAGGACATCACACCACTACGGACTTCACACCACTAAGGACATCACACCACTAAGGACATCACACCACTAAGGACTTCACACCACTAAGGACATCATACCACTAAGGACATCACACCACTAAGGACATCATACCACTAAGGACATCACACCACTAAGGACATCACACCACTAAGGACATCACACCACTAAGGACATCACACCACTAAGGACTTCACACCACTAAGGACTTCACACCACTAAGGACATCACACCACTAAGGACATCACACCACTAACTAAGGACATCACACCACTAAGGACATCATACCACTAAGGACATCACACCACTAACTAAGGACATCACACCACTAAGGACATCACACCACTAAGGACATCACACCACTAAGGACATCACACCACTAAGGACATCACACCACTAAGGACATCACACCACTAAGGACTTCACACCACTAAGGACTTCACACCACTAAGGACATCACACCACTAAGAATCAGGTCCTGGACCTGATTAGTGAGCTTAGCTTGTACACAAGATATGCAAAACCTTACTTTGTACCGCTTCCCATCTGGGTCCGGGTTTGCAAGAGGGTTAAGTCTTCTTTTGTACTGAAGGCAATTTTCACAGAATGTCCCTCCGCATCTTAAATGGAGAAATGAATAGAGTAAAACAAAACCAAAAAGAAAGAGGAAGAAAACATACATCAAGTAGTTATTGCATACATGACCTCCTGGGAAGACAGACAGACAGATGGACGGATGGATGGACAAATGATAGATGGAAGGCCAACAAAGGGAAATGATGGTGGGCTAAAAATGAAAACAGGAAAAAAACCAATAAGAGAAAGTGATTTTTTGCTTATCATTTCTGATATTTAAACACAATCATACGACCAAAGAATCGATTCTAGACCATTTATTTCCTATTGATCTCTTCAGATCAAACTCATCACACCTTGTGATGAACTCAGTCCAAGTCTGAGCCAAAGTTTCTATGTTATATACAAACCTGCGACAGTGGTGAGCTCTCTGTATCAAAGACAACTTCACTTTGCATTCTTTGTTGGAACAATTGGAGCCTGGAGTTTTCCAATGTTTTCTTGTTATTTCTAAAAACAGTATATATATACATGTTACTGGAAACCATTGAAGATCGACGTTCGAAAATAAGAGTTCTCACAGGGATCATGGTTCTCCTTTTCATTTTAATTAGTGTATATGATAACAAGAAAAACCTCAACTAGCTAGCTAAGAGTGTTCAATACGATCCGAAGCTGGGAGAACCTACAAATGAAATCATATAGTCTAATAAGAAAACAAGAAATAACTTTTAACTATTTTTTTCCAAAAACACACAACAACCTGTTTGTTTCTAGTTTCAATGCTAGTTACATGTACATGGGCTATTTTACAAAATGATACTTGCCTTTCTTTTTGTTTTCAGAATCAGTTGAGCTTGCTGCAGTGTCAGCGGTAAGGCCAGCCAGCTCGACCTGTTTATTCCAAGCACTGTGACCTTCACCTTCAAATCCCCATGGTGACCGCCCAGATGGTGAAGTTGACATCATTAACAAGAAAAGTCACTCCAAAATAGAAACTTTTTCTTTATATCTGAAATAAATAATACAAATATATACAAGTAGAGGTACTTAATAATTGGACAATTGTTACATGTGTAGTGGGACTGGACTGGATCGATCATCGGTGACCAGGTAGCTTAATTGGTAGAGCATCCGGCTATTGTTCGGAGGTCCCGGGTTCGAACCCCGGTCTGGCCGCTACATTTTCTCCTCTCCTGTTACAAAATTGGCGCCCAACTAAAATACCCACGGTGGTGGTATAAGGGTCTCGTGTGTCTTCGAGGGCGAAGACTTGGAAAAAAGGAGGGAGGTGTGTAGTGGGACTGGACTGGATCGATCATCGGTGACCAGGTAGCTTAATTGGTAGAGCATCCGGCTAGTGTTCGGAGGTCCCGGGTTCGAACCCCGGTCTGGCCGCTACATTTTCTCCTCTCCTGTTACACATAAAATGATCATGAATCTTGTGCAATGAAGACTTTGTACTTCACAACAATTGTGATACAAGTAATATCAACATTATTATGCCAACCACATGTCTATGACATGGACACATGTACAGCTGGTACTCGGAATCTGTCAAAAGTTCTTGACGTGTTGAATCTCTAACATTGTTTGAGTGGGTAGACATGTCCCATGTTCCACTTACATATACAATTCCAGAATTTCAGAAACATTTTCTTCATAATGCTGTAGTACATAGGAGTGGCAAAATGCACGGCCAGACAAGGATTCGAACCTGCGACCTCCGAACACCAGCCGGATGCTCTATCAATTGAGCAACACGTCGCCGATGATCGACCCGGTCCAGTTCCGCTACAATACTACATGGTTCAAAAAAATTGTTATTATTTTGTGGGAAATGTGGTCCTGACAGTCTCCGAATGTAGGATTTAGCAACATCTTCTTTGAGCTTCTTCGAGAGCTTCTGTGAGTGGAAATGTGGCGCCCAGACCCCTCGCCATATTTTCTGTTTCTAACACTCCCTCGCCCCCAACATCAAATGATAGATTTTAAAGTCCCTGCGATGTACATCTTCGGATCATTATAACCATATTATAATTATCAATATTAACAGACATATATCATTATAATTACCTGTCACCTTAAATTTTAAACATCATCCGATGTTTAACATGTGATGTTTACAAACATGTTCACCCATATCTTATCTAAAAGTGAAAGTAAAAATCCCAAATGTTTCGGAAACCGGGCACATGATGATAACATCCGAGGATATCCGAACAAGCAAAAGGGGCGTTCGTGTATTGTAATGCGGCGCATTCGAATTGGTTTACACTAATTTTACGCTTTTGACTTCGTATTGGAATCAAACATGTTATGTCATTATAAATAAATATATATGCTTTCAAAAACTCATGTTAACGCCATAATCTCTCTATGTATCCGTCAGCATGATTGTTTAGATAAAAATCACTAGCTCGAACCGATCGGTAAACAAAAATGGAAGAATGTCAAACTGCAGCAACCATAGGCACGACTTTTTTTTAGACGGGGTTGGTTGTTACATGTACATGTACCATATAAGTACTGACAAGCCTATAGCACAAAGCATTAATCCGTGGTAAAACAGGAAGATGTAAAATAAAATCGTATGTGTCATTAAATCAAGTTTCTATATGAATTTAGGTTTTAAAAATAACAAGAAATATATAGTTTTAATGCTGGTGGTTATAATGTAAAACTGCTGGTGAAATAAATTAACGAACTAATTAATAAATGCGCAGTTTCAGCACAGATAACAAAATTATATCAGTTTGAACCATTTTTGGTGATAATAAGACTGCATTTGAATCAGGAATATGATTTTATTAATGTGTCATTTGAATAGATACATCCACTTATTCAGCTTGCATTCAATCTTAATTTTGTTTCGTCTTTAACTGCATGTCTACGGTTTGCATTTACCGCTACTTTGACCAATCACATACTTCATCTTGACCAGTAACGCTACCTGTCGCGTCATATCCGGGAACAAAAGAAAATTATACGGCTATGCCGAAAAATAACTCTCGTCTTGTTGTATGTCACTGATTTGTAGAGATAGAAAATTGTGTGTTATGTATCGAGGTGTCTTATAGGACTCCAGGTAGACTTGGAGTCCAAACGGAGTGCACTGTCACGACGTAATTTGTAATAACTTTTCAAATGTCATTATAAGTAATAAATAAGTATTTTGCTTATAGAATTAGGTCGAAACATGTATCAAGTGAAGATTATCTTTCCATCTGATGACAATTTATCCAGTAAAAATAACTTTGAAATGTGTATTACAAATTGCGTCGTTAGTACACATTGCGTGGTGACAGTGCACTCCAAGACCAAATGGAGTGCACTCGGAGTGCACTTGGGTGTAACCTTTAGTCTACACTCAACTGTATATAGTAAACTTATAATTATGTTCACATTTGTTCGTGCTCAGTTTTGACCCTATACTTTTTATAATCATGTTACATATCTCATACAATTTGTTAACATGATTAGTGATATACATTAACGCGTTTGATACGTAAAGACAGATATAGGTTATACACATACACATACACATACATAGTAGTATATACATGTATACCAAATGTACCACGCATTGCTCACTACATATATATAATGTATTTCTCAGTAAGAGTAAATGTTGATTAAAGAGGAACTAATATCTTCCTGGTCGGAGCTGTAGCTAAGATTTCATACCAGCATTTGTAGAAACATCAACTTTCACCTCATACATCATAAGTTTAATGTTTTATAATCAATTAATGTTTTTATACTTACATTGTACATGTATTTGTACCAGGGGCGGATACAGGACTTGATATGCCGAAGGAGCACAGATTGAAAGAAAAAAAAAATCTTTATTAATTTTAAATCTGTACCTCGCACTCCAGTAAGTATCGTATACGTATCTGACGACGAGCTATATAACATTCTGCTAATTAACATGCATTAACCTAAAAAAAGTTTTTATTCCCACTTTTTAAACATAAGTATAAAGATGTTTTATCGCCAAGAAAAGACTAGTTATGACAACTTAGATAAAGGATATGCTGGTGTAGTTTACATACACTACTAAATGGCACAACTTCCAAAAAGTTTAAGCTTATTATTTCCTTAGAGTTTTGTATATTATCAATAATTCTGATATATTCTAAACTTTAAATTATTTACGCGAAATTATATTTACAACAATATTAATAATAGTTGCTTTAGTAACACAATTTTGTTTCACACGATTATTTGATTTGTTTACATACCTAATACAAACCTTTGTTGTTTCTGGTTGCATGAAGTTACAACGAGCTTCGAACACGGTATATAAGGTCTTCGTTTTCTTCAGGTTAAGTTACCACAAATGCTATGATAGCCGATCACTCTGGATACTACCGGAAATAGTATATAATGATTATCCGTGAAGGACACGCGTAGGTCTAATTCTCGGAAACGTAAATGTATGTACATAGTTAGGTTATATGTGTATCACTTTAACTGATAGTCTAGTCACCCTACGCTAAAAATGGCCAAACCTCAAAGTGATTATTATACCAACACTTGTGTTACAGGACGGGAGACGATTGTAGAATATCGAGATATAGATAGTTTATATAGACTAGCGGATCCAGAGGGTGGTGGTCCTGGGGTCTGTTACATTGCTACGTTTACTATGCACTACGTTCAGGCGTAGTGCATAGTAAACGTAGCCATGTAACAGCTGATTTTAATCAGATTGGCGATGATCGCATATTGTGATTTTCATTTGTGGATAGATCTAAAAACATATATATAATTGGGAAATGGCTTCATACAAATGTATACAATATAAGTTTGAAAGCCTTTGCCCAATCCTTTTGTATATATTGATTTAAATAAAACATGTTTTAATTAAATCGAAAAATAATATGGCCGAATGTTGAAGCTTAATATATATAAACGGTCACGCACGCGTAACACACTGCGATCTCCTATTTCTGATCCGAAAAAAAAACATGTTTCAAAAGTCTTTTATTTTTGTTTTAGTCTATGTTGACTTTATAAATATGGTGTATTAACGAAAAGTCAATAACTTTCTCTACACGAGCAAGTTACAAACTTTCGATATTATTCTCGCACATGAAAGTCACGTCAGATATAACTTTGAATGCATCGATGAAGTCGTGCAACTTACTCTCTAGAAATTCTTATGAAACACCGATGTGACAACTGCTTATGCATTGATGACGGTTAGAATTACCTCCCTTTGAACGGACGGTACAAAGCCTACAGATATATTTTGGACTTACAAATAATGATATAAATTCGATAGTCGACAATAAAGTAACTCTTCTCATCAAACAGTACATTTATAGAACAAGCTATAGAATATCTTTGAATGTCAATATAAATCTTTCGCTATCAATATCATATGCTTAACATGTTTACAAATAGCTTCGTTTGATTTTATATCTAAGGAATTATCACCAGGCTTTCGTATGTTTTGTTACTGTACCATGATAGATGTCTAAGCATTGTATTTCTTTGTACATTATATAATGGGCGATGAAAATTAAAATATTTTCCGTCCTCTATACTACATGTATGTCCACATCGACAGGACGGACTGTCAGTTAATAAATAAGCTTATAATTGTGTATATGTGAGGATGCAGTAGTAATTTGTAATGTTGTGTGTTGAATATGATTTCAAAAAAAAAAAAAAAAAAAGATGAGTAAGAAAATACAAAATCAGGACAAGAATTACCCGTAATTATATGTCTCGACTGTCCCGTTTTGTCAATAAACTAAATTTTCAGCAAACTCCAAAAATAACCGAAAACCTCCATTTGATAGTATGTGCTACAGACATGTGTAAATATTGATGCATTGCAAAATAAATGTATAATTTTGTAAACTCACTAATTATCATAATTCACCTAAATATGACATTTTCCCCCGCCAACTCTAACTAAGAAGAAAATACATCTATACTATAAAATATATTCAAATTTGACTTAAATTCGATTTCAAGTCATTGGACGAAGCAATAAAGATATATATTAATACATTTTGTATATATCAAAATTTAGAGGTTTAACCGAAAAACAATCAGGATAATGTCTATAATTGAATGCAGCAAAATTCCAGGTTTGGTTGAAATAACACTGGTACTTTTGAGAAACTGAGCTAAACACAAACCGACTCCCCGCAGCGTTACTGGAGCATAAATTCAGGATGACATTCTGTAAATGAAGGCTGTATTGAGATTTCCACTATGTGATCTAAACTAACTATACACCGAGTTTTGTGTTGTGTTTGTATTTCCAACTGTCTTACCTTGTGTACAGTAATACATTCCATACGACGTTTGTATTTCCCACTGTCTTACCTTGTATACAGTAACACATTCCATACGACGTTTTGTATTTCCAACTGTCTTACCTTGTGTACAGTTACACATTCCATACGACGTTTTGTATTTCCCTCTGTCTAACCTTGTGTACAGTAACACATTTCGTACGCCATTTTGTATTTCCCACTGTCTTACCTTGTGTACAGTAACACATTCCATACGACGTTATGTATTTCTCACTGTTAAACCTTGTGCACAGTAAAACGTTCCATACGACGTTATGTATTTCCCACTGTCTTACCTTGTGTACAGTAACACATTCCATACGACGTTTTGTATTTCCCACTATCTCACCTTGTGTACAGTAACATATTCCATACGACGTTTTGTATTTCCCTCTGTCTTACCTTGTGTACAGTAACACATTCCATACGACGTTATGTATTTCCCACTGTCTTACCTTGTGTACAGTAACATATTCCATACGACGTTATGTATTTCCCACTGTCTTACCTTGTGTACAGTAACACACTCCCTACGACGTTTTGTATTTCCCACTGTCTTACCTTGTGTACAGTAACACATTCCATACGACGTTATGTATTTCCCACTGTCTTACCTTGTGTACAGTAACACATTCCATACGACGTTTTGTATTTCACACTGTTAAACCTTGTGTACAGTAATACATTCCATACGACATTTTGTATTTCCCACTGTCACACCTTGTGTACAGTAACACATTCCATACCACGTTTTGTATTTCCCACTGTCTTACCTTGTGTACAGTAACACATTCCATACGACGTTTTGTATTTCCCACTGTCTTACCTTGTGTACAGTAACACATTCCATACGACGTTTTGTATTTCCCACTGTCTTACCTTGTGTACAGTAACACATTCCATAAGACGTTTTGTATTTCCCACTGTCTTACCTTGTGTACAGTAACACATTCCATACGACGTTTTGTATTTCCCACTGTCACACCTTGTGTACAGTAACACATTCCATACGACGTTTTGTATTTCTAACTGTCTAACCTTGTATACAGTAACACATTCCATACGACATTTTGTATTTCCCACTGTCACACCTTGTGTACAGTAACACATTCCATACGACATTTTGTATTTCCCACTGTCTTAGCTCGAGTGCAGTAACTAATTCCATAAGACGTTTTCCAACTTCTCACCGTCTTAGCTTGTGTATAGTAACACATTCTTTACCACGTTTTGAACTTTGCACTATCTCAGCTTCTGTACAGTAACCAATTCCATACTTAATTTTGAATTTCCCACTGTCCTAGGTTGTGTTCAGTAAAAAATTCCATGCCATGTTTTGAACTTTCCACTGTCTTAGCTTGTGTACAGTAACACATTCCATACGAGGTTTCGAATTTTCCATTGTCTGAGCTTGTGTTCAGTTACATTTGATTCGACTTTTAGAACTTTCCACTGTCTTAGCTTGTGTACAAACTCCATATGTAATTGTGAATTTCCATGGTTTTCATCTTTTTTTGCATTTACATTTGGTATGACGCTTTGACCATTCCACTGTCATAGCTTGAGTGAAGTACCAAATTTCATACGATATTTTTCTCTTCCCACTGCTGTAGCTTGTGTGAAGTAATAAATGCCAAACGACAAACTTGTACGTAGTAATAATTTCCTATAAATCACTATCTTTTGCCAATAGACATTGAAAAGAAAACAAAGAACGTTTGCTTTTATTAAACTTGTATATATTTTCAAACAAACATATCACATTTAACATTATTTTTATTAACAGTCTCTACACAAAGGCCAAACAAGACATGTGAATCTTTTGGCAAATATTCAGGTAGAGAAGGGAGACAACCATACATATGCCTGTTTTTGAATTATGAGAAACCTAATCTCACATCTGATTGAGAGAACACGTCAAACATACTATGTATTTCTGTATGATATTATGATCTTAAGTATGGTATTGTATGATTTAGATCTGATAACACTCGCTACCATTCTATGTATATACACAAAGGAAGTTAGGAAACAAACAAATATACTGTAGTATTTAATGCTCTTCGTTAGGGTTTGCCATTTTTATTAGTCTAAGTAGTGTAACTGACTAAATCTGATGCTCCTAATTTGTGTCAAATCAATATCATTCTACTGAATAACATCTATGTTGAGATCGAGAGATATGTTGTATTTTACTTGAAAACGCATATGTGAAGTCCTACTAAAGCTGTAAGCAGGAACATTACAAACTGTTTCCTCTATCATTAGCCCATGAGTTCAGACAAGTTTACCTGTCTGTTCCCACACTTTAATATCTATCAAGTAACAATTATTAATTTCATTCCATGTTATCAAAATGTTCTTTTAAGAAATAGTTGTTGAAATTACAGTCTATGAAAATGATAAATGTTATAAAACGTCGTAATTAAATCTAGTTCCAATTTTTATTAATTTAATTATCAATATAAAAGCATGAAATGAATATCGCGTTTTAGATGCTATGATGATAAGTTTAGCAGGATTTGAGACAAATTCATCAGTTCTTACAATTTATCGTCCCATTCATTTCACAAAACTATAATTTAGTCCTAACATTAAGGGTCAACTATTTCAATGTTTGTTACCCTCTTAAATGTTCATTCCTCAATATTAACAAATGCCAAATTATGATTTTGGTGTTGTACTTATTTTCTTCTTTCGTTTTGTTTGATCGCCCATTGGTTCTCCTGATGAAAAAAATCGTCACCATAATGAGTGAAGAAGTGTTTCAAAGAAATGACGGATTCAAGGACGAGGTACTCAGCCCTATGACCTAATTGTGGGCTGTTGTAATTATTTTCTTCTTTCTTTTTGCTTGATCGCCCTTGTTTATCCACATGAAAAAAACGTCGCCACTACGACATAATTGTGAGCTATTGTAAAAGTATTCGTGCAAAAATCTTACAGATGAGTTCATTAAAACAGTTATTGTCTGATGAATTTGAGGAAATACATTGTTTCGCTAAAATGCTTTGGAGGTATATTGCTATTGCACACGGTCCAAAATTACAAATAGTACACATCTTATAAAAAAAAACTAGCGCTGCTATCAAAATATGTGCTACCTGATAAAGTCTTAAACTATCATCCAGTTCTAAAACAAAATCAAAAGAGAAACAATAGATACCCTCCCTTATAATGTTAACTTAAAGTCTGCTCTCCGTGGGGACAGTACTCTTCTTCCAGATCAAAATGAAGATATATTCCTTACTGTTCAATGTTTTATTCTAGAAAGCAGACGCTTCTCAAATTGATATCGTATATCAAGAGCTCGATCGGGTGATTCTTGGAGCTTCATCTGTCTTTCAATGGCATCATATCTCTAAATATAATACATATATAACATGTTTATCATAATAATGTATTAAATAGAATACGCGCCAACATTTATCATGTACATACTGGTACTGACACAGTTGGGACATGGATTAAGATTTTGAATTATGATCTTCATTATTACCTAATTTTTCTGGTTTAAACTTTGTATTTAAGTTACCATATCCATGCTCTTTTGACTTACCGTCGCCTGTATATATTTTGCTATTTCTTTTATAAGGAGACGAATTAACATAAGCTTTAGGCTTGTTTTCGAATCCTTACATTCATGTAATGTGTACAACTTTGCTGTTTACAAAATAAAATACTGTTTAAACCAAAACAAAATCTAGAAACTAGACATCATTGCGATTCAAATGGTTATTTGTAAGTAGTAAACAATGTGATGTTATTTTCTGTGAATCATGTTTGCGATATTGAATTTGGATGACGAGACAAATTCACCAATTCAAACATTAGTGGGTACAACCTACACATATCGATCGTGTATAATAAATCACACTCGAAGTTAGTTAAAATGTTAAATATATTCAAACGGGCGGACAGAACAGGTAAACAGTGAATTAAATGATTGTTGAAAGACTATTAATAATTGGCTGGAACTTACAGAAAAAATACAAACATCCTACACCAGAATCATTGGAACGGAGTAGTATTATATGTAATTCGGGGATATTAATACTTTTGCGTTAAATTTGGGTACCAGTTAAACATGTTTTATTAAAAAATGACCTAATATCACTATATGACGGGGAATCGTATATATGTGATGAATAAGTAAGCATTATAACAAAACAGCAGTTTACAAACTTTCAAACCTTGTTATGACACAAAAGTTATTATCGTTTCCTAGTATCAGCTATAATTACTTTCCTATTCCTTCATCAGAGTTAATGTGTCAGTATCTTTGCCTTACGGCTCACCATGGTGACCAAATCAACAATCTAATTAGTAAAATTTACTACAGATTTGATTTAACTTTTTATCAAAAATTTCTATTTGATGCATTTAAAAGGATAAATGCAATAGTTTGATTAATAAGATTTACAATAGATTAGCCTGAACCCTTAATTAAAAATTGCTTTTGTTTTGCATTCAAAAAGATAAATACAATAGCTAAATAAGTAAAATTTACTTAAGATTTTCCTTAACTCATTAATTCAAAATTGCTATTTTCTGCATTTAAACGGATAAATACAATAGTTTAATTAGTAAAATTTACTATAGATTTTCCTTAACTCTTTAATTAAAAACTGCTATGTTTTGTTTTTAAAATAATAAATACAATAATTTAAGCAATTGTCAATTATAACGTCTAATGTTTGACACAAGAATTACCCTTTATCATGGTAAGAAATGATTATATTATATCAATGTGTACATAAATGTAGCGATTTTTGAAAACAATGTGATAAAGGCGATGCAATGTCAAGATATTATTTTAATATGTGACCTGTTAAGATATTAGTTGAATATTTGACAAATCAGAATCGGATATTTCATGTTGTATTCGTTAATATTACTACCTAGTTTGATCATGCTGTATAACTTCAAAACTCCCGACGTGCAATAGTACTGTAATATAGCCAACATGGTTATGTCTTTGGATATCATTAGGATTTACTGCAAGGAAAAAATCATTCACATGCTTTTGGACATGTACTACGTAAACCTTCTCAAATATTTCTCAAACTGCCTAATTTTTCCTTCACAAAACATTAATTTGTGTTTATTATTTCTTACATATTTACATATTTGTTCACCTAAAAAACAGGTAAAAAATGAAATAAATCGGCTTTTTAACGTTCGTATCAGCACAGTTTCTAACATTATACTGATACAGGCAGAGGTAGCACCTATGGTATATGTGCTTTATTCCAGGTTACTTTGCCCGCATGTATATAACTTTTAATTTCAAACAAAACACATATTAAATATACTTCAATCAGAACGTCACTACACGCTTTTTATGTCTTTGTAGCAACACAATCACACGTAATTCCTTTCAACTTCAATTTATCAAATAACACAACTGTTGTAGTTTAAATTGATATAAAACCACGCACTGCACGCATTCAAAAATCCACCTCCTTTTAATGCATCTGTCAACTGTCAAACCGACGGAACGCACACACACACTTTTATCTTCCGTAGACAACACACCACTTAACACATTTGACTTATATACTATATACACAAACAAGACACTCCAACACGTGGATCGTCCACCTTTGTTTACAATTCACCGACATCCACCTGGAAGATATCATAATATATGAACATCTACATTGTCTGTATAGGTATTTACAGTATTATATCTTACATAAGTTTGAGCTAACTACGTCTAACGTTAAATAATATGACGCTATGTGTTGTTTGCTTGTTTGTCGTAACGAAACTACCAACATAGATACAGATACTTATGAACAGAATGCGAGACGTATAATGACAACTTCGACCTAGTAATACATCAATAATATTGTTTATACCATATGAAACCAAACACAAAATCAAACTAAAAATGAAGCGTAGGTTGAAGGCTTGTCAGGTTATCAAAGGTAATTTCCTTTAAAAACTCGACAGCGATCAAAGAAATGTTAGAATTCTTAACAGCTGTAAACTTGGAGTAACAGCCTTTTAATAGCATAAACGTGAGTTATCAATCTGAATACATGTAGGTGTTTATGACACCAATCCAATAAAGTTGTATTTTTTATTCTGTTAGGACGGGCCGTGATGCAGTGTACCAAACTGTACATCAGTAACACATATCTGTTTTACGACTATCCCGTGCCAATTAAATTGCATTTTTGTGATGATTAAATAATATTTCATTCATAAGTAATATCACACCCTGGTAATGGGAAATGTCGTAAAAACACAAAAATGAGTACAATTTCACATAGCAAAATTATCACATCTAATGAGGGAACTAGCCTTAAAAATAACAATTAAACCAACATTAAACTTATACAAATCTGCAATAAGTTAAAGCACAATAAATATGCAAGCATATTGGAAAGTTACAAACCTCTTAGTAAGTTAAAAATGTTCTCGAACATACTAGAAAATATTAAAACTCGACTGTTGAATTATTGTTAAAACAAATGATTTTATATATAAAGTATATTTCAAAATATCACAAAAGAATATGTTATAAAGTATATGCTACGTTACAAATATCCCAGACCAATATAAGTTATATGGCCCTTGCTTAATTACACCTGGCCACAGGTTTATTGGAAAAAGCGAAATTAGCAATCCACATATTTAGTATAACAGTCTACCCTGTTTCAATATTTGAAGAACATTTATAAAGTACTAGACTATTGTTTTGGTTTTCGAAGGAGAATATTCATTATGTAATGCAAATTATCCAATTGCAACATAATGCATACTTAACGTACTAGCTTTTACAATTACATAAACTTTCGTTCGGTGTTATTCAGTTTGAAATAATATCAGTAAAACTTATACTATATATATAAAACAAACCATATGTATACAAATAATGTTTTGAGGTTGTGATCAGAACAGGTAATATGGACACAGCGATTAAGTGCGAAAGTCTAGTTGGGGAGATAACCATATATATGTGTAGGGACGCTTTTGACTAGGATAAAAATATGTACAAAATTTGGTGCTTATTTTGAGTTACATATCAACAAAAAATATTGACGATATCATAATTCCAAAAATGAAAATCAATCAAACTCTGTTCTATATCCTATACGTCTACACTAGATGAGGCAATCCACCACACAATCAGTCGTTGAACATAATGCTATACGAAACGTAAGGCTATGTAAGCAGTAAAAAAAAAAAAAAAAATAGAGATCTAGATAATTGGTATTAACTTAAACATGATAATATATATATATATATAGTATTGGGTTACAATAGGCGGATCCCTGAATGTATATGGAAGTACTAGTACTGATACACAACTTTTTCATTGTAGACACAGGATTCCATAGCAGAATGGTCAAATAGTTTTCCTTTTAGGAATTTCTGGTAAGCTGAAATGAAAATTTTTCAGAAATCTCATTTTTCAAATCCATTTGCGGTCTATATAAAAACCCGGATTTCAAGTTAATTCTCGGCCTCTAGATTTTCACTATCTCAGCTCTATAAATAATTACGATTGTGACGTCATTGTGTAATCTTCACATACGTCGCCTCATTTGATTATCATTTCATGACGGCATAATAGGACATTTCTTGCATTTTTACGTAAAATGTGGCAGACATGTTTTTACTGAATAACACGGGAACCATTTGAAAATGATTGCTATATGACTATTCTTCACAACTATAGGGTATTCCAATTTCTGAAGAGTCGTAACTAAACTTCTGTCACACGTTTCCGCACATAATATAATTGGTTCACATTGGTATGATGGATAGAAATACTGTACACTATATACAGGGGACCTATCTATGTCCAGCCTATCGATAGGTATTGTAATAACGTCCTAACTATACACAGGTTTAACACATATAGTACAATGTTCACTAAACTGGGTCTTTGTAGAAGCGCAAGTCTTTCACTTGATTTACTTCTGGGTGTGATTTTGGTGGAATCGGTAGATTCGTTTGTGATAGATGATGTTGTGGTAATGTCCTCCGATTTGCACGGAAATTCACAGTCATTAGTTCTCAGGTGACAATCTCTGTAACAACTGGAATAGGGTTCTTCCCTGTGTATATCACGATCTGTAAACAACAACAACATTAAGTTAGTAAACAAAGCCAGAAGGCACATACATAAGTAAATACATAAGTGAATATATTGCCTCAATTCTACTATTTTGAGTTACGTCCCTTCTTCCGATGATAGTTCATGAATGAAATTTGTCTCTATGTATTGTTCATAAACATACTTTGATATCTAGTTTAACAAAAATAATCGCATTAACGTTTTAGATTGGTGAAAGTTATTATTTTTTTACGGTACAAAAAAATTATTACCCCCAGCTGGAAATATCCTAGATGTGTGTAAACAATTATGACTAAGCAGTAATTGTAGACACACTTATGTATTTGATAGGAGCTGCCAGGGTTGGGGAGCTCTGGGTTCGTCTCCCCGAAAAATATTGTTGTCCTCACGTTATCATGGTTCCGTTGAACTCATGAGGCAACTTTTAGTTTCAAGATAACGCTCTTTGCAATGGAAAATGGTGCACAGTGGATGGCTATAATTGTCTTGATATACATGTAAATCATTGTATCGAAGTATCATTGATTAGAAATATGGTAAAGAATCGGTAAATTCGCTCATGGTAAGTTAACCCACAGGCGTCTGCTTCTGGTTAGTATTAATAGAAAAAGATACTATCCCCTTCTCCTACTATATCCACAAGGTGTAACACTCGACAGACCGGAAGTGGGTGGTGAGCTTGTTGATATAGTAGGAATAAGGGCTAATATTTTGTTCCCATTTATACTAAGCAGAAGCAGACGCCTGTTATTCCTGTCCCACTATTCAACTCAATGGTAGCATTTTCATAGATCGTTAATACACATGTAGCTACCCACAAATTGTTTCTCCTAAACAAAGTTTATGTTTAAATCAGAACATATACATTATATAGGTCAAATGCAGGCTATCAATATCATCGAAAATCCGACACGGCTTTAAGCAGACAACAAAAGGCAAACACGTGTAAACAATAATAACCTACACCTTTGTTTGATATTTGAAATAATCAATAACATAACAGGCCAGGTACGCAAACACGAGATCAACGTTTACGCCCATGGCTACAAGTATCACAGCAATATAAAGATGACGTTCATGTTGCGATGGCAACTACGCCATAACTAAAACTGTAGATGTAACCTATTAATAGAAAGTAGTATCATTTCTTAGCGTTGGCTTATGTAGAAACAAACAAATATCATATTACTTCGGCAGATCGATGGAGTTAAGGTGCCACAATATACACATATATTTCTTAGTAACTAAGACGGTTGTGTTCACTCGGAGTACGTATACTATATTGACAGCAAAATATTTGTGTTTGTCTGTTTGGGATACTTAGTTTATCACACGACTGAATACTGACTTCTTATTGGCTACATTAAACGGATATTATGAGGCAATCAAATTTGGCGCAAGATTGAACGCGAATCTATTGTGACGTCACTGTTTGTACTGGACATGGGCGATGAAAATGTCTGACGCTGACAGGTCCACCGGTGGTGAAATATTAAGTTGAATATTGAAATGAACAAAATAAAATGTAAGTGTGATATACTAAAACATTATTGCCGTCTTTTGAAGACATAATGATATAATATTGTCATCTCGAGATGGTATAGTAACAGAGCTGGACCTGAAAGTACTATTCCATCCCGAAGCAAACAATGTCAGATCAGCTTGCCCTCAGAAGAAGGAAATAATATCTTAATACTTTCAGTACTGCGAACATAAAGACCAAAGGAATTAGGTTGTTTCTTTCCCGCTGTTTTTGATGTTTACTAGGTCAAGATAATCATTGTGTTTCTTCAACAAGTTTGCTAACATGAACATGATGGATCTAATTATGTTAAAGTCTCTTTAGAAGGAGAGCGAGAGAGAGCTCTTTCTTTTTCCCATAAAAGATTGTCATATTTACCGGGATCTACCGTCTGATGAGATCTAAAATCCGGGTAGAAATGGTCTCATCAATTTATCCGATTTCTAAGTCTAAAGTCACGGATGAAAAACACCACACCAAACAAAAGTTCACTAGTACTAACTAAACATTACCAGGTCGTGGCTTCACATTTTTGGCTTCTGGACAAAACGAGGAGAAACCAGAATTCTCTTTAATTGGCAAAACACACAAAGATAGTAGTTGGAAGACGGAAGGTTTTAAAATAGCCTGAAGGCAAGTTAGATGAATTTGGAAACGGATTTATATAAGTTGCTACAACTTATTTCTGGATCCTATTCTTTTGTATTGTACTATGTTGAATGCTAATGTTGAATTCTAAATGATTTTTTTTATTAAGACAGCTACATTACCTTATATATTAATTTGACAATCATTATGTTAGTAATAATAAGCATAACTGGTCCGTATACTTACATGTACAAAAATAAGTGTATATTTTGTGTTACATATATATACAAGTAATCCAAACGGAAACAGGAGCAAACTGATATTGAAAGATTTCAGTGGATTATACAAAGATAATCAAGTTATTAGCTTTTGGTTTGGTTTATTTTGTTTAACGTCCTTTTAACAGCCAAGGTCATTCAACGACGTGCCAGGTTTGAAGGTGGAGGAAAGCCGGAGTACCCGGAGAAAAACCACCGGCCTACGGTCAGTACCTGGCAACTACCCCACACGTAGGTTTCGAACTCACAACTCAGAGGTGGAGGGCTAGTGATAAAGTGTCGGGACACCTTAACCACTCGGCCACCGCGGCCCCTAAAGTTATAAAGTTATTAGCACAATTCAAAATAAATTGAAAGTTCAATACAGTAGAGCAAAGATTAATTATACTGCACCATATAGCTGTTTCGTCCTTCTTTAACTCGTCAATGATACTGAGGACTTAAAGTGTAAACAACAGGAGGCGACAAAAACAAAACTCGAAATAGATCAAAAAAATGTCAAAACCTGGATGGAGATGTGAAAAAGACCCATACTTCAATAAATAATTTTTAATTTTGATATTGTATAAAAGACGCTATATAACATTCCATTTTTCATTTTTCTCACGGATTGTGCAAAGACACGATATTAGCACATTTCAATATAAATTGCGAGTAAGATACCGTAGAGCCAAAAATTAATAAAACAGCTGTTTTGTCGTGATAGGATTCATCAGTGATGCTTGTGTAAGAGCCTTAAATGTTGGTACCTAGTATAGGACAGAGGAAACTCATAAAGGTGTAAAGAAATCCCAAAAATGGATGGGGATGTTCAACAACCCCATAATTCAATAAATTTCATAATTTTTACTATTTGTTTTCAAAAGAACGTCAAAGTAGTTGCAACAGGCGAATAAAGATAATAGCTTGGCATAATGACGATAGTACGCGGTTGACCCGTACCAGGTCAACTGATTTAGAGAATTATTCTACCATGGAAAAACATTATTTTGTGTGACTTACCTTTGCATATGAAGCTTGGGTCTCCTGCTTGAGCGTAGGACGTATTTGGACGAAAAAATGGGCACTTGCGCTCTACCTCCATACACGTATTTGGACAGGGCGGTACTGGTGTGTCTCTATCGAAGTAGCATGTGTGGTAGTAGTTTATATGTAATGAGCATAGCCACTTTCTATACGCAGTCTGAAAAATAGGAAAGAAAACAAATTTTTCAATTCCAGTTGAAATTAAAGTAATATGTATGTAAATATTGGTGTTTAAGCATCTCTCTCACCTAGCTTGGCATATCTTCATGCATTAAATATTTCATTTCCGTGCCTCAATATTGGTGAATATCGTTGACAGTGGTTTAATCTGACTATTAATTTTAAAAAGATCGCCAGCGTCCGATATTATGAACTTCATATCAAGTCCCGATACCCTTGGGATATTCTTTCTTCCTCTTGTGGAATGTTTGACCTTTTATTAAATAAGAGTACATCCTTTATAATGAGACACCTGTGTTGTTCAGACTTTAACCCAGTTCACATTATGTAAAGAAGCAGCTACTGTTATTTTCAATATAGATGATACTTAGAAATATCCCATATTTCTGCCTTTTTTAACTGATCAAGTCTTTAGGGCATCCAACACCTCCTATTTCAGATTTGTTTAGTTATAGATAGGGGTAACTACTATTTCAGATTTGTGTAGTTAGAGGTGAATATAATACCTATTTCAGATTTGTGTAGTTAGAGGTGAATATAACACCTATTTCAGATTTGTGTAGTTAGAGGTGAATATAACATCTATTTCAGATTTGTGTAGTTAGAGGTGAATATAACACCTATTTCAGATTTGTGTAGTTAGAGGTGAATATAACATCTATTTCAGATTTGTTTAGTTAGAGGTGAATATAACATCTATTTCAGATTTGTGTAGTTAGAGGTGAATATAACATCTATTTCAGATTTGTGTAGTTAGAGGTGAATATAACACCTATTTCAGATTTGTGTAGTTAGAGGTGAATATAACACCTATTTCAGATTTGTGTAGTTAGAGGTGAATATAACATCTATTTCAGATTTGTGTAGTTAGAGGTGAATATAACACCTATTTCAGATTTGTGTAGTTAGAGGTGAATATAACACCTATTTCAGATTTGTGTAGTTAGAGGTGAATATAACATCTATTTCAGATTTGTGTAGTTAGAGGTGAATATAACACCTATTTCAGATTTGTGTAGTTAGAGGTGAATATAACACCTATTTCAGATTTGTGTAGTTAGAGGTGAATATAACACCTATTTCAGATTTGTGTAGTTAGAGGTGAATATAACACCTATTTCAGATTTGCGTAGTTAGAGGTGAATATAACATCTATTTCAGATTTGTGTAGTTAGAGGTGAATATAACACCTATTTCAGATTTGTGTAGTAAGAGGTGAATATAACATCTATTTCAGATTTGTGTAGTTAGAGGTGAATATAACACCTATTTCAGATTTGTGTAGTTAGAGGTGCATATAACACCTATTTCAGATTTGTGTAGTTAGGGGTAGAGTTAACACCTACATGTATTTCAGATTTGTGTAGTTAGAGGTGAATATAACACCTATTTCAGATTTGTGTAGTTAGAGGTGAATATAACACCTATTTCAGATTTGCGTAGTTAATTGTAGAGATAACGAATATATGAGATTTATTGAGAGACAAAATCTATCTTTAGATTTGTGTAGGCTATCGATACTATTTATATGTGTGTGTAGGTGGTAACTATAAATTCTATGTTTAGATCTGCAGGCACAGATCGTTAGTTTTATATTGACAAACTGAGTTCTACGGGCAAGGTCTACGGAGTAGTGACATCTTCGATCAATACACAGGTTTTCACTGCACGTGTGTCACCGGTTTGATTAGATAGTTTTTCATTCGTGTCTTTTATGTTGAAAGATGTGCTATATTTGTTACAATAGCTTCGATAACATAAATCACTTCCCTACATTTCTATTATGACGTCAATTGTTTTGTAATTACGTAATTGTCTACGTCACTGGCGGGAAGGGCTCATAAAACTGTCCTGTCAGTTTATTATAGCTAATCGATAACAATGCACACTGGTGATGTTGTGTATTTACAATCAATGGTGCCAATATCAAGGTTGACACGTAAGCCAACTATTTTCAGACATTCATAAAAGTCTCGATACAACTAAAGGATCCGCTCATCGTAAAATACCGAATATATGCGAACTCTCAATTTAAAGAGCGGAAATGCCAAGACACAGGGAATTGAAATAATGAAAGTTTAGACCATTACGTTTTGTTTAGTCTAGAAATCCTCGACATTTTGATGCTCAACAGAATGAAACACAAGATGGCAGGTAATGTCCTAGGTAGTCGAAGACGGATAAAATGACAAAAAGAAATCTGGATCAATTTAAGTGCTTTAGGTGACCCTTTCCCACCTGTAATCAAGATTATCATTCAACAGCTTTTTGAGATGAGCATGCTCGTTCATCCGTGACAATTTGGGGCCAATAAATATATATTTCCTGTATTCCTTATCGCCCATTGTAACCAGTGCGAATGTACTCACGGGAAGTCGTCCATGTAAATCGCTGATAAAGCTTTATTAAGTCCACATGTTTTACGAATTACCTGATTCAGGGATTATTGTTTTGAAACTGGAAACCTTACATTATGTATCTAAAACCTGCTTACTAGGCCATGGTATAACTTACGGCTAATTTCCGTTTCTCATATGCTCAGTAGATTTTATCTCAGAGGAAAAAGGGACGAACTCGTCGATATACAGAAAATAGCGAAATGATATTCCCTAAAAGATTAATTACAGTAAGTATTTTTTGACGTTATTAGCCCTTTATTCCGATGAAATGAATGATTGTAGGATATTTATTTACATATTTAGCATAAACACCTATTATTTTTCATGTATATGCCAGCAAAACCACAATGCTCAGTCAACACATAATGCTTTTCTAATTTAAGCAATTAAGGATATTTAGGTAAATTAGAATGCAGCATCAGTGTAAGTATCCGGTATTTATCGCAACATTATCAACATATTGTTAATGTCATCGCCTCACTTTGGGCTTCAGCTGAGCGTTCGCCCCTGTGAAGAAGGTTTGTGGATATGTCCCATGACAGAGGCAGTCACTACGTTTAACGTTCAGTAGTTTCAGAGTTGGGAAAGTTCGCCTGTGTCAGTTTACTGTGACCGGGTGAGGTGTCTCGTCCCAGATATCTTAAGCAGTATATGTCAGTGAGGTAGCACTATCTAGTCAGCATCAGTTTCTCGCTCTCACAATGATGTAAACACAAACATATCACAGTCTCCTAAAACACATATTCACCACACGTATAAATCGTGCACATTGGGCAGGGGGAAGGGTCCCGAAATGACAACAGCTGTTAAGCAATGCACAACCAAAGTTAATGTACCACAATCCTCGTCAACGAAGATGTAAATGTTAGTGTTGATTTTAACATACTACTAGTTTAGACCTGATGACTCACAATCCTTGTTTACTTCATGTGAAACACACAATGTCGTGAACATTGATGGCATACGACTTTCTTAAACTAAAACATTACATAGAAGCGATGAGATTATACAAACAATTCTAACCGAGCCACACTACGGACCTGATGCTCGGGGAGGGGTTTCCATCCTTATATGTTTAAAAGCTGAGATTTTAAGTATATTAACCATATGGTATTATAGGTCCAATATCCATATATTTGAATTGATTCATGATTCATGAGGATCACTTTTAAGGGTGAAGTATTTAACCCTGTTTGTAGTTTGTTCACATTTTAAGCAGATAAATATATATATATATATATATATCTTCCATTTATAGATTTCGTTTGTACGATAAGCACCAAGGTCGTCTGGATTTAACGATAACGCCGTATTCCTTGTAACAATGATAGAAACTGTTACAGGCTTCAACGCATTAGTCTGGACTCCATATTTGGAACAATCAACCAAACCTTGGGGGGCGGGCACTAAAATAGCTGACTGGATACATTTGGGGAGTCTATGTCAAGTCATCAAACATTTACTGTTGAAAAACAAACATTTTAACCAGCATGCCCATTTGGGGAGTCTATGTCAAGTCATTAAACATTTACTGTTGCAAAATAAACATTTTAACCAGCATGCCTTCATATCGACAAATATCAGATTAGTTGGTATCCATGTTTTATTTACATTTATGACGTCCAGATAATGGATATTCTCTAGTGAAAAATGTTTTTCCTAAATGTCATATTTTCGATTCCATACAGTTTCAAAATAAAGTAGTGAATTGTATACTATTATACGGTATCGTCAAAAGTAATGGCGAAATAGTAAGGCCTTGAAGATGTCTATTGGATAAATGTTTAGTCTACTAGTATGTTTTGTAATACTTCTGTTAACTTCTAGAACAGAGATACAAATGCATATCATGTGCAAAAACGTTGCTGAAACATTTTAAATTATCAACTTAAATTGCATGTAAGATACTGGTAATTATTCCCTCTTACTTCTATAAACTGGAACAGACAATTTACATCCCAAATTCGGGCATTTTCTTTATTTGTGTTCAGCTTGTCAATATATATCCAAAGCAACCACGCCTCATATTATATATATCTACAGCAAAAATGCTCTTACTTCTATAAACTGGAACAGGCAATTTACATTCCAAATTCGGGCATTTTCTTTATTTGTGTTCAGCTTGTCAATATATATCCAAAGCAACTATGCCTCATATTATATATATCTACAGCAAAAATGCGGTAATCCTACAATACGTTCCCATCCCAGATAATTACCGGTATCAACTACCACGTAAAACAGCACACAACCACATACTGCCAATTGTATTAATTGCTTCGCTGTTGATTTCATGCATGCTAAACATGTCTGGTAATTGGTTTGCGTTGGGGTTTAACAGTTTGGTTCCCAAGGGGTGTCTTAGTGCGTTATAGATATTCAATGGTGTTCTTGTTTCTGATGAGCACGACACCTTTATTTGGGATACACACATAACTTTCTGTCTACTTTACATTGGCTGAGCAAGCTTCCTATGTATACGTCGATCAGTAGTCGGTTGTTGTAAATATCGATATATAAACATTTGATAACAATGAGGGTCTGAGTAATACAGAACTAACTGACAGAAACAAAATTCTTCAATACTTGTATATAAATTGTTTACGCTATTGTAAAAGAGAAACCAAATAATTCAAGATTTATAGAAAAATAAATTACGCTTTGGAAACAGGGAAACAAAATAATTCAAGATTTATATGAAAATGTTTTACGCTTTAGTAAAAGAGGAACCAAATAATTCAAGATTTATAGAAAAATTGTTTACGCTTTTCTGATAGAGAAATAATATAATATAAAACTTAAAGAAAAATAGTTCACGCTTTTGTAACAGAGAAATAGTTCACGCTTTTGTAACAGAGAAACCAAAAAAACAAGACTTACATAAAAAATAGTTTACGCTTATCTGATAAGGAAACAAAATAACACAAGATTTGTTTACAAAAAAATTACACTTACATTAATTCGATATCTAGTTTGGTCTCCACTAATAGTCATCTCTTGAAACCATGAACGGTTCTCTGTCAGCAGTCGACCCTATCTTTCAATAAAATTGCGGTTTGTTTGTTTGTTGTTATTGTTATCGTCGACGTTGTTTTCGTCGTCGTCGTCGTCGTTGTTGTCGTCGTTGTTGTTGTTGTTGTTGTTGTTGTTGTTGTTGTTGTTGTTGTTGTTGTTGTTGTTGTTGTTGTTGTTGTTGATCTTAAACCTGACCAAGCCTTAGTATGTAGTGGAGCATATTGTTGTTACCATATCCCATTGTTCTCCTCTTTAACCTTTATCTGTGCGGTGATCATACTGGATATATCCCAATCTATGATATGTGATCGTCTCTGTTGTCTATAAGTACTTGATTCTAGTTTGTGGCTATTTTCTGCGATAAAAATGAATTGATACCGCTCAGCATCTCTACACTGTTCGGTTTGCCTTGTGTGTGGAACGTTACAAAATTGCTGATAGTTGATCTGGCACGTAATTTGACATGTAACTTATAACGACCAACACAACCAGAGCGTCTACAGGTGGTAGACCATAGCAGATCGATCCGTTGTCAGATGCAAAAGGGAATCTGGTTTTTACTAAGGGGAGTGAAATATATCGTATAATTGTGTTAGCCAGGAGTTTCGTTTGTTTTATAGACATCAGATACTTCTTAAGATGATCTATATGATACGCTGCATGCACAACCTTCTACTATTCCTGTGTAACAGTTTTCTTCTTGACAGCTTTGCTTTTGAATAAAGATTCTGTCTTAAAATAAGAAAACGTCGCTGTAGGATTGAACAGTATTGATCCCCAAGCGATCTCGGTCTTTGTGGATTGCTATTGATCAGCGTTATGCGGACATTTAAGTGCATGGATGTGTTGTCGACCATAGGTCAACATAATAACCCTCGGGCGTCCAGCCAATTCCTACAAGTGGCCGTGTATAATGTTGTTAGGCCATACTGTTAGAGCCACGCCGACTATAGTGTTTCTTTAACTACTGTTCTCGATTTCATTTAACCAGGCTTCAAAACCACTTAGATACCTCCTTTTATTCATCAATAACATTTATTTTCCACAACAGCGCATCACCTTGTTATCACGCATGCGTGTTGATTGACTTCACTTTATTGCATATTTCAAGCTGTACCTTTACGCTCTCTGGCAATAACTCTTATACTCAGAGAGGTCCTCATGACACGCATTTCAAAATATCTATAAACTTTAATTGATTAGAAATATAAAGGTCAATGAATCACCATATCTTTAAAATAGGAATTAACATCAGCTTTAAACTTATTTTCAATCTCCCAAATACACTGTTTGAAAAAGCTAGCTGTTGCAAAACTTTCTGAAATAAAAACTCCTGCTAAAATCCAGTCTGATTGTTGAACCATTAAACAGCATATTGTATTTTGTTGTTGCAAACGTAGACATTTTTTCCAAAGACAGAGGCTTACATATTTTTCAGTCAATTAGATTCACTAGATGTTCTAATTGTTATCAGAGGCCAAACATTATTTCAGCACGTTTTCGGCTTGTGCTTATGTGCGCTCTACTGTACAATAATTTAATCTTGCTTGTAACAAGAATTTTCATTGGCTTAAAGCTAACGCTATCAGCCAATAACCTAACAATGACGTTGCTGTCTGTAACTTCGCTTTTGATTGTTTGATACAGCGGCGTAATGATTTCTGAGAAAAGAGTTCATCAGTAAAAATAGATTTTCACAAAGAATGTGTAAAATAAATTAATTAAAAGGATTAATTTGAATATGTATATATTTTTATGTTACGTCTCCATAACAAAAAAATTATACTCCACGAAGCAGCTGTAGATGACGAGTCCAAGAAGTACGAAGTCGTTGCACGATGTCCCTAGGATCACTGACGAGTCCTAGACGGACGAAACAGCTGTATGATGTCACTAACATCAATGACGAGTCCTAAAAAGACGAACCAGCTGTATGATGTCCCTTACATCACTGACGGGTCCTCGAAGGACGAATTCAGCTGTTTGATGTTCCTAACATCAATGACGAGTCCTAGACGGACGAAACAGCTGTATGATGTCCCTAACATCACTGACGAGACCTAGAAGGACGAAACAGCTGTATGATGTCCCTAGCATCACTTACTAACGAGACCTAGAAGGACGAAACAGCTGTATGATGTCCCTAACATCACTGACGAGTCCTAGAAGGGCGAAACAGCTTTATGATGTCCCTAACATCACTGACGAGTCCTAGAAGGACGAAACAGCTTTATGATGTCCCAAGCATCAATGACGAGTCCTAGAAGGACGAAACAGCTGTATGATGTCCCTAACATCACTGACGAGATCTAGAAGGTCGAAACAGCTGTATGATGTAACAGGCATCAATGACGAGTCCTAGAAGGACGATGCGGCTTAATAATGAATTACGAATTTGTATTGAAAAGGGCTAATATCTTGTGTTATTTTTCTTTCTTTTTTTTTGCATCAAGATCAATGAACAACATGTTCATTGTAGTTTCATATTTTATAATACAATAAATATTATCAAAAGTTGAAAAATGCTTTCCATCGTGATATTAATCTTACCACAGAGAATACATCGAGAGATACTTGGTAAGTATACCATGTTATCCAGGATTAATAAATCCGATCATAAGAATTGTCGTTAAGGTCATAGTAAAACTGTCTTCCCTACAGTATACCGTCATCTAAGGTAATATACGCCATTATTTACATATGGGCGCTTTGTCTTTTTGATGATATGAAGCGGAAAGGATCATCGCTGTGTACAAAAAAATCCGTTGATTAGTTATTTTATTTGCTAAATTATTAAATATTTCCTTAGGGGACTCCTTTCTGTGTGGTAGGACCGTTGTTATGTTAGGGGACCCCGTTGTGTGAGGTAGGACCATTGTTATGTTAGGGGACTCCATTCTGTGTGGTAGGACCATTGTTATACCTTATGTTAGGGGACCCCGTTCTGTGAGGTAGGACCATTGTTATGTTAGGGGACCCCGTTGTGTGAGGTAGGACCATTGTTATGTTAGGGGACCCCGTTCTATGAGGTAGGACCATTGTTATGTTAGGAGACCCCGTTCTGTGAGGTAGGACCATTGTTTTGTTAGGGGACTCCATTCTGTGTGGTAGGACCATTGTTATGTTAGGGGACCCCGTTCTGTGAAGTAGGACCATTGTTATGTTAGGGGACCCCGTTCTGTGAGGTAGGACCATTGTTATGTTAGGGACCCCGTTCTGTGTAGTAGGACCATTGTTATGTTAGTGGACCCCGTTAGGTGTAGTAGGACCATTGTTATGTTAGAGGACCCCGTTCTGTGTGGTAGGACCATTGTTATGTTAGGGACTCCGTTCTGTGAGGTAGGACCATTGTTATGTTAGGGACCCCGTTCTGTGTGGTAGGACCATTGTTATGTTAGGGACCCCGTTCTGTGAGATAGGACCATTGTTATGTTAGGGGACCCCGTTCTGTGAGGTAGGACCATTGTTATGTTAGGGACCCCGTTCTGTGAGGTAGGACCATTGTTATGTTAGGGGACCTCTTTCTGTGTAGTAGGACCATTGTTATGTTAGGGGACCCCGTTCTGTGAGGTAGGACCATTGTTATGTTAGGGGGACCCCGTTCTGTGTGGTAGGACCATTGTTATGTTAGGGACCCCGTTCTGTGAGGTAGGACCATTGTTATGTTAGGGGACCCCGTTCTGTGAGGTAGGACCATTGTTATGTTATGGGACCCCGTTCTGTGAGGTAGGACCATTGTTATGTTAGGGGACCCCGTTCTGTGTGGTAGGACAATTGTTATGTTAGGGGACCCCGTTCTGTGTGGTAGGACCATTATTATGTTATGGGACCCCGTTCTGTGAGGTAGGACCATTGTTATGTTAGGGGACCCCGTTCTGTGAGGTAGGACCATTGTTATGTTAGGGGACCCCGTTCTGTGTGGTAGGACCATTGTTATGTTAGGGGACCCCGTTCTGTGAGGTAGAACCATTGTTATGTTAGGGGACCCCGTTCTGTGTGGTAGGACCATTGTTATGTTAGGGGACCCCGTTGTGTGTGGTAAGACCATTGTTATGTTAGGGACCCCGTTCTGTGAGGTAGGACCATTGTTATGTTAGGGGACCCCGTTCTGTGTGGTAGGACCATTGTTATGTTAGGGGACCTCGTTCTGTGTGGTAGGACCATTCTTATGTTAGGGGACCCCGTTCTGTGAGGTAGGACCATTGTTATGTAAGGAGACCTCGTTCTGTGTGGTAGGACCATTGTTATGTTAGGGGACCCCGTTCTGTGTGGTAGGACCATTGTTATGTTAGGGGACCCCGTTCTGTGAGGTAGGACCATTGTTATGTTAGGGGACCCCGTTCTGTGTAGTAGGACCATTGTTATGTTAGAGGACCCCGTTCTGTGTGGTAGGACCATTGTTATGTTAGGGACTCCGTTCTGTGAGGTAGGACCATTGTTATGTTAGGGACCCCGTTCTGTGAGATAGGACCATTGTTATGTTAGGGACCCCGTTCTGTAAGGTAGGACCATTGTTATGTTAGGGGACCCCGTTCTGTGAGGTAGGACCATTGTTATACCTTACGTTAGGGACCCTGTGCTCTGTGTGGTAGGACCATTGTTATTTTAGGGGACCCCGTTCTGTGAGGTAGGACCATTGTTATGTTAGGGGACCCCGTTCTGTGAGGTAGGACCATTGTTATGTTAGGGGACCCCGTTCTGTGAGGTAGGACCATTGTTATGTTAGGGGACCCCGTTCTGTGTGGTAGGACCATTGTTATGTTAGGGGACCCCGTTCTGTGAGGTAGGACCATTGTTATGTTAGGGGACCCCGTTCTGTGAGGTAGGACCATTGTTATGTTAGGGGACCCCGTTCTGTGAGGTAGGACCATTGTTATGTTAGGGGACCCCGTTCTGTGAGGTAGGACCATTGTTATGTTAGGGGACCCCGTTCTGTGAGGTAGGACCATTGTTATGTTAGGGGACCCCGTTCTGTGAGGTAGGACCATTGTTATGTTATGAGACCCCGTTCTGTGAGGTAGGACCATTGTTATGTTAGGGGACCCCGTTCTGTGTGGTAGGACAATTGTTATGTTAGGGGACCCCGTTCTGTGTGGTAGGACCATTATTATGTTATGGGACCCCGTTCTGTGAGGTAGGACCATTGTTATGTTAGGGGACCCCGTTCTGTGAGGTAGGACCATTGTTATGTTAGGGGACCCCGTTCTGTGAGGTAGGACCATTGTTATGTTAGGAGACCCCGTTGTGTGTGGTAAGACCATTGTTATGTTAGGGACCCCGTTCTGTGAGGTAGGACCATTGTTATGTTAGGGGACCCCGTTCTGTGTGGTAGGACCATTGTTATGTTAGGGGACCTCGTTCTGTGTGGTAGGACCATTCTTATGTTAGGGGACCCCGTTCTGTGAGGTAGGACCATTGTTATGTAAGGAGACCTCGTTCTGTGTGGTAGGACCATTGTTATGTTAGGGGACCCCGTTCTGTGTGGTAGGACCATTGTTATGTTAGGGGACCCCGTTCTGTGAGGTAGGACCATTGTTATGTTAGGGGACCCCGTTCTGTGAGATATGACCATTGTTATGTTAGGGGACCCCGTTCTGTGTGGTAGGACCATTGTTATGTTAGGGGACCCCGTTCTGTGAGGTAGGACCATTGTTATGTTAGGGGACCCCGTTCTGTGCGGTAGGACCATTGTTATGTTAGGGACCCCGTTCTGTGAAGTAGGACCATTGTTATGTTAGGGGACCACGTTCTGTGAGGTAGGACCATTGTTATGATAGGGGACCCCGTTCTGTGAGGTAGGACCATTGTTATGTTAGGGGACCCCGTTCTGTGCGGTAGGACCATTGTTATGTTAGGGACCCCGTTCTGTGAAGTAGGACCATTGTTATGTTAGGGGACCACGTTCTGTGAGGTAGGACCATTGTTATGTTAGGGGACCCCGTTCTGTGTTGTAGGACCATTGTTATGTTAGGGGACCCCGTTCTGTGAGGTAGGACCATTGTTATGTTAGGGGACCCCGTTCTGTGTTGTAGGACCATTGTTATGTTAGGGGACCCCGTTCTGTGAGGTAGGACCATTGTTATGTTAGGGGACCCCGTTCTGTGAGGTAGGACCATTGTTATGTTAGGGGACCCCGTTCTGTGAGGTAGGACCATTGTTATGTTAGGGGACCCCGTTCTGTGTTGTAGGACCATTGTTATGTTAGGGGACCCCGTTCTGTGTGGTAGGACCATTGTTATGTTAGGGGACCCCGTTCTGTGTGGTAGGACCATTGTTATGTTAGGGGACCCCGTTCTGTGTGGTAGGACCATTGTTATGTTAGGGGACCCCGTTGTGTGAGGTAAGACCATTGTTATGTTAGGGGACCCCGTTCTGTGAGGTAGGACCATTGTTATGTTAGGGGACCCCGTTCTGTGTAGTAGGACCATTCCTATGTTAGGGGACCCCGTTCTGTGAGGTAGGACCATTGTTATGTTAGGGGACCCCGTTCTGTGAGGTAGGACCATTGTTATATTAGGGACCCCGTTCTGTGAGGTAGGACCATTGTTATACCTTATGTTAGGGGACCCCGTTGTGTGAGGTAGGACCATTGTTATGTTAGGGGACCCCGTTCTGTGTGGTAGGACCATTGTTATGTTAGGGGACCCCGTTCTGTGAGGTAGAACCATTGTTATGTTAGGGGACCCCGTTCTGTGAGGTAGGACCATTGTTATGTTAGGGGACCCCGTTCTGTGAGGTAGGACCATTGTTATGTTAGGGGACCCCGTTCTGTGAGGTAGGACCATTGTTATGTTAGGGGACCCCGTTCTGTGAGGTAGGACCATTGTTATGTTAGGGACCCCGTTCTGTGAGGTAGGACCATTGTTATGTTAGGGGACCCCGTTCTGTGTGGTAGGACCATTGTTATATTAGGGGACCCCGTTCTGTGAGATATGACCATTGTTATGTTAGGGGACCCCGTTCTGTGAGGTAGGACCATTGTTATGTTAGGGGACCCCGTTCTGTGAGGTAGGACTATTGTTATGTTAGGGGACCCCGTTCTGTGAGGTAGGACCATTGTTATGTTAGGGGACCCCGTTCTGTGAGGTAGACCATTGTTATGTTAGGGGACCCCGTTCTGTGAGGTAGGACCATTGTTATGTTAGGGACCCCGTTCTGTGTTGTAGGACCATTGTTATGTTAGGGGACCCCGTTCTGTGTAGTAGGACCATTGTTATGTTAGGGGACCCCGTTTTGTGATGTAGGACCATTGTTATGTTAGGGACCCCGTTCTGTGTGGTAGGACCATTGTTATCTTAGGGGACCCCATTCTATGTGGTAGGACCATTGTTATACCTTACGTTTGGGACCCCGTTCTGTGAGGTAGGACCATTGTTATACCTTACGTTTGGGACCCCGTTCTGTGTGGTAGGACCATTGTTATGTTAGGGGACCCCGTTCTGTGTGGCAGGACCATTGTTATACCTTACGTTTGGGACCCCGTTCTGTGAGGTAGGACCATTGTTATACCTTACGTTTGGGACCCCGTTCTGTGTGGTAGGACCATTGTTATGTTAGGGGACCCCGTTCTGTGTGGCAGGACCATTGTTATACCTTACGTTAGGGACCCCGTTCTGTATGGTAGGACCATTGTTATACCTTACGTTAGGGACCCTGTGCTCTGTCTGTGTAAAGTTCCCTGCATTGGAAATGATCGATTGATCGATAACTTTATTGCACACATTTGCTTCGGTGTGAAATTAAAAACCTACTAAAACCAGCATTAACATCGATAATAAACTGCTCGCCCCGACACAAGCTGACCCAAGGGAAGGACGCCATGAGGGCGTTTTAATAATATTGTCATTCAACAGACGTTATACACTTGGTTTTATGGTTTTTATATTATTGAAGACGTTAGCAGCTCTTAACTGCTACACATTGACAATACACGCATCTGGACAATATCTTGAGATACAACACACCATCACTAACACTGAACTTATCACAAACACTTTCTAGTTCAGGCGTACTCGCAGTCATTTATGATCGCGGTCATGTATATAGGTTGGATATCGGTGGACATTCTCAGTCATTGGTAAAGTATTCAAAAGTAGCACATGATAATCTGTTACGGAAACGAGGAAAGTACCAAGTGTAGTGTGGTCAGCTACAATTGCATGTAGATTGGTTATGAATGTTTAACGTTGTGATATGAACGATTTTGGTACAATGAGGAATATTATCTATCGATTGACATTAAAGTAGAAAAGGACACCCGTAATGTGATTCTCTTCTAATTAACTATTTTCTGGTAACATCATTTCTATGGCGGTTAGGAATATATATATATATAAGTTAAAAAGTTTAAGGTGAACCTTACGGACGAAAAATATGCATTTAAAAAGAATAAAAACACGACACAGCAGCTAGCGCTTTCGTCACGTCTAGGTGACTCTTCAGTACTGAAGAGTCACCTAGACGTGACGAAAGCGCGCTAGCTGCTGTGTCGTGTTTTTATTCTTTTTAAATATATATATATATATCCACCTCAATAGGTGGGTGTTATTCTACCCCAATGGCATCAATTGGTCATTACAACCTCTGATTTACACACAGTTTATGCTACACTTGATATAAACTGTAAGCGCGTTTTGATTGGCTGACATGGTGAACTTTGACCGTGACTACTTTTTATCACGTGGTAAAACCGTTATATATCCTCGTTATGAATCAGTCTTTCTTTCAAAATAGATGGATGTTATCTAATTCGCAATGCATCAAGTCATCATTATAACAGTTGGATAACATGCAGTTTTACCACTCGTGGTATAACTGTAAAAATTCTCGATAATTAATTTGTTTTCAATGAATAAACATTTTCAAAAAGTCAAGTTCCGTCAGAATGTCATTGCTTTAAATTGTCGACTTGAAGACAATACGCGTTAATTGCAGGAGACATGTTTCAATGACCCGCGGACACAAGTAAAAGTACGACATTAGGAATCGGAAGACTAAATCCTACAGATATCCTTCTGCGAACCAGCTCTATTGAGAAACATTAAATGAAAGGTTTCTTCCTTCTTAAACTCATGCAATGGTAGAGATATTGCCTGCCCTATTTGACAGAACCGAAAACCATGTATTATCTCCAAAGGGTGTATGTGCCAATTTTACAGACGATATCCGCTCCAAAGAGTGCATGTGTCACAAGGTTAGAGGCGATACAACCTCAAAAGGCCGCGTTTATCAGAAGGGAAAAGGTCATACAAACTCCGGCGCTACTTGTGTCAGAAGATTGGAGTCTACACGAGCTCCTAGTCTGCACGTGCCAGGAGGTTGGTTGTCGATACCAGCTCCAAAGACCGCGTGTGTCAGAAGGTTGGAAACGATAAAAGAGTCAAAGCCGCATGTGTGAGAATGTCGTAGGCGATATAAGGCCTGGATCTGTGTCACACTCTGGGAGGCGATGCTTGGTATAGAGGTCAACAAAAGTGATTAAATGATTCTTGATTTTAAAGGAATGTTGGACTAAAAACATTCGCCTTCAGAGAGGCACAATTGAAATGCATACATTTGACAAGATATCACAATAGATGGATTTTCAGAACGATGATGACCTTCGTTATGTATACATCCAAATGCTCTTTGATGAATACATTCCATAAAATCTGACGGCGAGAATCAATACTCCCATCAATGGTTCTCGCGAGGTAGACATTATCCGGGAAGTTACTGACCCCGTTCTGGGGGTCATCGCAAGTTGTCTCAAATGCCGACAGGGGTCGCATTAAAGAGTTGAATGATTGCCCATAGACATAGCATGAATCAAATACGTATAACGACACCGTTTTACTGCGAGAAGTAATCATAGTTGCGGCTTAGGTACACGATATATAGGGCGAGTTTCTATTGGAAAATCCTCGTGTTGGTATTGGAAACAATTACACTTCGAGTGAAGAGCAAAAGGCAGAGATAAGCATGTTTAAGGTCTCTGGATACTTTGATAGTACAATCATTAAATCTATGTTTTGAGAACAATATAGATAATTTTCTGTTCTATATTCTGGTATGTGACGTCATCGTCATACAACCAATCCTAGGATGTGATGTCAAGCAAATGTCATCAGGTAATTATTTCATCGTAAAGAAATATTCACAGCGCCCACATACAATCACCGCACTCCGAAACGACGCAAAAATTGAATTTCATCATCGGTGACTTTAATTTTTCAGAAATGGTATGTTCGGATTGTAAAGGTTAATGGGAAGAATATAGCTAGGGAGAGAAAGACATTGTGTTTTTGTTGTACTTGGCAACAATTTCATCGGGGTCTCCTCCACGTAGTACAGTGAACGGTAGGTTTAGTGGGGTTCCCCGATGTAGTACATTAATACAACACAATGGAAGTAGTATATACAGGTACATATATATTAAAACCTGGGCAAAGACAATATTACATATTCTGTGCTCATGTGATTCAATCGATATATCTCATTAGATTCCAAAATTAAAATCTGTACCAAGTTTTACAGTAATCTTCATTTCACAAATTGCACTTTTTTCTCAATTATATCCGATTTCTAAAATTACATAGTGTGTTAATTGATTTCGCCGAGAGGAAACTGCGCGTCTGGTCTGCGTGACATCCACTACACAACTGAAATTGTAATATATATTCAGTGTCGAGAACCGGATTTGTATGTACTTTGGTAAACTGGTTTGTCACCTTGAAATTTACAGGAAGTAATTAGGAATTGATTTTTGGAACAGAATTTGAAATACTAATGCAAAAACCTTGATTGTTGTATAGCTAGCAGAAATACGGACGGATAATTAATTTGTTAAACATTAATGTATGTTTTTCCTAATAAGATAATTATAGATGAATTTGTATATTTTTTTATATCTCCATCTGTGATAAAATCTACTCTCTGCAAAATAAATCTTAATAAATAGAATGAATTTCATATTGAATTATACAGTTTTGCTAATGAAAGCATTTTTATTAACAATGATAAACTTCCTCAGAGACCTATACAAAGGACAAAGAATATATTTCATGTAACATCTTTCAACATCGAATGAGAGTTAGATAAAGATTGAACCGCCACGTTAAAAGATAAACTTCATTAATTTTACAACAATTGCGAAACAAGTTATATCAACTTATATTAATCACGCTTGTTGGCGCGGTGGATAGGGGGCCGAGGTGGCCGAGTGGTTAAGGTGTCCCGACACTTTATCACTAGCTTGTCAGGTACTGACCGTAGGCCGGTGGTTTTTCTGCGGGTACTCCGGCTTTCCTCCACCTCCAAAACCTCCAAAAATATTGCCACGTCCTTAAATGACCCTGTCTGTTAAACAAAACAAACCAAATGGCCCGGATGGAATCGCGTGAGGGGTGTTAGTGTGGGAGGAAACACGGAGTACCCGGGAAAACCGACGTGGTCGGGCAGGTGTCCTACACTGGTCCTCTGTCCTTGCTAGGACTTGTCAGTGATGCTAGGTCCTGCAGTTTTAATACAAAGGAGGCGACAAAACGAACTTCTTCAAGGTTAACAGAAATATCAAATATTGGATTTGGAGATATAATTACTTCATGATTCAATAAACGTCATAATTCCCAATATTAAATTTTAAAAGAACGTCACATACGTGTGTACATTCTGAATTTTGTCACTTTTCGAAATAAATTGAAAAGTGGCATGCAGGTTATGGCAAACCTTGTGTACAGAAGTCGCCAGCAATGTATGCCTCCTGAAATCAAACATATTGACTATTCCACTGTAAACGTTTATAGCAGATCGTTTATTTCCTTTTCGCCTTTAGTTGAGCATTCAGCCTTGCGAGGAAGGTTTTGGGGCTCTGTTCCCTGGTCGAAAGCATTCCTGCTTAGCGTTCAGCTTTTTAGGGAGTAGGACGACTGGATCGCTCATTGTCAGTATACTGTGACCGAGTGGGGTGCCCTGCTAGGTGTATTTAGTAGTATGTTTCAGTGAGGTAGCACTATAATTTCGGCACCATTGAGCACTACCACAAGGAGACAAAACACGATCATACCACAGCCTCCAAAAGACATCCCACCTACACACATGCATCTTGCACACAAGTTAAGCCTTCCTTAAACGGCAATAAGTGCAATTGTTAAACAATACAAAACCAAAAATGATATTCCCTCAAGAATACCAAAGACAATTCAAACTTCTCAACTCGCTCTTCAAGTAAATCCTATAGGAACAGCTTGCCAACAAGCCTTATAATTAGGATGTTTGTTTCAACCTCTCTATGTAAACTTTCCATTCTATATAGTAGCAATCCCGATTCCCGAAATACTAGCTCTGGGTTTGCTCCTGATATTACTATTTTAGCGAAATTGACTACTGGTGGGAAAATAAACACATAATTGTCAAGGATGTACTTGTCGTGTGATGAAAGGGTTGCAATAGGAAGCAATATCTCAGTGAGAATATTCAATTCGATTTAAAGCTGAACATGTTCTCTGCCCGGTTAACTAATTATAGATTTTTTTCATGAAATATGCCCGTTGTATTTCGCAAGTAAAGAATTTAGGATATAGCCACCGACATTTTTCTTCATGTATTTACAGTATGTAACCGGAAATTATATAGCTGTAACCAGAAACATCAGTTACCCTTCAGATACAGGTGTTCTGATCGTCGAATCTAAAACAAAGAACCTGAAAGGTGTAAAATAATTGTTGATTTAGAAACTAGATATCTAACCGGTGTAAACTGGCCGAAGTATTCATACACGCATAAAGCATACCCAACGCTGATTGGCATATCAGACGTACGGTCAAGGTCAATTTGTCGGGTGTAATGTTTTGTTTGTCGACTTGTGGGGTGCACCGCGTAAGTCCATCCAAACAAAATCTGTTTTTATTTCCGCTCGTTCCCTCGCTAAAAAAGTACATGTGCAGTGAGATTCAATACTGAATTATTGGTAAAAAAGAAAATTACTTTAAAAATTCGTCTCCTATAGGCGACGAAGATATTTTGACGCAATGAATCGGTTAATAAACCCCGCAAGTACCATTAATTCCGTTTTCTTACCTAAATGATGTTGTTCCCATATCTTATTAAATCTTCCTCGTTATAAGTTGCGTAACATCGCTTATCTCAGACTGAAAATCCTTTATAATACATATGGCACGGCACAACAGAAAATGTGTCAAGCTCGACGGAGTACATTTCAATTTTCTAAACAACTCTCCGCATTAGAGGCATGTATGACATCTTGAATTTCAAGTTCATCCTAAAGTAGCAAACATTTATGGAATCATGCGAATCTATCCCACCAGCTTTAGTTTGTATTCTAGATTACCAAAAATATTTTCCAGCAATACCATTTCCTCTTTTTATAAGGGAAACAGAAGGAACCAACCTTTTCAGCATAGCCGTATAATATTCTTTTGGCCCCGGAATATGACGCGACAGGTGGCGTTACTGGTCAAGATGAAGTGTGTGATTGGTCAATGTAGCGGTAAATACAAAATGCAGATATGCAGTTAAAAACGAAACAAAGTTAAGGTTGAATGCAAGCTGAATAAGTGGATGTATCTTTTCAAATGACACGTTAGTAAAATTATATTTCTGATTCAAATGCAGTCTTATCATCACCAAAAATGATTCAAACTGATAACATTTTGTTATCTGTGCTGAAACGCATTAGTTCGTCGATTTATTTAACAAGCAGTTCAATATTATATCCACCAGAATTAAAACTTGGGTCTATGTCATTTATATTTTGTAAAGATATTTCTGGGTTTTTTTTTTGGTTTTTTTTTTTTTTTTTTTTTCAAATCATGGCCGTTATATATATTTAAACTCGTATATGATTGTCATTGGGTTTACCAAAGAAACGCTATTATTTAAAATGAAATAAAGTTTACTGCGATACCCAAGAGAAACAAGTGTTTGAATATTATACTTTACCAGTTATAAAGAGAAAAAATGTCGATTCATCACATTCTTGGGAATCACGAAAATAAAACAGTTTTGAACGTTTTGCATCACATTGATTATAGAAAGAACAACTTGTTGTCGGGGAAGAGTTGTTTTGTTTTTTGTTTTTTGTTTTTTTCTCTTTCTTATTCTTTTTTAATATTTATCGAATCCCTGCAGGAGAGACATCATTATAAGGAGAAAACATAGAAATGTATATCTTTCATACTCATAACTCTTAGCTATAGAAAATGGGAAACCAACTCAAGGCGATGGAAATAACTTAACAAAAGAAACTCTTCTTCGTTAGAGGTACAAAACAATCGCCTGCTTTTTTGTTTGTTTTTTGTTGTTGTTTTTTTTTTAATATTTATCAAATCCCAGTACCGGAGACATTATTATAAGAAGAAACATAGAAATGTATATCTTTCATACTCATAACTCTTAGCTATAGAAAATGGGAAAACCAACTCAAGGCGATGAAAATAACTTAACAAAAAGAACTCTTCTTCGTTAGAGGTACAAAACAATCCGCTTAGACAGTCCAGGTTAAAGAACTTCATTTATACATTTTTGGGGGAAATCATTTAATGTGCATAAGGACTTCAATCAAATTGTCAATATTAAACGATTCCATAAAGACTTCACTCGAGCTTTGGAAACGATCATTGTTATGGAACCATGACAACAGCCTAAAAGTCATCACTTTAAAGGCGGCGTTTTCTTACTATCAACAACGGAACAAAATATAGATTTTTTTTTAAAATCGAATATAATTTCAATACTTTGAATATTATAATAAGCAAACATCAGCTGAGGTTTTAAGGATATTTAAATATTTCATTACTAAACTAAAGTTTCGATTTATGTACTAGTATTTATTTATTTACAAACAGACAGTCCTGTACATAGGATGTCGATTTCCTAACACAAGTGCCTGTTATATGGTTTCGGACACCGAGGCTTAGTTGATGGCTAGGGGTATTGATTGACCAGTGAGGGATGTCTCTGGCCATTATCTTGTCTCTATGTCATTACTGACCAGTCTATTCTGACGGACAATACGGACAATTCAACGGGGAACTGCTCATTGGTCAAGATGTTGAAGGTTTGAGAGAAACTCCAGTTAACACAGGAGCGTCCAACCAAATTAATCGACTCTTCTTTCCTAACTGGATAGAATATATACCAGGGAGCTTGTCTAAGCTACAGGTCCGTCAGATACAAGAAATCGACACCAATTTACATTGCAACGTTAGAGTTACACTAACAAAACTGTCAATCAAAGCAAAATTATGCAAGGATAAATATGATATCTGTACCTTCATTTTCCTCTCTCTTCTATACAAAATCGTAGTTTTGATGTCAATATTTTTGGACATAAAATCATATGATTTCATTCCAATTTCCCTTTTTAGCCTCATACAGAATATCTACCACAATTTGGTGTCAGAAGTTTGGTTCAAGCTTCAATACTCATAAACAGATGTGGTGTATAAGTTATAACAATCAAATCAAAGTTTGTTGAATTTCTTTGACACCCGTAATACTATGTATGTATATATTGCTGTTTAGACTTCCGATGTCGTTTTAATTTTGCTATTTAAACATCTGAAAGTCTATTTTAAGGTAAATAGTCAGACCAAGCCAAGTGAATTAATTAGGTAGGAAATGCATTGTCTTATATAAGGATGACAAAATTGATATCACACATTTCCCTTGTTACTTATATAGAGATGACAAACTTATATAGGGTTGACAAAGCTGATATCACAGTTTTCCCTTTTTACTTTATAGAGATGACAAAGTAAATATCACAAATTGTCCTAATTATTTATATAGAGTTAACAAACTCATATACATCGTGTATAGAGGTGACAAACTTATATAGAGGTGACAAACTTATATAGAGTTGACAAACGCATATAGAGGTGACAAACTTATATAGAGGTGACAAACTTATATAGAGTTGACAAACTTATATAGAGGTGACAAACTTATATAGAGGTGACAAACTTATATAGAGTTGACAAACTTATATAGAGGTGACAAACTTATATAGAGTTGACAAACTTATATAGAGGTGACAAACTTATATAGAGTTGACAGACTCATATAGAGGTGACAAACTTATAAAGAGGTGACAAACTTATATAGAGGTGACAAACTTATATAGAGTTGACAAACTTATATAGAGGTGACAAACTTATATAGAGGTGACAAACTTATAGTAGAGGTGACAAACTTATATAGAGGTGACAAACTTATATAGAGGTGACAAACTTATATAGAGGTGACAAACTTATATAGAGTTGACCAACTTATATAGAGGTGACAAACTTATATAGAGTTGACAAACTTATATAGAGTTGACAAACTTATATAGAGTTGACCAACTTATATAGAGTTGACAAACTTATATAGAGGTGACAAACTTATAGAGAGTTGACAAACTTATATAGAGGTGACAAACTTATAGAGAGTTGACAAACTTATATAGAGGTGACAAACTTATAGAGAGGTGACAAACTTATATAGAGTTGACAAACTTATAGAGAGGTGACAAACTTATATAGAGTTGACAAACTTATAGAGAGGTGACAAACTTATATAGAGTTGACAAACTTATATAGAGGTGACAAACTTATATAGAGGTGACAAACTTATATAGAGGTGACAAACTTATATAGAGTTGACAAACTTATATAGAGTTGACAAACTTATATAGAGGTGACAAACTTATATAGAGTTGACAAACTTATATAGAGGTGACAAACTTATATAGAGTTGACAAACTTATATAGAGGTGACAACTATATAGAGTTGACAACTTATATAGAGTTGACAAACTTATATAGAGGTGACAAACTTATATAGAGGTGACAAAGTGTATATCGCACATTGTCCTTTTTATCTTTATAGAGATGACAATATTAATATCAAACTATTTTCATCATGTATATGTCTGTATGTAGGTATTGTAGTCAACACGTAACAGGCACTTTCGGCCTCTTCAAACAACGCCGTGTCTTCCTATCGGTTACACATTGGTTTACACTGGTCACAATTCTAAGTACACTCGCACGTCACTTGTATAACCTGATGACAGTCGACACTAACAGAACATGATATTGATTTATTTGTCTCTATCCAGCTCTGAATACTGGCTAGCAAAACTATGTTTCAGTCAAAATCACATCTTTCCATAGATAAACCGACAAAGATACAGCACAAAACTCGTAAGTTGGTTTCAGCAGCATCGCCATTTTTAATATGACGCAGAAACAGAAGGATTTTGATGACTTTTGTTTTTAACAACAACAAAGACGTGTTGTGTAACCGAATACTTGATACTGTTTCACACATCACACGTGAATACAATATCCTATGTCTGGTATTCTCGAGATCATCTTTTTATTTTGAGTTCAATTCACCTCTTCGAGTTCGTCAAGGAAATCTTTAAACCTTTGTAGTCTTGTGTGAAGCAATATTTTCTTTTCCTAGAAAAGGCAAATTGTACAACTCTAAAACGTCCTCGTGGACAATATTGATGTAACCCACTCTAAAGGTCGCGACAACGATATATATCTTACGCTCTTGCAAAGGTCTCTTAGAAAATGTAAATTTATACTATTAAAGACGTCTCGTGGACAGAGCAGCTTTTACACTTTTGCCAAGGTCTCTTAGACAATGTATTTTTACAAAATTGTAGGCGTCTCGTTGACAGTTCAGATTTTACACTTTTGTCAATGTCTCTAAGACAATGTATTTTTACACTATTGGTAACGTCTTGTTGACAGTGCAATTTTACACTATTGTATACACTCTTGTCAATGTCTCTCAGACAATGTAATTTTACATTATTGTATACACTCTTGTCAATGTTTCTCAGACGATGTAATTTTACACTATTGTATAAACTTGTCAATATCTCTCAGACAATGTAATTTTACATCATTGTATACACTCTTGTCAATGTCTCTCAGACAATGTAATTTTACATCATTGTATACACTTGTCAATATCTCTCAGACAATGTAATTTTACACTATTGTATACACTTCTCAATGTCTCTCAGACAATGTAATTTTACACTATTGTATAAACTTGTCAATGTCTCTCAGACAATGTAATTTTACATTATTGTATAAACGTGTCAATGTCTCTCAGACAATGTAATTTTACACTATTGTATAAACGTGTCAATGTCTCTCAGACAATGTAATTTTACTCTATTGTATACACTTTTCAATGTCTCTCAGACGATGTAATTTTACACTATTGTATACATTCTTGTCAATGTCTCTCAGACAATGTAATTTTACATCATTGTATACACTCTTGTCAATATCTCTCAGACAATGTAATTTTACACCATTGTATACACTTGTCAATATCTCTCAGACAATGTAATTTTACACCATTGTATACACTTGTCAATATCTCTCAGACAATGTAATTTTACACTATTGTATACACTTGTCAATATCTCTCAGACAATGTAATTTTACATCATTGTATACACTCTTGTCAATGTCTCTCAGACAATGTAATTTTACACTATTGTAACACTTGTCAATATCTCTCAGACAATGTAATTTTACACTATTGTATAAACTTGTCAATATCTCTCAGACAATGTAATTTTACACTATTGTATACACTGTTGTCAATATCTCTCAGACAATGTAATTTTACACTATTGTAACACTTGTCAATATCTCTCAGACAATGTAATTTTACACCATTGTATACACTTGTCAATGTCTCTCAGACAATGTAATTTTACACTATTGTATAAACTTGTCAATATCTCTCAGACAATGTAATTTTACATCATTGTATACACTCTTGTCAATGTCTCTCAGACAATGTAATTTTACACTATTGTATACACTCTTGTCAATGTCTCTCAGACGATGTAATTTTACACTATTGTATACACTTGTCATTATCTCTCAGACAATGTAATTTTACACTATTGTATATACTTGTCAATGTCTCTCAGACAATGTAATTTTACACTATTGTATAAACTTGTCAATGTTTCTCAGACAATGTAATTTTACACTATTGTATACACTTGTCAATATCTCTCAGACAATGTATTTTTACACTTTTGCATACACTCTTGTCAATATCTCTGACAATGTATTTTTACACTATTGTATACAATTGTCAATATCTCTCAGACAATGTAATTTTATACTATTGTATACACTTGTCAATGTCTCTCAGACAATGTAATTTTACACTATTGTATACACTTGTCAATGTCTCTCAGGCAATGTAATTTTACACTATTGTATACACTTGTCAATGTTTCTCAGACAATGTAATTTTACATTATTGTATAAACTTGTCAATATCTCTCAGACGATGTAATTTTTCACTATTGTATACATTTTTGTCAATGTTTCTCAGACAATGTAATTTTACACTATTGTATACACTTGTCAATGTTTCTCAGACAATGTAATTTTACACTATTGTATAAACTTGTCAATATCTCTCAGACAATGTAATTTTACACTATTGTATAAACTTGTCAATATCTCTCAGACAATGTAATTTTACACTATTGTATAAACTTGTCAATGTCTCTCAGACAATGTAATTTTACATAATTGTATAAACTTGTCAATGTTTCTCAGACAATGTAATTTTACACTATTGTATAAACTTGTCAATGTCTCTCAGACAATGTAATTTTACATAATTGTATAAACTTGTCAATGTTTCTCAGACAATGTAATTTTACACTATTGTATAAACTCTTGTCAATGTTTCTCAGACAATGTAATTTTACATTATTGTATAAAGTTGTCAATATTTCTCAGACAATGTAATTTTACACTATTGTATAAACTCTTGTCAATGTTTCTCAGACAATGTAATTTTACATTATTGTATAAAGTTGTCAATATTTCTCAGACAATGTAATTTTACATTATTGTATAAACTTGTCAATATCTCTCAGACAATGTAATTTTACATTATTGTATAAACTTGTCAATATCTCTCAGACAATGTAATTTTACATTATTGTAAACACTTGTCAATGTCTCTCAGACAATGTAATTTTACACTATTGTATAAACTCTTGTCAATATCTCTCAGACAATGTAATTTTACACTATTGTATAAACTTGTCAATATCTCTCAGACGATGTAATTTTATATTATTGTATAAACTTGTCAACGTTTCTCAGACAATGTAATTTTACACTATTGTATAAACTTGTCAATGTCTCTCAGATGATGTAATTTTACACTATTGTATACATTCTTGTCAATGTCTCTCGGACAATGTAATTTTACATCATTGTATACATTCTTGTCAATGTCTCTCGGACAATGTAATTTTACATCATTGTATACACTCTTGTCAGTGTCTCTCAGACAATGTAATTTTACACTATTGTATACATTCTTGTCAATGTCTCTCGGACAATGTAATTTTTATCACTATAATGTATACATTCTTGTCAATGTCTCTCAGGGCAATGTAATTTTACACTATTGTATACACTTGTCAAAATCTCTCAGACAATGTAATTTTACATCATTGTATACACTCTTGTCATGTCCTCAGACAATGTAATTTTACACTATTGTATCACTTGTCAATTCTCTAATTTTTTACATATTGATACCATTTCACATTATTTAAAATGTTTCAGACTAATGTATCTTCTATCATGTCTTTTGCACATGTTTACATATTTTACACTACTTTAACCTGTCAATAATTTCAACTATTAAATTGTAATTGTTCCTCAGTACAATGTTTCTCACAATGTAATTTTACACTATTGTATACACTTGTCAATGTCTCTCAGACAATGTAATTTTACACTATTGTATACACTTGTCAATGTCTCTCAGACAATGTAATTTTACACTATTGTATACACTTGTCAATATCTCTCAGACAATGTAATTTTACATCATTGTATACACTCTTGTCAATGTCTCTCAGACAATGTAATTTTACACTATTGTATACACTTGTCAATGTCTCTCAGACAATGTAATTTTACACTATTGTATACACTTGTCAATGTCTCTCAGACAATGTAATTTTACACTATTGTATAAACTTGTCAATATCTCTCAGACAATGTAATTTTACACTATTGTATACACTTGTCAATATCTCTCAGACGATGTAATTTTACACTATTGTATACACTTGTCAATGTCTCTCAGACAATGTAATTTTACACTATTGTATACACTTGTCAATGTCTCTCAGACAATGTAATTTTACACTATTGTATACATTCTTGTCAATGTCTCTCGGACAATGTAATTTTACATCATTGTATACACTCTTGTCAATGTCTCTCAGACAATGTAATTTTACACTATTGTATACACTTGTCAATGTTTCTCAGACAATGTAATTTTACACTATTGTATACACTTGTCAATGTCTCTCAGACAATGTAATTTTACACTATTGTATACACTTGTCAATGTCTCTCAGACAATGTAATTTTACACTATTGTATACACTTCTGTCAATGTCTCTCAGGACAATGTAATTTTACACTATTGTATACACTTGTCAATGTCTCTCAGACAATGTAATTTTACACTATTGTATACACTTGTCAATGTCTCTCAGACAATGTAATTTTACACTATTGTATACACTTGTCAATGTCTCTCAGACAATGTAATTTTACACTCATTGTATACACTCTTGTCAATGTCTCTCAGACAATGTAATTTTACACTATTGTATACACTTGTCAATGTCTCTCAGACAATGTAATTTTACACTATTGTATACACTTGTCAATGTCTCTCAGACAATGTAATTTTACATCATTGTATACACTTGTCAATATCTCTCAGACAATGTAATTTTACACTATTGTATACACTTGTCAATGTCTCTCAGACAATGTAATTTTACACTATTGTATACACTTGTCAATGTCTCTCAGACAATGTAATTTTACACTATTGTATACACTCTTGTCAATATCTCTCAGACAATGTAATTTTATACTATTTTATACACTTGTCAATGTCCTCTCAGACAATGTAATTTTACACTATTGTATACACTTGTCAATTATCTCTCAGACAATGTAATTTTACATCTATTGTATACATCTTGTCAATGATCCTCTCAGACAATGTAATTTTACACTATTGTATACACTTGTCAATGTTTCTCAGACAATGTAATTTTACACTATTGTATAAACTTGTCAATATCTCTCAGACATGTAATTTTACACTTATTGTATACACTCTTGTCAATGTCTCTCAGCAATGTAATTTTACACTATTGTATACACTTGTCAATGTCTCTCAGACAATGTAATTTTACACTATTGTATACACTTGTCAATGTCTCTCAGACATGTAATTTTACACTATTGTATACACTTGTCAATGTCTCTCAGACAATGTAATTTTACACTATTGTATACACTTGTCAATGTCTCTCAGACGATGTAATTTTACAACATTCAATTGTACACTTGTCAATATCTCTCAGACAAGTAATTTTTACCACTATTGTATACATCTTGTCATGTCTCTTAGATAATGTATTTTACACTATTGTATACACTTGTCAATGTCTCTCAGACAATGTAATTTTACATCATTGTATACACTTGTCAATATCTCTCAGACCAATGTAATTTTACCACTATTGTATACACTTGTCAATGATCTCTCTAGATAATGTAATTTTACACACTATTGTATACACTTGTCAATGTCTCTCAGACAATGTAATTTACATCATTGTATAAACTTGTCAATGTCTCTCAGACAATGTAATTTTACACTATTGTATACACTTGTCAATGTCTCTCAGACAATGTAATTTTACACTATTGTATACACTTGTCATTATCTCTCAGACAATGTAATTTTACATTATTGTATACGCTTGTCAATGTCTCTCAGACAATGTAATTTTACACTATTGTAACACTTGTCAATGTCTCTCAGACAATGTAATTTTACACTATTGTATACACTTGTCAATGTCTCTCAGACGATGTAATTTTACACTATTGTATACACTTGTCATTATCGCTCAGACAATGTAATTTTACACTATTGTATACACTTGTCAATTATCTCTCAGACAATGTAATTTTACACTATTGTATACACTTGTCATTATCGCTCAGACAATGTAATTTTACATTATTGTATACACTTGTCAATATCTCTCAGACAATGTAATTTTACACTATTGTATACACTGTTGTCAATGTCTCTCAGACAATGTAATTTTACATTATTGTATAAACTTGTCAATATCTCTCAGACGATGTAATTTTACACTATTGTATACACTTGTCAATGTCTCTCAGACAATGTAATTTTACATCATTGTATACACTTTTCAATATCTCTCAGACAATGTAATTTTACATCATTGTATACACCAATGTAATTTTACACTATTGTATAAACTTGTCAATGTCTCTCAGACAATGTAATTTTACACTATTGTATACACTTCTCAATGTCTCTCAGACAATGTAATTTTACACTATTGTATACACTTGTCAATGTCTCTCAGACGATGTAATTTTACACTATTGTATACACTTGTCAATGTCTCTCAGACAATGTAATTTTACATCATTGTATACACTTGTCAATGTCTCTCAGACAATGTAATTTTACATCATTGTATACACTTGTCAATATCTCTCAGACAATGTAATTTTACACTATTGTATACACTTGTCAATGTCTCTCAGACAATGTAATTTTACACTATTGTATACACTTGTCAATGTCTCTCAGACAATGTAATTTTACACTATTGTATACACTTGTCAATGTCTCTCAGACAATGTAATTTTACACTATTGTATACACTTGTCAATATCTCTCAGACGATGTAATTTTACACTATTGTATACACTTGTCAATGTCTCTCAGACAATGTAATTTTACACTATTGTATACACTTGTCAATATCTCTCAGACAATGTAATTTTACACTATTGTATACATTCTTGTCAATGTCTCTCAGACAATGTAATTTTACACTATTGTATACACTCTTGTCAATATCTCTGACAATGTATTTTTTACACTATTGTATACACTTGTCAATGTCTCTCAGACAATGTAATTTTACATCATTGTATACACTTGTCAATATCTCTCAGACAATGTAATTTTACACTATTGTATACACTTTGTCAATGTTCTCTCAGACAATGTAATTTTACACTATTGTATACACTTGTCAATGTCTCTCAGACAATGTAATTTTACACTATTGTATACACTTGTCAATGTCTCTCAGACAATGTAATTTTACACTATTGTATACACTTGTCAATATCTCTCAGACAATGTAATTTTACACTATTGTATACACTTGTCAATATCTCTCAGACAATGTAATTTTACACTATTGTATACACTTGTCAATGTCTCTCAGACAATGTAATTTTACACTATTGTATAAACTTGTCAATGTCTCTCAGACAATGTAATTTTACATAATTGTATAAACTTGTCAATGTTCTCAGACAATGTAATTTTACACTATTGTATACACTTGTCAATGTCTCTCAGACAATGTAATTTTACACTAATTGTATAAACTTGTCAATGTTTCTCAGACAATGTAATTTTACACTATTGTATAAACTCTTGTCAATGTTTCTCAGACAATGTAATTTTACATTATTGTATAAAGTTGTCAATATTCTCAGACAATGTAATTTTACACTATTGTATAAACTCTTGTCAATGTTTCTCAGACAATGTAATTTTACACTATTGTATAAAGTTGTCAATATTCTCTCAGACAATGTAATTTTACATTATTGTATACACTTGTCAATATCTCTCAGACAATGTAATTTTACATTATTGTATACACTTGTCAATATCTCTCAGACAATGTAATTTTACATTATTGTAAACACTTGTCAATGTCTCTCAGACAATGTAATTTTACACTATTGTATAAACTCTTGTCAATATCTCTCAGACAATGTAATTTTACACTATTGTATACACTCTTGTCAATGTCTCTCAGACAATTGTAATTTTTACACTTATTGTATACAACTTGTCAATGATCTCTCAGACAATGTAATTTTACACTTAGTGTATATACTTGTCAATGTCCTCTTCAGACAATGTAATTTACACATAATTGTATAAACATTGTCAAGGTTCTCAGACAATGTAATTTTACACTATTGTAGATCACTCTGTCAATATCTCTCAGACAATTGTAGTTTTAGCAACTATTGTATACACTCGTTGCAATAGTCCTCTCGACAATGTAATTTATACACTATTGTATACAATTCTTGTTCAATATATGCGCAGACAATGTAATGTTAACACTATTGTAACACGGTGTCAATGTTCTCTTACAGACAATGTAATTTTTAGCACTATTGTATAACTTTGTCAATAGTCTCTCAGGACAATGTATTTTACACTATTGTATACACTTCAATGTTCTCACACAATGTAATTTTACATTAATTGTATAAACTTGTCAATATCTCTCAGACAAGGTAGTTACACTATTTAATTTTCACATTTATACATTTTCAATTTACATGTAATTTTAACTATTATAACTTTCAATATTAACATGTAATTTACAATTGTATACTTGTCAATTCTCAACAATGTAATTTTACTATTGTATAACTTAATATCTCTCAAAATTTTACATTTGTCATCCTTGTCAATGTCTAACCATTTCATTTTACAACTTTAATTTTACATTATTCTTAAATCATTTATCTCTGCACACTTGACATTTGTCAATGTCTCAATTGTAATTTTACAATTGTTAACTTGTAATTCTTCAACAATAATTTTACACATTGTCACTTGTATATTCTCAGACAATGTATTATTACACTATTGTATACACTTGTCAATTCTCAGACAAGTAATTTTACACTTGTATACACTTGTCAATTCTCTCAGACAATGTAATTTTACATAATTTAATTTTTTCAACTGTATTTAATTATTTTACATATTGCAATATCTCTGACAATGTTTACCAATTGTATTTTTACACTATTGTATACCTTGTCAATGTCTCTCAGACAATGTAATTTTACACTATTGTATAAACTTGTCAATAGTCTCTCAGACAATGTAATTTTACACTTATTGTATACATCTTGTCAATAGTCTCTCAGACAATGTAATTTTACACTATTGTATACATTCTTGTCAATGTCTCTCGGACAATGTAATTTTACACTATTGTATACACTTGTCAATGTCTCTCAGACAATGTAATTTTACACTATTGTATACACTTGTCAATATCTCTCAGACAATGTAATTTTACACTATTGTATACACTTGTCAATATCTCTCAGACAATGTAATTTTACACTATTGTATACACTTGTCAATATCTCTCAGACAATGTAATTTTACACTATTGTAACACTTGTCAATGTCTCTCAGACAATGTAATTTTACACTATTGTATACACTTGTCAATGTCTCTCAGACAATGTAATTTTACACTATTGTATACACTTGTCATTATCGCTCAGACAATGTAATTTTACACTATTGTATACACTTGTCATTATCTCTCAGACAATGTAATTTTACACTATTGTATACACTTGTCATTATCGCTCAGACAATGTAATTTTACACTATTGTATACACTTGTCATATCTCTCAGACAATGTAATTTTACACTATGTATACACTTTGTCAATGTCCTCTCAGACAATTGTAATTTACACTATTGTAAAACTTGTCAATATCTCTCAGACGAGTGTAATTTTACACCTATTGTAACACTTGTCAATGTCTCTCAGACAATGTAATTTTACATTATTGTATAAACTTGTCAATATCTCTCAGACGATGTAATTTTACACTATTGTATAAACTTGTCAATGTCTCTCAGACAATGTAATTTTACACTATTGTATACACTTCTCAATGTCTCTCAGACAATGTAATTTTACACTATTGTATACACTTGTCCATGTCTCTCAGACGATGTAATTTTACACTATTGTATACACTTTTCAATGTCTCTAAGACCAATGTAATTTTACACTATTGTATACACTCTTGTCAATGTCTCTCAGACATGTATTTTACACTATTGTATACACTTGTCAATATCTCTCAGACAATGTAATTTTACACTATTGTATACACTCTTGTCAATGTCTCTCAGACAATGTAATTTTACACTATTGTATACACTTGTCAATGTCTCTCAGACAATGTAATTTTACACTATTGTATACACTTGTCAATGTCTCTCAGACAATGTAATTTTACACTATTGTATACACTTGTCAATATCTCTCAGACAATGTAATTTTACACTATTGTATACACTTGTCAATGTCTCTCAGACAATGTAATTTTACACTATTGTATACACTTGTCAATGTCTCTCAGACAATGTATTTTTTACACTATTGTATACACTTGTCAATGTCTCTCAGACAATGTAATTTTACACTATTGTATACACTTGTCAATATCTCTCAGACAATGTAATTTTACATCTATTGTATACACTCTGTCAATAGTCTCTCAGACAATGTAATTTTACACTATTGTATACACTTGTCAATGTCTCTCAGACAATGTAATTTTACACTATTGTATAAACTTGTCAATGTCTCTCAGACAATGTAATTTTACACTATTGTATACACTTGTCAATGTCTCTCAGACAATGTAATTTTACACTATTGTATACACTCTGTCAATGTCTCTCAGACAATGTAATTTACACTATTGTATACATTCTTGTCAATGTCTCTCAGACAATGTAATTTTACATCATTGTATACACTCTTGTCAATGTCTCTCAGACAATGTAATTTTACACTATTGTATACACTTGTCAATGTCTCTCAGACAATGTAATTTTACACTATTGTATACATTCTTGTCAATGTCTCTCAGACAATGTAATTTTACACTATTGTATACACTTGTCAATGTCTCTCAGACAATGTAATTTTACATCATTGTATACACTCTTGTCAATGTCTCTCAGACAATGTAATTTTACACTATTGTATACACTTGTCAATGTCTCTCAGACAATGTAATTTTACATCATTGTATACACTCTTGTCAATGTCTCTCAGACAATGTAATTTTACACTATTGTATACACTTGTCAATGTCTCTCAGACAATGTAATTTTATACTATTGTCAATATCTCTCAGACAATGTAATTTTACACTATTGTATACACTTGTCAATGTCTCTCAGACAATGTAATTTTACACTATTGTATACACTTGTCAATGTCTCTCAGACAATGTAATTTTACATCATTGTATACACTTGTCAATGTCTCTCAGACAATGTAATTTTACACTATTGTATACACTTGTCAATGTCTCTCTAGACAATGTAATTTTACACTATTGTATACACTTGTCAATGTCTCTCAGACAATGTAATTTTACACTATTGTATAAACTTGTCAATGTCTCTCAGACAATGTAATTTTACACTATTGTATACACTTGTCAATGTCTCTCAGACAATGTAATTTTACACTATTGTATACACTTGTCAATGTCTCTCAGACAATGTAATTTTACACTATTGTATACATTCTTGTCAATGTCTCTCAGACAATGTAATTTTACACTATTGTATACACTTGTCAATGTCTCTCAGACAATGTAATTTTACACTATTGTATACACTTGTCAATGTCTCTCAGACAATGTAATTTTACACTATTGTATACACTCTTGTCAATATCTCTGACAATGTATTTTTTACACTATTGTATACACTTGTCAATGTCTCTCAGACAATGTAATTTTACACTATTGTATACATTCTTGTCAATATCTCTCAGACAATGTATTTTTACACTATTGTATACACTTGTCAATGTCTCTCAGACAATGTAATTTTACACTATTGTATACACTCTTGTCAATGTCTCTCAGACAATGTAATTTTACACTATTGTATACATCTTGTCAATAGTCTCTCAGACAATGTAATTTTACACTATTGTATACACTTGTCAATATCTCTCAGACAATGTAATTTTACACTATTGTATACACTTGTCAATATCTCTGACAATGTATTTTTTACACTATTGTATACACTTGTCAATGTCTCTCAGACAATGTAATTTTACACTATTGTATACACTTGTCAATGTCTCTCAGACAATGTAATTTTACACTATTGTATACACTTGTCAATATCTCTCAGACAATGTAATTTTACACTATTGTATACACTTGTCAATATCTCTCAGACAATGTATTTTTTACACTATTGTATACACTTGTCAATGTCTCTCAGACAATGTAATTTTACACTATTGTATAAACTTGTCAATGTCTCTCAGACAATGTAATTTTACACTATTGTATACACTTGTCAATGTCTCTCAGACAATGTAATTTTACACTATTGTATAAACTTGTCAATATCTCTCAGACAATGTAATTTTACACTATTGTATACACTTGTCAATGTCTCTCAGACAATGTAATTTTACACTATTGTATAAACTTGTCAATGTCTCTCAGACAATGTAATTTTACACTATTGTATACATTCTTGTCAATGTCTCTCAGACGATGTAATTTTACACTATTGTATACACTTGTCAATGTCTCTCAGACAATGTAATTTTACACTATTGTATAAACTTGTCAATATCTCTCAGACAATGTAATTTTACACTATTGTATAAACTTGTCAATGTCTCTCAGACAATGTAATTTTACACTATTGTATAAACTTGTCAATGTCTCTCAGATAATGTAATTTTACACTATTGTATAAACTTGTCAATGTCTCAGACAATGTAATTTTACACTATTGTAAATGTCTCGTGAACATTATAATTTTACACACTCGTAACATTCCTCAGCTATCTAAAAACTAAAACAAAAAAAAAACAAAAAATATTTATGAAAAAAAAAAAAAATACTTTGGACACTCCTTCATTTCCTTCCGCGAGAGCAAGTGTTTCGTGCGAAGTGAGATAACATACTCAATTATGTTAATTTGATATTTAATAGTTTCATCAGCCACAGATACGCTCTTATACTGCGGATCTTTTAATCAGATCTCAGAGGTACTAGATCGAGGGTTACCATATTTTTTTTACATGTTTAGCCCATCATGGCAAACCGTTAGTTTAGAACTCCTTCAGAACGGTACTAGTAATACGCCTGGAGTGGAGTATGCCGATTTTATCAGTGTTCGTTTTCATGCGGTAGGCACTCTCGCTTAAACTCGCAGCCTGATTAGATACAATGGTACCCCTGGGAGTAACCATCAAACCATATACTGGCAGCACATACCAGTAAGCACAAAACCACGGCAGGATTTCTGCAAAAAGGTGTGCGCTTTCATACCAATGAGGGTTTGTCATCGCCTGGAATCGACCCGCATTATATACATCTAAATGGGAGGCGATAAGCGCCTGGGTATCGGATCCGGAGCTTGCCTGGTTGTGACGCGATGACATAGAAAGCGACGTTGTTATAACGTAACACTGCACTTTACCATTGGAAACAATGGTGGCTCGAATTAAAATCTCGTTGAATACTATTTTTCATTTACGAAATGTAAGGAATTTTAACTAACGAATTGTATTCCCCATTTTAAATACGTTCGGGGCGTGGATACTTTGCTTCTCTGGATCATTGACTTTCCATCAAACATTTATATAAACTTTATGAAATCTCCGACATGGTACAATATCAAATTTCAAACGTAGTTTCACTGAATAAACATCGTTGAATTTCGTTTTGTAGACAGGCCTTTGTCTTCAGAATATTGAAATGATAAAAGTCAGACATACAGTAACGAAATGTTTTTTTGTTTTTGGTTTTTGTTTTTGTTTTTGTTTTTATCTCTTTAAGAGTTCTGTTAAATCATAGTGTTTCTCATCTATAAATAGGGGGAGATAAGCTAGAACTAGGAGACATTGTTTCTTTACAAATTCCAGTGGCTAATAGCTATTCTAATATGTTTTATTCTTCAGAGTAAATTCATGAGAAGCAATACATTTACGTAAATGTTCGAATTTATTGCGTACAATTGCGGGAACCCCTTCTAGAATTCGGGATTTGCTTCCGTGTCCATTGTTTTTAGGGACATGAAGACAGCCAAAACAAATCTCGTACATCATCGCAACTTTATAATTTATAATTAAATTTACATATGCATTTCTATTATATATATACATTTGTATATCCAATAACGTGTTTTGGTCCATAATGCCTCGCCTGGCGATACGTGTAACTTGGTGTTTTGTGTTGAACATGAGTCTAAGCCAAAAGGTTCTCTGTTGTTCGCCAGAAAGGCTAGCCCTTTGCGAGGGATCATGGTACCCTGTCCATGTTTGGTATTTCAGTGTGATTGTACTACAATAGCGTCTGAAGTGACTCTTTTATCAATGAACACCGTTGTCATATAAATTGGCTGATTTAAGGACGTTAGATTACAAGGTAACAAATATGCAAACACAATATTTCGCTTGTGTTACTTTATACACATTATATTCGTTTATTTTTACATTCCAATGTTTGTTTGTTGTTTGTTTTTGTTTTACGTCCTATTAACAGCCAGGGTCATTTAAAGACGTGCCAGGTTTTGGAGGTGGAGGAAAGCGGAGTACCCGGAGAAAAATCACCGGCCTACGGTCAGTACCTGGCAACTGCCCCGCGTAGGTTTCGAACTCGCAACCCAGAGGTGGAGGGCTAGTGATAAAGTGTCGGGACACCTTAACCACTCGGCCACCGCGGCCCTCATTCCAATGTAAAATTTACTTCCGATATATGTTTGTCAGACTATCATATCAAAGCACAAATGGCGAGATATTGTCTGAAAATATATTTCAAGAGTACCTCAATACGATAGATTTATCTTTAGGGTCATTTCCGGTTTACCTTTTCGCATGGAGGCTGTATATCATGTACTATAGGTCCTTTATACGTATCATCTATGTACCTCCACTACTACTGGCTCCACAATACCAGTGTATAACGAGATGTCAACATAGACTAGCATTTTGTCAGGGACGTCACGGATGGCCAGGGTTGTGCAACTCCTGCTACAAACTTCAACTTTGAACGTGATTTACTATCACATAACGACCTGGAACGACGAAATAAATGACTGCAATCAGTTGAGAGCTAACGAATGGAGAGCACAATAGAGGCCTACTGAACAGCGATGAGTAAGGTCGTAGCCTCGCCTATTAATCGCTGTGTGATTGATACGAACGCGCTTCAGCATACATCCGTTTTATGAGTCGAACGCACCGCTAACATTGACATTCAAACAACTGTGATTGAAATAATTGCAGCAGTATATATTCAGGCATGGTCTGCTTTTCATCAACGAAGCGAAATCTAATTCAACATTCAACCTGTTGCTTGTTTACAGTATGTTGTGTTTTAATTAGCGATTGCGGAAATATAAACAAATGTATTGGCAGAGATGGGAAGGTGAAGGAGAAACAAAAACAGTAATAAAACGAAAGAGTGAGGCAAAATACATGGTGGAAGTGGACGCTGGAGTAAGTTAATTGAAATTGGAATTGAGTAAGACGAGAAGAGAAGGATGGATTTCAAAGTGAATATCTAGTTAATGTAGAAAACGCCAAGGAATATCACTACATCTACACAATACGTACATCGATCTTATCTGCTGTTGCATGTGTACAACTGATTGTCGGCTGACCTCTCTCAGCCCCCGTGTAGTCTGTGTAATGTAGGAGGTAATGGTTTACCTGCCTACAAAACCAGCCGTTCTCTTCGCGTCCATTTAATTACTGTATAACTGTAATTGTGAGTAGGATTAGTTTACGAGTTGACAAACTCGTTCCATGCCCCGATCACGTTTTCTTATGCATACACACAGACTCGAGAACTTCCTCATCGATCCGCGCCGTAAAGGGAGAGCCGAGCTGTCAGTAGCTCTCGACAAACTTCCATCTGTATGCTAAACGCAAGCTCCCGAGTATTCCCAAAATACCCTCCCATATCTGCTTACTCTATGAACTAAGGAAACGTTAAAATTTGTGGAGGATTTTTTTTACCATTAATTCCTTTCATTTTCTCCCAAGAGAACTTGTTTTCTTGATAATTCAAACGAACGTATTTGAAAACAAACCAAATGCTGAACCTTGTGAATCCCGTAAAAGAAAAAGAACACGTGACCACTCGGTAAAACCACGTGACCACTCGGGTGCTCACTTCAATGATATCACACCTTCTGATCAGCGCTTATGACAAGTATTGATCCCGAGTATCACTAGAGCGATATCGTACAATTAAAAATGTCATCAAGTTTAAGTATGGTCACGTGAACGTGTTGCTGTCATTGATTATATATATATATCTCAGCAAAACCGACACGCTACTCCATACAATGACCATCGTGTGTATGCAGTGAAACCTCAATGTAACGCATACCGTTTATACAAGTTAAAACCTTGAAATAACGCAAATTGTTATTATACATTCAACCTATAATGACAATAATTTTATGAAGTAAAAACTCGATATAATGACCTTCGCTTGCTTACAATAAAACCCACATATCTGGACCCTCGTTTACTGTACAGCAATGCCTCGATATGAAATGTTAATAAAACCTCGTTTTTAGCCTCCGTTATTTGTCGGTCAAATCACCACACCCTCTTCTTGTGTTAAAAAAAATCCACACATCGCCGTTTTTATTTTTTCGGTCAAATCACAGTTTTAGTAAAACCTTGATATACCGCCACCATAGACTGTAGTTATTGTAGGGGTTTTGATATAATGTTACAGTTTTGCTAGTCATATTTAACTATTAAACTTACTTAAGAAATAATTAACGATGATTCGTGTATTATTGCAGGATATACAACTCGGACTCGGATATTTTGCAATTAAATTAATAACGAAGGCAGCAGGCCTGAGTTATTAATTAAAATTGCAAAATATCCGAGTCCGAGTTGTATATCCTGCAACAATACACGAGTCAAAGTTGATTATTTCTATTCTACCATGTACTGTTTAGTTCTGAGATCGACTTCTTTCTAATAGAAAAACAGCAAAGAAACCCCGAGAAAACCTTGTGATTTATTTCTTGAGTATTACATTATTTGTTGATGAAATATACAGGCAATACAGTACTACGATCAAGAGCATCTTTCATATGGCATTGATTTTGAAAATTAAAAAAAGGGATAAAAAAAAAAGAAAAAAAAGTGGGCCTCCGTAGGATTCGAACTCGCGTCGTGATATTACTTAATGAAAGACTAACCCATTAGCCCACTAGGCTATGGTGACCTTAAATAAAACGGGTGAATATTAGATATATAAAATTGTTACAGCCGTGACTCCCGACCGTGTATTACTGGCACGAGCGTGTATTATTGGAAAATAATACATGGTTTTAAACCAATCAAAACTGGCGTTGTATAGCAAACATGGTAGAATTAAAGTTAACGTTGTTTGATAGGAAATTTTAATCAAAACACTAACTGGTTACCGTAGTCAGGTAACATCACACCACGGCAGTACAACGCGTCCCTGAATTTCTGTCCTTATACCATGTGATACATTACAACTTTATCAACCTCGTGGAGCTCCGTCTTAAACTGATGGCATGGGACTATTAACAGATACAATTCTAAACAAATCTTGGGATAATTCATCTTTATTTCAGTCATAGAACGAATACATGTTCCAGCGGGATTCTTACGCTGTGCGGCGTCTGTCAACATAGAGTCTCGGAACAGACAAATCGACTCGAATAAGATTGACTAGATTTTATCATGTACTGAAGTTACCAGCGAGACAACCGGCGCAGGAAACCCTGGTGTATTGTTGTTACTCAACTAGAGGGAGCCACCAGCATAATGACGTCACCTAGACAGAAGGGGTTGTCGGGATATTGGGTCACCAAACCTGAGGGAGCCACCAGAATAATGACGTCACCCAGACATAAGTAGTCGTCGGGTTCTTTGGTGACCAAACCTGAGGGAGCCACCAGAATAAAATGACGTCACCCAGACATAAGTAGTCCTCGGGTTCTTTGGTCACCCAACCTGAGGGAGCCATCAGGATTATGACGTCACCAAACCAGAAGGAGTCGTCGGTATATTGGGTTACCCAACCGGACTGAGCAACTGGGATACTGACGTCACCTAACAAGGAGTGACCGTGATATTATAGTCACCCAGTCAAAGGAAGCATCGGGATATTGCGTCATCTTACCAGAGGGAGCTACCGGTATACTGACGTCACGTAGCCAAAAGGAGCTATCGTGATGTTGTAGTCACCGTGTCAAAGGGAGCATGGACTGGAATACTGCGTCACCAAACCAAAGAGATTATTTCTAAAGAGTGTTTCGATGGATGACAATAGCAGTTTGGCATAGAATCAATGGTAATATTTTATCAACAGTATTATACTATATATATAGAACTGTCAATAAACCCATGGTCGCGTTACACAACAAAACACAGGTTTATAGTTCAATACACAGGCATAGGTGACTAGGCAGTAGAGCTAGGAAAATGTTAGTACAGCATTTTACTTCTGAACGCCATAAAGGAAGACTGCGGACTAAGCCTTTTCTTCGTTTCTCCCATCCTAATGAAATTGAACATTTCTGCGCGCCCAGACACTGTCTCGGGACTGCGTGTTTCATGCCTCGTTTCATTGCATGTTGCTTGAGATAAGGCTAAAAATGGCGCGTAAATTTATCATATTAGTTCATAGACAAAATTTACAACTAATCGATTTTCTATACCACTAGTTGGGAAATCTCCGACCAACTCGGCGGACCCGGTCCGCTGAAACTCAAACAAAATGTATAATTCTAAAGAATGGTTTGTTGTAGTTCGCCCAGAGTGGCGCTAATTCTGGCGGTATAAAAGATGATCCATGCTCGTTCAAAACAATTTTAGCTATGCAAGTACCCTAAAAAAATAATATATTTGCGCCATTTAAACTGAGAAGGATGCTTGAAGAGCACGTTGTTCCAATAAATGAACACAAGGAAATGATGATTCGCATTTACCGCTCTAAAACTATCGTTTTATCTCGGAAACCCATTTCAAAATATATATATATATATGATTGATGCACAGCTTAAAACTTGCATCTTGATTTGCAGTTAACAATATCAATATGTAACAAGAAATATCTTTAAAAAAGATAAACGGCATACTTTTAAATCTGGTGGTTATAATATAAAACTGCCGGTGAAATAAATGAACGAACTAATGTGTTTCAGCACAGAAAACTAAATTATATCAGTTTGAATCATTTTTGGTGATAATAAGACTGCATTTGAATCAGGAATGAATCAGGAATATAATTTTATTAATGTGTCATTTGAAAAGATACATCAAGTTATTCAGCTTGCATTCAACCTTAACTTTGTTTCGTTTTTAACTGCATTTCTGCATTTTGCATTTACCGCTACATTGACCAATCACAAACTTCATATTGACCAGTAACGCCACCTGTCGCGTCATATCCGGGGCCAAAAGAAAAGTATACGGCTATGCCGAACAATAGCGGGCCGGTGTGGTTTGTACATAGTGTTTAAAACGGTCTCTGTCACTCAGCTGACGGAGTAGTGTAAATACGGTCTCTGTCACTCAGCTGACGGAGTAGTGTAAAATACGGTCTCTGTCTCTCAGCTGACGGAGTAGTGTAAAATACGGTCTCTGTCACTCAGCTGACGGAGTAGTGTAAAATACGGTCTCTGTCACTCAGCTGACGGATTAGTGTAAAATACGGTCTGTCACTCAGCTGATGGAGTAGTGTAAAATACGGTCTCTGTCACTCAGCTGACGGATCCCGGAGTAGTGTAAATACGGTCTGTCACTCAGCTGACGGATTAGTGTAAAATACGGTCTCTGTCACTCAGCTGATGGAGTAGTGTAAATACGATCTCTGTCACTCAGCTGACAGAGTAGTTTAATACGGTCTCTGTCACTCAGCTAACGGAGTAGTGTTAATTAGGTCTCTGTCACTCAGCTGACGGAGTAGTGTAAATACGATCTCTATCACTCAGCTGACGGAGTAGTGTAAAATACGGTCTCTGTCACTCAGCTAACGGAGTAGTGTAAATACGGTCTCTGTCACTCAGCTGACGGAGTAGTGTAAAATACGGTCTCTGTCACTCAGCTGATGGAGTAGTGTAAAATACGGTCTCTGTCACTCAGCTGACGGAGTAGCGTAAAATACGGTCTCTGTCACTCAGCTGACGGAGTAGTGTAAATACGGTCTCTGTCACTCAGCTGATGGAGTAGTGTAAATACGGTCTGTCACTCAGCTGACGGAGTAGTGTGAAATACGGTCTCTGTCACTCAGCTGACGGAGTAGTGTAAAATACGGTCTCTGTCACTCAGCTGACGGAGTAGTGTAAAATACGGTCTCTGTCACTCAGCTGACGGAGTAGTGTAAATACGGTCTCTGTCACTCAGCTGACGGAGTAGTGTAAAATACGGTCTCTGTCACTCAGCTGACGGAGTAGTGTAAAATACGGTCTCTGCCACTCAGCTGACGGAGTAGTGTAAATACGGTCTCTGCCACTCAGCTGACGGAGTAGTGTAAATACGGTCTCTGTCACTCGGCTGACGGGAGCGGGTAAGAGCGAGTTTACGAGAAAAAATGTTAATTAAAATATTAAGCATTCTATCAGTTTTAGATTATTTAAGTCACCAACGGGAATATATATTTCATTTTCTTTCATCAGAGAATTTTCTTATTGCTAGAAATACAAGCTAACATATCGACATGATACGAAATCATAATTAAAATTCAAAATACAATGTAGATGAAACGAGAGCAAAATTTAAACAATATAAGTTTGAATGGACATACGGAAAGTTAGACCATGTGCTTCGGAAGATATAGTATCTTCTGATTCAGCAACGACACCCGTCATACATACAGTATCTAGGTCACAGCAACACCCGCCATACATATCTAGGTCACGACGACACCCGTCATACATATCTAGGTCACTGCGACACCCGTCATACATATCTAGGTCACGACGACACCCGTCATACATATCTAGGTCACAGCGACACCCGTCATACATATCTAGGTCACGACGACACCCGTCATACATATCTAGGTCACGACGACACCCGTCATACATATCTAGGTCACAGCAAGACCCGCCATACATATCTAGGTCACGACGACACCCGTCATACATATCTAGGTCACTGCGACACCCGTCATACATATCTAGGTCACAGCAACACCCGTTAAACATATCTAGGTCAAATCCGGATAGTGTCACAATCTCAAATGAGAGCTAAGGAACTTTAACGATCAACAAGCATCAAACACAATGGGAACAAAACTTTGAATCATTCGGAACTTATTAACACCGTAGATGGATGATGCAGGAATATTGCTATCTAGAAATGGAAAATTAACCAAACACGATAGAAGGGGAGGGAGGAATATTACTATCTAGAAATGGAAAATTAACCAAACAGTGTAGCAGGGGGAAGCAGGAATATTGATATCTAGAAATGGAAAATTAACAATGGTTACGTTGTAAGTTAAGATCGATGTAAGCGGCTGACATTGAACCGTCTAGTGTCCTTGATTTCAAGTTGTACAGATCGTTATCGTCAATAAAGTTTCTTTGTTTAAAGATAACACAACGTCAATTTACCTACAGATGAAACACTTTTGTTTAAAATTCATAGAGTCAATATTAAGCACTGTAAAACCGACCTTTGATGGCGGTATTGGTGATTATTCAACCAAGCGGAAGTGACGTAACATTGCTATTATGGTGCCATCTCGTCTTTATATAGGCAGACATATTTAGCACGAAAAACACCATTTTTGGATTTTTTCGCGTCAGTGCCTGAACACGTCTCTAAAGTCATTAATGGGGGAGCAGATAATAGGACTGGAGACGCAAGAGCCTCGTCTTCAATTTCAATTGCAAGCTTCAAAATGAATGAGATGTCGGCTTTGACATGCAAATGCTGCCGTATTTTTGTGTTTGGTGGAATGATATTGTTGAATTGTAGAAAAGGTAATTGGGACCATGGTTTCATTAACTCGTGCTAAGCCACTGGATGAGTATAATCGATAAGGTGGTGGGTACAGCAACATGCCTTCAGACAATAAACTTGGCGGCCTGGTCATCTAGGGCTGTCTATGGACAAAGACACAATCATTATACGTCTGACTTGAAATAAAACCAAGCAAAAAAAAAATAAACAGCACTCTTGCCAGTGTGTTAAAGCCATAAACTACAAAATATAAACACATTGGGCTGGTAAGGAAGTCACAAACTAGATGCTTTAGAAATAAAGGCGGGAATTCATTGATTAAGTACGCATAATCACAACCATTACCAGTCTGAATGTCTGTAGCATTGTAGCATTGTAGCATTTCAATATCTCCCCCTATCTTCGCGCATGGGTATATGAACTGTTGCCATGACGATACATGTATAAAGAGTCTGGACGTTATCTGTTGGAAGAACGTAACCGGTTCTCGAGTCGCGGTATGTAAGTTAAGATAAATCATCTATTTAAACTAATCGTTTTACCAAAATCGCAGTTGTGTACAAGAAATGCCGCGGGAAAAACACCCACATGTGGTTGCCAGTAAAAACCTTACGCATTTTCTGCTCAAAAAATAGTTTCTACATTTCACGTTATACTTCATCAAACAGTATCGATCATGGCATTTAAATTTCGACATGAAACGCAGAAGTTGTACGCTAATACAATATGATGTGTGTTCACTGAGATAATAGCAGTATTACACTGTAATTGAATTTAGAAATATATGTTCATGGTTAATTTCAATCGATTTCTATTTCTATCGAATAGCAAGCGAATATATTTCTCTTGCACAAGGCACATCAGAAATATGTCTGCAATCGGGTTGATTTTACAAAACAAGTAACTTCCATAAAAATGATATTTACTGAAATATATAATATTACAGTCGGCGTAATTCATACTTCTCATATAATTTGTATTAATATTTCAATTTACAATGCTTACACACTAAAGCTTTTATTTCCATACACATTCTACGTCGCAGTTGATTCGATATCCACGGACCAGAATCACATTTTCGTAAGCGATGTCGATTTCTGACAGGAAAAACTTTCTCGTGAGAAATCCGGGTTGATGAGGCCTAGGGAAAGTTTACACGCATGAACGACCTTCGGCTGACACCATTTTACCGGGATATACATGGCAGAGGTCGATTAAGTAGAATACGCTAATCCTTCAGGAACGCCTTGTTTTACTATCATTACACAGCACTTTATCAAGATTCAAGATTCAATATTAATGTCTTTGTCATACAGAGATAATACATTAACATGATATAATATACATACATTTATGTACGAGAACGGTTGGTTTATTTTGTTTAACGTCCTATTAACAGCCAGGGTCATTTAAGGACGTGCCAGGTTTTAGAGGTGGAGGAAAGCCGGAGTACCGGAGAAAAACCACCGGCATACGGTCAGTACCCGGCAACAGCCCCACGTAGGTTTCGAACTCGCAACCCAGAGAGTGTCGGGACACATTAACCACTCGGCCATCGCGGCCCACAGGAAAACAGACTCTGTCATTAAACTGACATAATTTCTGAGCTTCTCTTATACTTGAACAGTTCATAACAGAAGAATATTTCAAAATATTAACTCTTTCACAGTTGTATTTACCAAGGAAATTCCTCTTTGTATATTAAATTCTGGACATTCTAAATATAATGAAATTCATCCCAAGTTTTTTTTTACTTCTACATAATTTTCATATCCTTTCAGATCTATCTATATATTTTTTCCACCTGCCAGTTTCAATAGGTAATTTATGATTATATATTCTAAATTTACATTTTTGCATTTTTCACATTTAAAAAATCAACATCAAAGGTCGCCATGTTTATTTGTATCTTGTGACACATATTGTCCTTCCTTTCCATAGTTACAATATATCATTATACACTCTAATCATTAATGGGACTCGTCTTATGATAAGTAGATTTGTCACATAACCGCCTAGATGTCCAGTTAATTTGTCTACGTAATACATGTCACTACTGTAATATACTATTGTGTTTCAGTGACTGCCCAGTCAGAAATCGATTGTGACGTCATGACATGGACAATGACATGACGTCATGAAATGTTAATTGCGCAACAAAATAACCTTCCTCGCATTGAAGCTTTAATCATTCTCGTCTAGCTCGCAAAAATTACTTTGACATCATATATATTTTGCATATATTAACGTGGATGTGGTGCAGTGGTATACACTGCAGGTATTTCTGGCAAGGCGATTAGGCGCCGTAGATCGTGAGTTCACATTTTGCCATCTTAATTCTAAACCGACAAATAAAGATAATTCTACTTCATTTACATCTCGCCACGCACCCATTTACCTATTGCACGACCGACCAACGTCACCACGCATGCTGATCACGTGATAGGGGTAGCATGGACTCCAGAGTTGTAGTTCCGAGGCGGTCATAAGATTTCAGGATAGTTCATTATATTTACCGGTACACCCTTCCAGGCTGCATAACAAACAGATGTTTGAAATAATGAGCTTTAACATCCAGTTTGTACTACCAGGGATTACTCGGGATACGATACACTTGTAAGCGATACATAGGGCCACAGGGAAAATGGCGGACACGCGTCCATCTGAATCCTAACTGACGTACTGATGCCAAATCATATACTGATATACATCACGTGTTTATAGAAAATGAAAATATTTCATTATATAAAATAACGAAATTTACGTTAAAACCGAAATTTAAAGACAGATATACGAACTGTTTGATATTATTAATATATTTTAACTCGTTACTTGGTAAATATGGAAAACTGTTTTGTGTTCTTTAAAGTAATGTTGATGAAATGTGTGTTGGAAATACGGAAAGTGATGAAGATTGCGTTAATTGCAAAATTTGCAGTAGCGTGCGTTCTTATGTTATATTCATATTTTCTGTGAAATAAGATTTGACAGAAATCATACGAGAAATTGCATTAAGATTCACAACAGGAGCTAAAATTTGCCGTGCCTCTTATCCGATGTCTTAATCAACAGTGTCTACTGGTACACTGATGTATCATGTACGTATTGGTAGTAAATCAAGTTAATTATAATTAAGATGACGTAGGTTTGCCGCGGGTCGGGAACAAATAAAAAATGTTTTACCGACCTTCATTAGGTATAAATAAAAATCTGAGAGGGTCTTGTATTGAATGTTCTAAATATCATTCCACATCAAACACACTCTCTTATGTGTTTGATCTTCAGATAAAGAATTACAACGAGATTTTAAAAAATAATTTATATATTTATAGGTAGCAGGCATGGAGATGGAAACTCTTCCGTTTTATATATTACAGAACGTTAAGTAACCATAAAATTGCAGAGCACGTTTTACACGTCGATAGTGACGTTTTACACATCGATAGTGACGTTTTATACATCGATAGTGACGTTTTACAGGTCGAGTGTGACGTTTTACAGTCAAGTGTGACGTTTTACACATCGAGTGTGACGTTTTACACGTCGAGTGTGACGTTTTACACATCGAGTGTGACGTTTTACACATCGAGTGTGACGTTTTACAGTCGAGTGATGTGTTTCTCCATATGGTAAGTGTTACTGGGAGGGTTTTCGTTAATCAACAGATTGGAACTGTCATCCAGTGGGAAACTTGGCAAACAAACTGGAAACCGACATCCAATAGGGAGTACATATGTAAATATAAGGAATTCCGGAACACGTATGTGTTTATGATACTAAAGATCAATGCACATTTTGACATATTACTGATGTGAAAGATCCGTGTATATTTTGACTGAAACAAAACAGATTGACAGAAATAGCTCAGCCCATGAGACTTTGAACTTTGAGGGATACATTCAACATATGTAGGTTAGTCTTACTGAACTTTGAGGGATACATTCAACATATGTAGGTTAGTCTTACAGAACTTTGCGAGAGACTTTGAACATTAGTCGGTAAACCCAACAGAACTTTGAGAGAGACTTTGAACATTAGTCGGTAAACCCAACAGAACTTTGAGTGAGACTTTGAACATTAGTCGGTAAACCCAACAGAACTTTGAGTGAGACTTTGAACATTAGTCGGTAAACCCAACAGAACTTTGAGAGAGACTTTGAACATTAGTCGGTAAACCCAACAGAACTTTGAGAGAGACTTTGAACATTAGTCGGTAAACCCAACAGAACTTTGAGTGAGACTTTGAACATTAGTCGGTAAACCCAACAGAACTTTGAGAGAGACTTTGAACATTTTTTTCTTTTTTCTTCCAATAGTAGGCTTCTAACATTGGAATTGTTCCGGGATACAAGTAAAATAGCCTTGAGTCACTTACTGACGTCGTACGAACTCCCAGTAATCAACTTCATTGTCTATTCATGTACTTAACTCCCGGGAGACCATCCCTTCACCTCACTATACTCTGTATACTGGAGTTCTCACTCTCCCTTCTCATATCACCAGTCAGTTTTCTTTGTATTTTCACACTACTTTTCCCCTGAATATTTGTATCTTCATACTTTCGTTTGTAATTATGTATTCATCCTTTTCGTCTCTATGTAGTATTTTCACACTTTCTGTTGGACGTTTTAAGCACTGAACTGTCGCATGATGTCCATAGGATGTAGTATACAATCTATATACAATTTGGGTGAGAAAACAAGAGAATGTCGATAGCTATGTCGATACGATTATTTATCTTCCAACCAGTGTGTTTTTGTGAACTGGATACTAGAATCTGGTAGAGTTAAAGCTTAATGCTTATATTTGTATTTTATTTTTATTCCTTTCATTCAAATATGAAAAAAAGCTCGTTTAAAATTCCCGCTAACAAAACACATGCGTCGACACGTTCAAACAAAACAATATCATAATGGTTCCTCGCGTTTAATATCATTAAACCATGTACATAGAAATATTAGAAGACAAATTTAACTGAATTATTCTCTCGGGAAAATGCTTAACTGCGAGAAAATTGCGAATTTTTACCTTTTTGACTATTTTGAATGTCTGGAAAGAAAACCATCAATCGCGCATTGATATGTTATTTAAGGATTGAATCTTGATTTGGTCGATTTCATAGGGTCATGAATTGAGTTGCTCTTGAGACAAATTTAATGAACTGCTTTTCAAGATTAAGATTCAATCCTTATATTTCAATTGTTTTTTGTTGTTTTTTTTTAATAAAAAAGTCGGCCTAGATAGTAATGTCTCGAAGCTTGTGCAAGTCCAAATGGTGAAAAGCCCGAGGAGTTCCGGATTGTACATGTCTAGTCGGTCGAGTAAAATAGTCCGCAATTTTAGGATTAAAAATAGCATTATTTTGTCAAAATAGGAGTATCTAGCATATCTGGTCTTTCATAAAATACTAGAATACATTATAAATTTGATAATTTTAATAATTGTTCTATGTTGATAACAACAATGTAAAAAATGTGAAATAGTTCCGCGGAAGGATTTTAACCATGTATTCATACGCACTGTTCAGTGTTAATCTGGTCAAATTCATGAGCAAATGAAACAGATTAAGTTTGGTAGTTTCATTGAGTCCAACTTGAGTAGAAATTGAAATATTTAGAAGTGTTTCGGCGTTCAAACGGATTACATAGAACGACTCCAGTATTTCCTCGGAAATATTTGTTTTTCAACACAAGGATTAATATAATTTTTCATTCTAAATGAATTCGCTCTGTCAGTATGTAACTACGACCAAAAAGACATTCCCTTTGAATCAGATTCGTTATAGGGCCATCGGCATCGCCTGCCAACGACATGTTAATTTTGGTCCTGTAATAACCCTTACTATATTTTTATAGATTCGTAAAATCTATTTAATTGTTCCATGACCTATATTCAATGACTAAGTACGTACATAGGCGGAAAGTTCAGTACATGGCTGGCGGCCATTTTTGTTTACCTAGGAAATATCTTCCTACACTGCTCGAATCACTGTTAATTGAAACACTATTATTTGGTTTCACAAAAAAAAACTATATTCAAATGCCACACAGAAGGTTAATATTGCACTTATTCATACTTTTTGTTAATATTGTAAATTTATACAAAAGAACTATCCCCAGTACACATAGCATATTACACAAAGATACAGTCTCACTTCGATGGCGTTCTCAACAGGGACTAACAAAACTAACGTAATCCCCACAAACCCCGTCAATAAGAATGGTACAATATTTACGTCGGAAATATCCTGGCGGGGCGCCATACTCCGTATTGCTGTTGATCATTGGGCCGTGCTGCTTATCTCACATACTTTCCAGATAGATGTTCTATACATCGACTGAGATCTATTATATAACAGTGTCTAATCGTGTTGGAACATCACCAGGATAGGGCTTGGTTTTGTATTGTTTAACGTCCTATCAACAGCTATGGTCATTTAAAGACGGTCTCCCTTGCGTGCAATATGCATCGGTATAGTATGTATGTGTGTTTTGGGAGGCTGCGGTATATGTGTTTATGTTCTTTTGATAAGCGTGGGAGTGAACCTGACTTTAAAGTGCTACCTCACTGAAGCATACTGCTGAGGACACCAAGCAGGACACCCCACCCGGTCATATTACACAGACAACGAGCCAACCAGTCGTCCCACTCCTAAAATGCTGTGCGCTGGGCAGTAACTACCGATTTTATTTACTCTGGTATATGTCTTGTCCAGGGAACAGATCCCAAAGCCTTCCTCATAGGGGCGAACGGAGTATCAAGTGAGATATTAGGAAACAGAAGTTTGTTTGGAAAAAACGGAAAATATGATAACCAAATTTAGTCGCCTCTTACGATCACGTATGCAGCCTTGACGGCATTACAAGGAGGGAAATAAGCAATAAATGGTTTATACCAGGTAGGCGATGTATGGGGGACGTCTTACGTCGCTTTACAACAACAGAATGCCATAAACAAAGAACCCATTCGAACAAATAAAAGGAGTTCCGAACGCTTGTTTTCAACAGATTTTGAAAAGACACTCGTGATAATTTCAATACCAATCTAGATGTAATTAAGGTAAATAGATATAATAAGATTTATCATACAGGTGTTTCATACGTGTAGGCTTCGTCAGTGATGTTAAGGACGTAAAACTTTAAAACCTAAAAGACGATGGAGGAATCATACAAAAAAAATGTCCCAAAATTGGTTATGACGTCACCTCATTAGGCAAGAGAATTATATTATACTGGCATTGGTGAACACGTGAAAATAGACACGTGATGTTAGTTACCTTATTGTTATGCATTACGTGCTATCAGAATTTTTTTCAACAATACTTAATAATCTTCGTTATATAAATAATATATAAATATAGCACTAGAAATCCTCTGAAAAGGAGAGTAGACCTACTATCAGCAATGTTTTTGATTCTCATTTGTGTCCAAAAATTAAGCTTCAAAGTTCAAAACTCATATCGGAAATCCATTTCAAGCTTTCCGTGTATAAATAGTAGGGCCCTTTTCTCAAGTATCAATTAAGACAAAATGAAATGCTGAAATTTCAAACATCAATAGCATTGCCCATCCAACATGAAAAGAAGAAAATGAAAAGGCACATGAGGGCGGAAAGATATCATAGCCCCACAACAATAAGAAAAACTATGGGATATGTAAGTACAAATGTTTTCTTGACAACGGATGACAAACGTCACAATATATCCGATCGCCAACGATCTACATCATAATGAGAGAGAGTTTCGTCAATGTATCCGCAATCTAAATCAAACGTCACGATGTCTCCAATCGCCAACGATCTACATCATAACGTCAATGTATCCGCAATCTAAATCAAACGTCACGATGTCCCCCATCACCAACGATCTACATCATAACGTCAATGTGTCCGTAATGTCATGACCTCAAAATAAAAGTTGATGCTGTGACAGGGAAGCCATGAAAATACTTGTACCAATAAACTGTCGATCATCATATCGCGCATAGAAATGAAAATATATTGATGATGGAGAATATAAAGCTATATTCTGCATCAACCTGTTTGTCGAAATAAAAAAAATATTCATCAACACTTCTCGCCTTCCAAAGGCATTTACAAAGTTTTGCCAACATTTATATGCTAAGCTTAAACCTAGATATATTTGGTCATATTAGTTTCGGTTTGTGTTTCTCGGGAGTTTGATAAACGGACCAGTCTGTCCTGTCGTGGTTGAGTCCTTCAGCAAGACATTTTACCCTCATTACTCTGGATGGCATACGACAAGCCTCCCGTATGTTTTTTCAATGATGTAGTCACCAACTACTACAAGAGACACCATCTACAAAATTGCCCTCGCTGTTAACGGGGCGATAAACCAAGGAAACAAACAAACAAACCGTGCACAGGTTAATATATAACAATTTCTTCTTACATGGACAGACCTGCGGTCATTTAATGGGAAATCCATTTTAACGATCTTTATTCGTCGGTCATCTGAAAACATTTGTACATTAAATTCTTCTATCTAACGTCTTTGCGACAATGTCCAAACTTCTCATTCACATATTGAATTAATATAATTTAGTTCAGTTGTTGTTTTAATTAATACACTGTACATATCATACACCATTAGTTTCCATTGGTCCGCGTTTGACTCTATATTTCTGCTTCTACTGAACCTCAACCTCAATTCTTTGAATCTATTATGTAGACTTTATTTAGCAACATTTTTATTATCAAATATATTTGTATGTGTCATCAGCGTTACTAGATCGGGTATACCGATATCTGACATTTTTGTAAAACTGGTCTGATTTTGGTATATTCCAATGACAGGTGAGAGCCTGAAGAGGTTTTTGTAGTACATAAAGTATTAAAGGGGAGCGAGCATTGCTACCATATTTGTGACGACTGCAGTAACTACGGGCGGTCAATCATTGTTGACATAATCCTGTTAGTCCCATTTCCACAACGAATACTGTCTATTAAAACCACTTCTACACTTTGTGTGTTGACGAACGTGAATTATATATAACTAAAACAAGGCCTGCAGTTAAAGAACATCTATATGGTGGGAAGTAAAACCCGAAACAACCGCGAGCAGGAAATCAATTCCACAATAGCGAGCTGCAGACAAGAACAGGCCAAGCTATCAGGTCCGTACAACTTCACATATACCGTAACCGGTCATCGATTTTTCGTCGAGGATTATTCTTATTTTTCTTGACGAAAACTGTTGCATGTTTGGTTCAAACGACGGAAGTTCCTACTTGGTCGCTCTGATGGTAGGGGTTGACCGTCATATTGTCGGTGGGGTATCAAGGCATTGGTTGTCGGCTGATCATAAAGGCGGTGAAGCCAACAGCGGATGAAGGCCTTTATCGTGTTCTATATAATTTCTTTGATACTGATTTTCGACTTTTTCACCAAAGACGGTGACCCAGCAATAATATTGTATCATACACAATGGGGTTTAGCGATATTATTATAAGTATATGGCAGTCAGATAGAGAGACAGTCACACAGATAGATAGACAGACAGTCAGACGGTTAGAGACAGCCACACAGACAGGTAGACAGACAGACAGACAAACAGACAGACATGAAGAGCACAGACAAACAGACAGGTGCTTATACATGAAGGCGCAAAGCGAAACATGGATTACAAGTAAATCCCTTTAATTCATATTTCAAAGTCTCCATAGAACAAAAAACGTAGTTTCTTAATGGTTAAAATTAGCGATGACGGAGCTATTTATACTACTATACACGTTATCAACGGTATACCATACCAAACCAAATTTTAGATCTGCCAAATCTAATCCGAGGTTAACCCCTTCGGAAACAGCACCAGTCGAAAGACTATTCGGGATATTTCTAAATTAATGCATTCTGTTGTACTATAATGTTATAATGGACATATGTATAAGCAAAACGAACCATCTTGTTTTTAGAGGTTTTTTTTTTTTTTTTTTTTCTAAGAATATTTGGTTTTACCAGAAATTTTAATATTTCGCTTGATTCAACTGTAAACAGCTTTATTTCTACTGACAATTGATCTATTTCTGCTTCACAATCTTCAAAGAAACAATAAAAGGAATGATCGATTCGTTCCCCGACGGGACATCCTAAAGAATAACACCATTTTAGGGTTAGGATTAAAAGATACAAACTTACACATTGTCTGTGTTTACAATAATGCTAATTGAAGCTAAAATAATAAATCTTTATATATCTTCGAGAAAAAGAAAGTCACCATAAAAAGCATCTGATGCTGAAACGTCATGTTATGCAATGTCGCGCAAACAATCACTATACCGCTAATTTTAGCTTGATACCAATATATACAAAAATATATTTATAGAAAGTATTTTATCAGTAATTATACCTAAATGTTCCAGCGAGACCAATTACACCTATGAAACAGATATAAAAAGTGTCAACGTTATGTTCACAAAGACACCATCTATATTTGGACCAGCAGAAATCCATACCGAGTCTGCAGGCACCCTGACTAATGTGATTAGCCACGCACCAATGACGTCACTTCCGCTCACTGTGTGATGTTGCTCCACATTTTCTGATGTTCGCCCGATTGGCGATGACGATCTGTACTCTTCTCGTGATCTACTGGCAATAACAAGCAAACTCCTATTTTTATACTTAATCGATTCAGGGAAAAAATGTCAAAAGCAAATTTACGGATGTATGCTTACTCAAACATTGAACGGCTCATAAAACCAACTTTGGACAATCAACACTCAACCGCTGGCTTAGTGGCAGAAAATTAATAATAACTGTATTTGTTTAGTGTTTACATACCTCGTACGAAGTGTACAGACCCAGGGTTTGTAGTAACGGTCACGCCTGCGCGCGTGCATTTATTCCCTTAATGATGCTACTCTGGTAACTTCTATAGACAAGATCTAGACTCGAATGTCACATCTACGTTCCGTATTTATCACGTGCTAGTCAATAACCAATAATTGACATATAAACATTTGACCTGGTTTGGATATTAAGGTCTCGTAAAGCAGTTTCATTGATCCGAAATATCACAATATGTGTCTACTTCAATTGAAATCTCAGCATCTCTAAGCGAAGGCTCGATGTCCAAACTGATATTGCTCGCTCTCTATTAGACTGGCCAACTGCCTCTAGAATATTAAATTGATAAATTAAATTGAGGTCTATGATTTTGTTCTTTAGGAAATGTCTGATTCCTAAGTTTCAAACAAGGAGGAGATAATCTAGTACATTGTATTAGAAAGTGGAGCAATTCCGACAAAAATCTTAGGGGCTTGTGGCAAGTCTAGTTCTTTATATACACTTCCATCCATTTAAAACTATACTCACTCTTTTGATTTGTTGAAGTATTTAAGAGAATCAGAAAATTTAACTTTGAAAATTATTAATCTTTTTAGTGACAATGGCAAATTTTCATGAATTTATCCCATATCCTGATAATTTTTCATGGGGGGGGGGGGGGGGCGGGGATTTATTTTCCAAAATACATATATCTCAAAAATACATGAAAACGATTTTTAATATTACACTCGGAATCATCCCTTCAAAAATTATGTTTTTCTTTGAAAATATACTCTCAATTTAACCTAAAAGATATTATTGCAAAATGTTGCTTTTTGATGATTTTAAGAAACATCAAACAACCGTTTCGACTATCGATGGAATATAAAAGTCATAAGAAGTTAACTGACAAAACAAAAACAAAATATAAAATATTGATATTTACTGAATTTCAAAATATTTTCTGTGATTTGTATAGGAACTTACAGGAGGCAGTATGTATTATTTTAATCTAAGGCAGCTGGGTGTCGATGCAATAAATATTATTATTTGTCGCAAATGAAGCCTTGTCCAAAATAGCAGTGCAAATACAGAAGGAATGAATTGGAAAATCAGTCACCATCAGACACCAAGACCAAATAAAATGTCGTAAAATCCGGAACATAACACAGATTACTTGGCCGATTTAGCTGTACCTATAGAGGTGTCGGGTTTAGAATCAATTGTATACAATCAGCTGAATTTTTTTTTAGGTTCATTAAAGTTTTGAAATCTTTACTTGCAGGTATCATAGATGTCATATGATGGCTAACATTTGAATGTACAATCATGTTTCCGACGTCTCATCAAACATTATAACCCCGTGTTAAGAATAAGATATTGAAAACACATTTAATCCAGTCCGGAGTATATTAGATAACAAATGTATACGTCAGAATATTTATTAGTTCAAAACTAAAATACCAATACGACCCCGATCCCTATTACCTTGGCAAAAGCTGAAAGAAGCAATCAACTTAATGATCGACGCTTAAGAAATTAGACTTTTGCACTGGACCTGGAAGAAGTTGATGTTGCAGAAAGTATTTAATGCATTTCACATCAACTCTTTTACAACATTCTTCTCGACGCATCAGCGAAAGAAATGGCAGGAGATTAGTCCAGTTCACCAACCTCCCAATGTTGAAGAATTCATAAACCACAGATAGCATATCAAGAGTACTGAAAAATCGACAGTAGATATAAAGAGTAACCATTGACAGTAAATATTAACTGTATATTGCCAGATTTGACAACTGTTATGAATTTAGCCATTGACACCATACTTATATATACGTGTGACGATATTATATATATGATATTTCCTTGTGTAAATTGTGAGCATGACCGCTTACATGTTCAAAATCTGTACATATTTTGTTAGATGTATACTTATAAATGAATATAAAGTATAAAGCATAAACGCGGATTGAGAGCTATGTTGAAGACTATCTCTAACGTCAATTGCTGAAAATGTGAGAAGATTTTTTCGAAATGTCCAAGCTAACTGTACACTTCGATTATACACAGTGCTTGACAACGGTTCGTAATATACACATGCATTCCATATACTTCAAACAATAGCAAATACTCAACATTTACCAAATTGAGTCCGTTATAAAATTATTTCTATAAACCTATCACTTAATCTTGCATGGGACAAGCACTTCATTGGCTTAAAACTTATGCGATCATACCACAACTTAACAATGACGTCACCGTTTGTAACGACGCTTTTGATTGGATGATACAGCGGCGTAGTGATTTCAAAGAGAAAAGAGTTCGTCAATAAAAGAAGATTTCCGCAGGGTTTTGTACAGTAAATCAAATTATAATGACCCTTTTATACATATACAGTGTATGATAAGGAGCTATAACTCAAAAACTGGAGTTTTCTCTCATTGTGAAGCAGTTTTTAGAGTACATGTACATTCCGTTTTGGTGTGTTATATCTACATAACATAAAATATATTAGAGTTAATGTAAAAACATTTAAAATGTATGTTTAACGTTTCATAAAGAAAAAAAATGCATTTACCATTTACATAAGTTTGATAACACCCAATCAGATCGGTACCGGCATTTTCAAGACGTCATAACAAACATACATGTGACGTAATCACAAGGGTGTATGTGACGTCATCACTGGTTGCATGTGAAGTCATAACGGTAATTTGTATTACATGATTTCATAACAATAGTGTATATGGAGGTCAATGGTCCAGTTATCCTCACTGCCAGCGACAGTATAAACTGGCTCTCTCCGAGTAAAAATGGCGCGTGTATTTATTGGCGAACGAAAAGGTCGATAGGCGTGAAATTTCTTTAACAAAGCGTTCAGCTCAGCAGACAGGAAAACAGGCCTTGCAATAGCATCCCGTGATTTCAGTAAAGATTAGAGTAGGCCTACTTGAAGGCATGCTTATAATCATGAATAGAAGGGAAAATCAGCCCATACCGAAGACGATCGCCGACACTTCGAAATGTCTGTCGCCTTTAGGATAGCATTACAAATTACATTTACTATCCATAATGCGATTTTCCGGGTAAATTAACCCAGTCTGAACACTGCCGAGAACAAAATGGGTTCGTGACGTCATTCTGCTGCGCAGAATTTATTTTTATATTCCCGGCATTCGGCAGTCAAAATGGCCGCCGGGGACCATATGTGCAGCAAATAAATATAGAGTCTATTATAACAGAATTGTTAGGCGGAATCTCTTTCGCAGATTAGTGTTGTGTTATGTAACCATGTGAATTTATTACTTCTCGGTCTAGGTTCTGTTATCTTACGGGAGTAGTCTGGCTTTCCGTCCTATTACATAAAAAGTCTGTAGAATAATGAGATAAAAAACCTCCATTCTCTTACCTACAACCCCGCGCCGCTGTAACGATTACAGGGATTTGGTTTGTTTGGGTTTTTTTGTTTTTTTGTTTAACGTCCTATTAACAGCCACGTAGGTTTCGAACTCGCAACCAAGAGGTGGAGGGCTAGTGATAAAGTGTCGGGACACCTTAACCACTCGATTACAGGGAACCTTTACAACAGAATACAAAACTATAGAATAAGGATACAACTTTATCACGGACGGAAATTCCTGATTACTTGAACATGTCGCTCAATTACGATTTTAAAGAAACACTGATTTGATTCAGCTTTTTATCCGTAACACATCTGTATAAAATGTCTATGTACAGTCAGGTATGTTATTTTACTTGGACTAGATCTAGGCATGTTACTCTTTCCAATTCCAGAAACCGAGGCATCTAATTAATAAAACTCTTATAATATCGTGTATTTATTTAGATCATTATGTTTTCTTTTTCATCTAGAATGATAGCGATGTTTAGAAAGGGGAAGACATTTACCAGGATAGGTAGACTGGATCCCCGTCTCTTGAATATAAAAATTATAAATAAAATTGAGCTTTATGATTTTGGTCCCTAGGATATGTCTGATTCTAAATTTCAAACAAGGGGCAGATAATCTAGTATTAGAATTTAGCTTGGCAATTCTTAACAAAACAACATAGGGTCTGGTAGCCAGTCTACAGGAAAGGGTAAGCTCTAGTATGCGATTGGTCAATGTAGCGGTAAATGCAAAATGCAAATATGCAGTTAAAGACGAAACAAAGTTAAGATTGAATGCAAGCTGAATAAGTGGATGTATCTTTCCAATGACACATTAATAAAATTATATTCCTGATTCAAATGCAGTCTTATTATGAAATGATTCAAACTGATATAATTTTGCTATCCGTACTGAAACGGATTAGTTTAACATTATAACCACCAGCATTAAAACTATGCCGTTTAAAGATATTTCTTGTTAAATCATAGCTTGCCACTAGAGGGCGTTGTACTCGTGTTCGTACCTATGTCGTGTATCGCCTGATTATGTTGTGTTGGTATACCTAAAATCAATTAGATTACTAACGAAATAACAGACTGCTCGTCTAATGTTCAACAGTCGGGTGTAATTAGCATCCTCCGGGGAGGTAAGTTATTGAAAATTCTCATTAATTAGTATTAAGGTCAGGTACGCGTCCTCGTGACAATGTGTGGAATACCGTAATACCTAGATATAACACCCCCGTACGATGGCTTCATACAACACCACTGGTATATATACCGTAATACCTCAATATAACACCCCCGTACGATGACGTCATACAACACCACTGGTATATATACCGTAATACCTCGATATAACACCCCCGTACGATGACGTCATACAACACCACTGGTATATATACCGTAATACCTCGATATAACACCCCCGTACGATGACGTCATACAACACCACTGGTATATATACCGTAAAACCTCGATATAACACCCCCGTACGATAACACCACTGGTATATATACCGTAATACCTCGATATAACACCCCCGTACGATGGCTTCATACAACACCACTGGTATATATACCGTAATACCTCGATATAAAACCCCCGTACGGTGGCTTTATACAACACCACTGGTATATATACCGTAATACCTCGATATAACACCCCCGTACGATGACGTCATACAACACCACTGGTATATATACCGTAATACCTCGATATAACACCCCCGTACGATAACACCACTGGTATATATACCGTATTACCTCGATATAACACCCCCGTACGATGGCTTTATATATCACCACTGGTATATTTACCATAATACCTCGATATAACGCCCCTCGTTTATATACAGTAAACCTCGTTATAACGCCCCTCGTATATATACAGTAAAACCTCGATATAATGTCCCTCGTATATACAGTAAAACATCAATATAACGCCCCTCGTATATATACATTAAATCCTCTATATAACGCCCCTCGTATATCTACAGTAAACCTCTATATAACGCCCCTCGTTTATATACAGTAAACCTCGATATAACGCCCCTCGTATATATACATTAAATCCTCTATATAACGCCCCTCGTATACTTACAGTAAACCTCGATATAACGCCCCTTGTATATATACAGTAAAACCTCGATATAATGTCCCTCGTATATACAGTAAAACATCGATAAAACGCCCCTCGTATATATACATTAAATCCTTTATATAACGCCCCTCGTATATCTACAGTAAAACCTCAATATAACGCCCCTAGTATATATACAGTAAAACCTCGATATAACGCCCCTCGCATATATACAGTTAAACATCGATATATCGCCCCTGTCTTATATACAGTAAAATCTCGATATAACGCCCCTCGTATATATAAAGTAAAACCTCGATATAACGCCCCTCGTATATACAGTAAAACCTCGATATAACTCCAGTCGTATATATACAGTAAACCTCGATATAACGCCCCTCGTATATATACAGTAAACCTCAATATAACGCCCCTCGTATATATACAGTAAAACCTCGATATAACGTCCCTCGTATATCTACAGTAAACCTCAATATAACGCCCCTCGTATATCTACAGTAAACCTCGATATAACGCCCCTCGTATATATACAGTAAACCACGATATAACGCCCCTCGTATATCTACAGTAAACCTCGATATAACGCCCCTCGTATATCTACAGTAAACCTCAATATAACGCCCTTCGTATATCTACAGTAAACCTCGATATAACGCCCCTCGTATATCTACAGTAAACCTCGATATAACGCCCCTCGTATATATACAGTAAATCTCGATATAACGTCCCTCGTATATATACAGTAAAATCTCGATATAACGCCCCTCGTATATATACAGTAAACCTCTATATAACGCCTCTCGTATATATACAGTAAACCTCGATATAACGCCCCTCGTATATATACAGTTAACCTCGATAGAACGCCCCTCGTATATATACAGTAAACATCGATATAACGCCCCTCGTATATATACAGTAAACCTCGATATAACGCCCCTCGTATATATACAGTAAACCTCAATATAACGTCCCTCGTATATATACAGTAAACCTCGATATAACGCCCCTCGTATATACAGTAAAATCTCGATATAACGCCCCTCGTATATATACAGTAAACCTCAGTATAACGTCCCTCGTATAAATACAGTTAAACCTCAATATAACGTCCCTCGTATATATACAGTAAACCTCGATATAACGCCCCTCGTATATATACAGTAAACCTTTATATAACGCCCGTCGTATACATACAGTAAACCTCAATATAACGTCCCTCGTATACATGTATATACAGTAAAACCTCGATAGAACGCCCCTCGTATATATACAGTTAAACCTCGATATAACGCCCCCCGTATATATACAGTAAACCTCTATATAACGCCCCTCGTATATATACAGTAAACCTCGATATAACGCCCCTCGTATATATACAGTAAACCTTTATATAACGCCCGTCGTATACATACAGTAAACCTCAATATAACGTCCCTCGTATACATGTATATACAGTAAAACCTCGATAGAACGCCCCTCGTATATATACAGTTAAACCTCGATATAACGCCCCTCGTATATATACAGTAAAACCTTGATAATGCCCCTCGTATATATACAGTAAACCTCGATATAACGCCCTCGTATATATATAGTAAACCTCGATATAATGCCCCTCGTATATATACAGTAAACCTCGATATAACGCCTCTCGTATATATACAGTAAACCTCGATATATCGCCCCTCTGATATATACAGTAAACCTCGATATATCGCCCCTCGTATATATACAGTAAACCCTCGATATATCGCCCTTCTGATATTTACAGTGAAAACCTTGAGAAAACGCCCCTCTCATACATACAGTAAAACATATCATGCGTCGCAATGCCTTGCTATGTACTTAATAACACAACAATAACGTGCACGTGTTATCTACTATTTCATTTGTATATAATAATTAGGCGTGAAATCCTTTTAGATATATTTTACCAGATGTCCAGTGTCTGCACCAGACAAACTTATTCAGTACACTAAGTTAGTCTGCGTAACAATTCGAAAATAAACGGACTCGATTGCTTAAGACTTGACGTGGCTGATACGACACTGGGAGGCATGACATGTATAGTACAGTGGTTTGGGAGCCAGATTGGAGAACTATCTGGTAGTATTCTCCAGACGACCATATGGACGACGAGTCAATCAATAAACTAACCCAGATTGATCAACATCAGACAAACGTTTGTACATACCATAAACCAAGGGGATGGTATTAGGTCTCGCTAAATGACCATAAAAATGATGGCGCTGTAAAATGCCCGGATGAACTCAGTGTTTTACTACCTTCACGTACAGGAGAGTGATTAAGCTTGATCTATTGGTGTTTAAAATGCACAGTCAACAAATTAGGCCAAATATGAAACTCAAGTCCAGGAATAAATATCAACTTCAACTAATCGGTATAGTACTAAGATGAGTAAAATGATATTATCTTTAACCTTAGATTGTATGTTTGGGAACTTTCGTTAGAGAGAGAGAAATGGAGTATTATAGGGGATATCAGTGTGTATATCACTGATAACAGGTCAGATTGATATCATTTTAAAACAAAAAGCGCGTAACATCCAAACTTTACAACATTGTTGTTAGTTCTCCTCACTTAAATTCTGGATATCCATACATTCGGCCATAGTTATGTTGTTTATATGAATGACATGTGATATTGTTTCAGAGTTTGATTTTGTCACTGCATGATACTGTTCCCACATGTTCAATTCTGACATTGTATGACAATTTTTCTGGTGTTCACGTATGGCGTTGTAAGACAATATTTCCTATATACAATTCTGACATTGTATGACAATTTTTCTGGTGTTCACGTATGGCGTTGTAAGACAATATTTCCTATATACAATTCTGACATTGTATGACAATTTTTCTGGTGTTCACGTATGGCGTTGTAAGACAATATTTCCTATATACAATTCTGACATTGTATGACAATTTTTCTGGTGTTCACGTATGGCGTTGTAAGACAATATTCCCTATATACAATGCTGACGTTATATGACAATGTTCCCGATGTGTACTTATGACATTGTATAACAATGTTCCCAATATACAATGTTGCCCTGTGTGACAGTGTTCCCGATATTCAATGTTGACGTTGTAAAACAATGTTCTCGATGTTCAATGCTTACGTGGTATGGTAATTGATGTTCCTGATATACAATATTGCCCTGTATGACAATGTTCCCGATGTTCAATGTTGCCCTCTATGACAATGTTCCCGATGAATAATGTTGACCCTGTTGACAATATTCCTGATGTCCAATGCTGACGTTATATAACAATGTTCCTGATATACAATGTTGACGTTATATAACAATGTTCCTGATATACAATGTTGACGTTATATAACAATGTTCCTGATATACAATGTTGACGTTATATACCAACGTCCCTGATGTTCAATGTTGACGTTATATAACAATGTTCCCGATATACAATGTTGACGTTTGATAACAACATTCCCGTTATACAATGTTGCCTCTATAACAATGTTCCCGATATTTTATGTTAGTATAAACAAGTAAGCTGTGAGCTACAGATGCCATGTTTTATAATTAACACCGGTGTAGTATTGGTCACTATCGCCCTGTGTCAGAGCTAACTAATCAGGCCCTCCGTACACACATTGCCCGCTCAATCTCAATTTGTCATGTCCTCCATTTTCTGGATACTAAATGACCATATGGTTGGTTATATACAAGTGTTAGTGTTTGTGTGTAGGAAAATCAATGGCGGTTTCACCGTCCTTATCTGCCATGTTTAGATAGAGTCCGACTGTAATCATCCCTGGCCCTACCAAAGTGTGTAGATGTCGAACCGAGTTTACGTCCGATGTATAACGGTCTGGCAGACGGGGAAATTTGGACTACTTTCTAGATCTTTCACGTGTGAGACATAATGATGTTCAGACTTCTAGATTACAACTTCCAAAAATGTCACACAAACTGAGGTTCTTGTTTCGAGATCTTCCACATGTTAGACAAACTTTCGGCATAGCCGTATCATTTTCTTTTGGCCCCGGATATGACGCGACAGGTGGCGTTACTGGTCAAGATGAAGTATGCGATTGGTCAATGTAGCGGTAAATGCAAAATGCAGATATGCAGTTAAAAATGAAACAAAGTTAAGATTGAATGCAAGATGAATAAGTAGATGTATCTTTTCAAATGACACATTGATAAAATCATATTCCTGATTCAAATGCAGTCTTATTATCACCAAAAATGATTTAAACTGATAGAAGTTTTTATCCGTGCTGAAACGCATTAGTTCGTTGATTTATTTCACCAGTAGTTTTACATTGTAATCACCATTAAAACTATGCCGTTGATCTTTTTTAAAGATATTTCTTGTTAATTCAGTTTAGGATCACAGTTTCACGTGAGTCAAGCTGATGTTCAGCTTTCTAGATAACAACTTCCAAAATGTCACAAACTGACACTGGTAACCCTAAAACCTTGAATTTACTCGCGCGAGTTTGAATTTTTCAGTGAAAGTGAGCGTTTTCAACGTGGCGTGAGTATTTTAAGTGTAATTGAGTATTCTCAGTGTGTCGTTTTTAAATTCAGTATGCCGTTTTTAAATTCAGAGTGCCGTAGATCGTTACGCATCAGCGCACTCGACAAGTGGTATAGGATTACCTGTACCGATCCCGCGATCGATCGATGAAACGTCCAACACCGCGCACGACCTCGTGTATCGTACGGTAGAAATACGTGTTCTTGCAAACGGGAAATATTACTGGAAGCAACATTTATTGCTCTCGGATTTGAACATTATTCTTTACTCCAGATCAATCGTTATCTATTGTAATTACGCCTGTAATTAATCACAACCCACCTATTCCGTTTACTTGCTCCGAGATCGACTGATATTGTCGTGATATTTGATGTACTTGTTTTCGGTAATACGGCGGTGGTGTTGTCAAAAAAATACCCATGTTATGATTTACCCCGTATAATGTGAAGTGTTCATATGAGAAAGTGTATTGGAGCAATAAACCGGTTACGTTGACTACTGTACATCGTATTTTGTTATTTATTTATAATACTTGACCCGGGCGGGATCCATAAGTAATCACTGTGTATTAACTGTGTCAATCTTCCTGTTTCAGATATCCATAACTGAGAAGTATCGCCGTTGCTGTTACGTGTTCAAGAAACCGTCAACACATGTGATGATTGATAAACATGTTTAATTATACAATTAAATTGTTATATCGCCAGTATATTGCATTTTGTTATTTATACTTACCCGGGACGTATCGGAGATGACGTACAGTAGCAAGTAAAGTATTCAACGTTTATATTAACTGTTTCAATCTTCTTTTTCAGGTATTCCATGACCCAGGTAGAATGACGTTGTTCATCATATTTTCAAGTGGGTTCGAGGATAGAAACCTACATCTCATTTATCAATAAAATAGTCATCAGAAGTATATCTATATGCAGTTATATTCATTAGCTTACCTGGAGCAGATCGACGATCCTATCCATTACTTGGTAACGGGTGTCTTCAGGTAAGATATATCCTATCACAACACACTGCGTTTAACAGCTATTAAAGCAAAACCCTTCCATTTGTTGTATATGTTATCAAACAATATATTTGCTATCAGTGATCCCATGTGTGCACGTTGTTTTTTTTTTTTTTTTGTAAAAAAAAAGTACAAGGGGTCCGCGCGTTAAAAATGACGAATTCACAACTTTAAAACTAGTTTGATATATTAATTATTTCTTAGACCCTTTTATGTCCGATAAAAATATAGCCTGTCAAATTGTATTGCAGTATTTCAAAGTTAGAGCCTGTAAACTAATTGTGTATCATGACACGAGATCCGCATTAAATAATAAAAAAGGTCGATTAATTTACTGAAATAAATGGTGATAATTCGTGTCGTTTGTAAATGCAGGGACCGTGATACCATACTCCTACATTTGTGTAACCACGGACAGAGCAATTAAAATCTTAAGTTCCTGATATCTAACATAAAAAGGCCGCTGATTTTATTTTGTATCCGACCTTTTGGACTGATACCAGTGTGATTAGAACCATCTTCTTGGGATCTAGATAAACTCTACCCTACCGCATTGTCCCGACAGTAAACGACCAATACCTCTCAAAACGGCCCTTTTCAGGGCCGACTTCTTTTCACGAAATGCAAAAAAAAAAAAAAAAAAAAAAATGAAAATGCACAACTCAAATCTATAGAACTAATATTTCAAAAAGCAAATCGTACGTATTACGTAGTTTCACTCGGGCAACAAACGGTCATTTTTGTACACGTGTTGTTGCAGCAGTACAAGATGGAGAATAGAACATTTGGTATTAAATTTACTTTATTTTTTATGTTTCTGATAGCAACAGGATATTTTATATTAGAATAGAAATAAGCAAACTGATGATGTGGGACAAACAGCACGACACTTAATTTGCTAGTGACGTGACTCCGCCTATTGATAGATTTCGTCACCTGTCACCGTCTTCCAATGAACACAAGTAGGCGGAGACGCGGGTTAGTTGACAGGTAGACAGGCGCCAAAGTTATATAAACTAATCCAATTAGACAACACCGCAGGTGGGCGGAGTCACGGATAGATGATCTGTCATGTCAGATGATCACTTGTCTCAATGATTGTTACATTCAATATTAATGCATTAATTGATCACTTAGAAATTGTATGTATGTATTCATGGTTATGATGAATAATGAGTGTTTGTAAGTATTTTTTTTTCAGGTTTCAGATTTGAAATTCTGTAAGTAACATATCCCTAGGACAGTGAAGTGATCTCCAAGGCTGGATTCAGTATCAAAATACATCGATATACACTCGTCCGATTGCAATAAAATGTTGCACGATGTTACATATAAGTACAATTTGTATGTTGCAGAAAAAAAAATAAACAAAACATATTAATGAACGAATTCCTTGGCGTGTAAAAGTCGCTGGACATCGATATATGTATTTAATTCTATACAATTTTTCATTAAAAGGACGTCAATTTCATTTGAATAATTTTTGTAAGATGGGTACGACTTCGCCTATTTCTCTGGGTACGAGTCCGCCAATTTTAGGTACGATTCCGCCAATTTAGGGTACGAGCTTCTATGAAACATACATATACATTTACTAGCACCGTGCCAGAAGTGTAATTTTCTTTTTTATGCATTTTCCACCTTTCATTTAGTGTAAACTTTTATTCTTTCATACAGACAAGACAAAATACAACAAATATCGCTTCAAGACTGAACAGGATATGGACTGTACCTTTACTGAGGAACGATAACGTTTCAGAAAATATATCAAGTACAATGAATATAACTCTTGTTGCATCACTAATTTATTCTATTGCGCGATAGTTTGAAAATATGGACGATGTATACCATTTCACTGCCTAAATCTTCTGCTGGATTTTATATACAAAATGAACAAATGTACTTTGTATCTATTGTGATTGTTACCATGCCGCTAACGATTGCTCTTTCTCGATGTTAATAAAATGAAAATATAAATTTTCAAATCAATCATATAGCAATTAAAAAAAAAAGATAAAAACTTTCCACGAATACAGCATCCAGATGTGAAAAATTTAGAGGATATTGTTTACACTGACTCTATCTTTGTCTATATGTTCAATAATTAAAAGCTATTGACGCTATTAGTTGTATCTAATAATTAAGAAATGATTAACGATGATTGTGTATTGTTGCAAGATATACAACGAGGAGGACGAGGATATTTTGCAATTAAATTAATAACTCTGCAGAGGATAATTTGCAATTAAACTAATAACTCTGCTTATAACATGAATGTATTACAATGGCCTTACAGACATACGGGCGTGTTATTCTGCAAAGGTAAGTGTGTTTACTCGTGTAACATACAGGTTACGGTATAGGGTACAGGTGACAGCTCCAGCGTCTGACCGGGTCCACCCAGCCAAACTCGGTCAGTCCTCACTGATGTGTGTTTGTGTCCATGTTTCTGGTAACATATAGGTTATGGTACATGTATTTTACAGGTCTTCTAGAAGAACTCGCGCAGTGGGAAGTTCGGTTAGGGGATACACTTCACTGTTTAAAATGATAATCTCAAAGAAAACAGTAACCACATGTGTCCGTGTAATTAACAATGGGTGACTGGACAGGTGTGAAAGAAGACTGGCACTTTCGGAGTGAAACGGAGAAAAGTAACTCTTAATGATGATAATTGCTGTATATTTAAGGAAATCCAAAGGAAGAACGCTGTTATTTTTTTTTATATAGTTTGCATTATTATCGTATTTTCTTTCTCTGTATACCAACCACTTTTGGTAAAGGTGTTGAGATGAGATGAATCGGGATAAGTACAAACTCACACATATGTTATCCCCATATAAATGTGCTACCAAAACCAGGGACATATAATTTTCTATTATAACAGGCCATATATAACATGTAACATCTTACTATTTTGTTTATTATAACAAGCCGTATACAACATGTAACATCTTACTAATTTTCTTTTATAACGGGCCAAATACAACGTGTATCCTCTTGCTAATTTTCTATGATTACGGGTCATTAACATTAAAAATTGAATAATTTTCTATTTCAACGGGTCGTTGTAACACTTGTTCATGAAAAATTAGTAACTCCCAGACAGGATTCATAGAGTAAATTTTCAACATCGTGGTTATGTGAATGAGCCACATTTGGTTAATTATTCTATAGGCAAACTTTTGAGATACGAATTTGTTTTGCTTGTAGGAAAAACGAAACTCACTGAATTCCAAAAATATATCTTCGGAACTTTTTTGAAGTGCATGGAAACCTAACGTGTGAACTCACAAGTAATTATCGGCATGTGCCGATTAGAACCTGAACGCCAGAAATCACAGACACCTGTGGTGCAGTGACAGGTGTTATAAGCTTGTGGACCGTAATTTCTCACCTGGAAATTGTTTAGCGGTATACTAACCAACCCAAACTTGAGGATTCGTAATTCTCCGAACATGCTGGTATATTTTTTCTAATTCCTGTTTTAAGAGAAGACATGACTTGCGACACACGAATGGAAAGTAAAACACAAGGATCTCAATCACTTCACGATAATTACACAATTACTAAAAGAAAAGAAAGATAAATAAATGAAAAAACGAAATAAAAGAAAAAAATACATTTTAACCATTGCGAGTTTAATAATTTTAGTATTAATTATGATTAGTCACGATGAACTAAATTGTATGTTTTTTATCACACAAAAAAACGGAAATAAAAATTATGGTTTTAATAAGTCTCTGTGATATGTACCTGTACGTATCGACCAATACTATTATAATTGTTGCCAAGCACTTTGATATAATTTCACTTTCAACGATCGTATATAAATTATATCTTTCTCAAGCATTTAATCGTCGGTAGTCCCTGGGACCATGACATGTAACATAAGGGATAAGATCTGTATGATAATAAGCAAGTTGTAGGCTCAAACACTGGTTTTCATACGGAAGAGATACTAGTCTATTGTAGATCATGATGAATCTATATAAAATATAACTTTCTGAATTAAGTGTCCTTCATGACTAAAAGAGGGTTTTGCATAGATTATAATGCATAAGTTTACAGTATGTGTGTAGCGTCTCACAAACCAGAATATCCAGAACTGTTATATTTTGAAATGACACATTATTTTATTTAAATAATGATGATGCGGTGTTCCTTTTTATAGTAATGAGTAAGACATAACCAATATATATTTATTGATGATTGACCGATTATTAGATCGTGTATACCATCTGTATTTCCCTGGTATAACACATCAGGTTGTGTTACCTAAGCGGTCATTTCAGATTCCATTTCAATACAAATTAATCACTTAAAAGCTCAAATTGATATTGGTGGATTCCAACTTCTTGTCAGCAATATTCACCAAATTCATCAACCCTAAATCTCGTATCCAGATCATATGTGAAAAGAGAATAAATGAAGTTGAATTTGAATCTTCAGACTGGTCTGTGTTGCTAATGTCCACACTGTCGTCTATACTGCAGGCCACCATTTCAGTTACTCCCTTAAATCTGTGCATCAATCAATCAAACAAAGAACGATGGTCTATTATAATCTGAAATTCTAATCTGAAATCAGCGCACACGATGTTTTGTCAATGGACATATTAAATAAAACAGTCAATTGGTCATATATCTATAAGCCTGATCGTCAGAAGAATTGATCTCGTAGCATTACAGCAGTGCTGCTACTGAAACATGTGCACAACATGTGTGTAGGCTACCTCACGAAAAGTGGGTCCACACACCAAAAGTTAACTGACCCCGTCAGGCACAAGCTTTTCACCGAAGACCTCATCCCCGGGGCATTAATTAGAATATAATTAGCGGCAGTATACCGAACTCAGTGAATTTCGTAAATACCCGTTTACCTGGAAAGTGTCCAGTTGACCTGCTGACCTAGCGGTGTCCTGGGGCGTTGATTAATTAGTCGTTGTCATGCCTGACTTCCTATGATTGTTGCATTGGCCAGTTTACCTGGGTATCTCACCTGTGCACAATATTATCGGTTTCATGAATAAAACAGATCACATGACACGTTAGTCTTTCTGTACAGACACTATGCAGACGAATCTGTATTGGTTGACTTGAGTAATTAATAGCCGTGGATATCGATATTCTAAAAACATGTCAAAGTTAATATCAAAACACATGTCACCAAAGTTAAGTTCTTTATTACTTTAAGCCTTTCGGCTCATCCGTAGACATGTGAATATACCTAATATAACAAAAGCATTGATTACTTTCGCACCACACCCACAACGACAAAAGACCTGTCCAAGTACCGGGCAGTCTTCATCCAGGCCGGAGAGAATGATGTAATGGACAGTACATCGGCTGAAATCAAAACAACCACCATTCGAATCTATGACGTTTTGATTGCCCAGGGAGTTAACCAAGTATGTTTCCACGTCATGATCGGACCTACAACAAACGGGTTATCACTCATTAACTGAGTTATGAAGAAAATCCACCACGATAAGATCTGGGTGCACGGACCAAACTTGCTTCCACAGACTCGGTTCAGCGCAAGAATGGCACACACCTGACTCTAAAGATGGAATTTGCCTTCTCCAACAGCGGATACTGCAGTAACAATGGAAGGAAGATAGAAGTCATGCAGTCGCTTTGATTCGTCTATAGCTACACTATAATGACGGCCCTTTTCAGGACCACCAAAAACACTCGAAAAACATCCAGCACTCGAATTTATGCAATAAAAACTACTTTTATGTAAAAGATTTGGGTTTTGAACACTTACTTGTTGTATATAGTACCATATTTACATCCTGTAAATCAGAGTGCGTGTTGTTGTGATCATCGGTCCATATTGTTTATACGGGGTATTCCCGTTGGGGAATCCCTTCCGGTTGTATTGTCGACGTTTCTGATTGGCTAATGTTCGGGGTATGTGTTTATTTATAATCACCTTACCTGTACATTACTCTACGCTCAGGTATCGGTCTATCTATAGTCTTGGGACAAACTGCACGTGTATTTCGAGGCATAATTATATGACAGTCTGGCAGAGGCTTACATGTAGCTGGCCGGCTCGTCTTTCTCCTTCACAGAGTCAGGTATGCAGTAGATTTCGGACTTAAACCTCTAAATTATCCCGGGTTGGGTGGTATTTTTCTCTCAATAATAGGCATGATATAGTCAGTAATTCCGTTGTTATTTCGGGTGGTCTTTTCCCGTTGTAGGCATGTTATAGTCGCTGTATTTTTGGGTACATTTATCCCCAGGCAGGGACAGGGGTGGATATTTTTCATACGAGATATGGACCGGACGCACAGTTAGGTTACGTGAGCATTGTGTATATATTCAGTCATCATGTTTCATCACTTCTAATCTTCATATAATAAAATGTTGAACGTTATAAACTGTGTTGTCATTCCATTGATCTGTAGCCAGCTGTAAATGTCGAGACAGAACCACAGAGTTGACGAGCTTGAAAATCACTATACGAGGATACACTGGTCTCAGGAGTCGGAACTAAAACAGTAGTGCCGTAACTCCTCAGAACTTTTACAATTATATATTTATTGCAAATGTTTATATATATAAAAACAATATATCAATTACCGAGTCGGTATCTATAATTGGGATAATTACGTCCACACATTACCGTTTCTGTAATGGCCGCCTTCCATAACATGATGCGCAGGGATTCGAAATTCTATCAATACTCAAGGTTCATATTTGAAATTTCTTAAAACGTATGAGTTTTCTTCTGCTTGGGGATATAATGAAATATATGAGATATGTTCAGTGGCAAATGTTGTTGGGAACGTGAATTTTGGCGACTCTGAAAATTGACATAAATTCCACACATAGTTTCTGTAATGGCCGCCTTCCATAAATAACATGATGCGCGGGGGTTCGAAATTCTATCAATACTCGAGGTTCATATTTGAAATTTGTTTAAACGTCTGAATTTTCTTCTGCTTGAGAGTATAATAAAAAAATCAAGTATGTAACTGTTGTATTTGTACTTATATTTGGGAACGTTATTTCAACACTGAAGCTCGTACTTTGGAACGACTTCCTAAAAACAGGTTGTTGTGTCAAATTCGAATAATTCAAAGTTGTGATAAACGTTGTCCCGAATCCCTTTTGCCAACACCAAATCTTGATATTCTATATAGAAAGTGTTGCGTTGACAATTAAATACTAGTCCCCGTGGGGTTTACACAGGTCGACAAAGAGACACGACCGCCCATCTTACAAATTCCATGGTACGATTAAATACATTGGATACAAAATATCCGGGTTAGTAGTTGGACACTTATTTCTTTGTATATATATTGTTTGATAACATATACAACAAATGAAAGGGTTTTGCTTTAATAGCTGTTAAACGCAGTGTGTTGTGATAGGATATATCTTACCTGAAGACACCCGTTACCAAGTAATGGATAGGATCGTCGATCTGCTCCAGGTAAGCTAATGAATATAACTGCATATAGATATACTTCTGATGACTATTTTATTGATAAATGAGATGTAGGTTTCTATCCTCGAACCCACTTGAAAATATGATGAACAACGTCATTCTACCTGGGTCATGGAATACCTGAAAAAGAAGATTGAAACAGTTAATATAAACGTTGAATACTTTACTTGCTACTGTACGTCATCTCCGATACGTCCCGGGTAAGTATAAATAACAAAATGCAATATACTGGCGATATAACAATTTAATTGTATAATTAAACATGTTTATCAATCATCACATGTGTTGACGGTTTCTTGAACACGTAACAGCAACGGCGATACTTCTCAGTTATGGATATCTGAAACAGGAAGATTGACACAGTTAATACACAGTGATTACTTATGGATCCCGCCCGGGTCAAGTATTATAAATAAATAACAAAATACGATGTACAGTAGTCAACGTAACCGGTTTATTGCTCCAATACACTTTCTCATATGAACACTTCACATTATACGGGGTAAATCATAACATGGGTATTTTTTTGACAACACCACCGCCGTATTACCGAAAACAAGTACATCAAATATCACGACAATATCAGTCGATCTCGGAGCAAGTAAACGGAATAGGTGGGTTGTGATTAATTACAGGCGTAATTACAATAGATAACGATTGATCTGGAGTAAAGAATAATGTTCAAATCCGAGAGCAATAAATGTTGCTTCCAGTAATATTTCCCGTTTGCAAGAACACGTATTTCTACCGTACGATACACGAGGTCGTGCGCGGTGTTGGACGTTTCATCGATCGATCGCGGGATCGGTACAGGTAATCCTATACTACTTGTCGAGTGCGCTGATGCGTAACGATCTACGGCACTCTGAATTTAAAAACGGCATACTGAATTTAAAAACGACACACTGAGAATACTCAATTACACTTAAAATACTCACGCCACGTTGAAAACGCTCACTTTCACTGAAAAATTCAAACTCGCGCGAGTAAATTCAAGGTTTTAGGGTTACCAGTGTGATGTTCTTGTTTCTAAATCACAACTTTAAGCAACACAAACGGATGTTCGGTTTTCTAAATCACAACTTTAAACAACACAAACTGATGTTTAGAATTCACGGTTATATCCTTATAGCACATAATGATTTATTTGAAATATCTACATTGTTAACACTCTAAATGAATTAGAATTATCCACGATACCTCCCTGTGTAGTCTTCATTACCGAAAGTGAAAAATGATCTAAATCTCGCCATGAACTGATGAGATATACCTTCTTAGACGGGGAATCCATCTTAAATTTAAATGAATGTACTGTTTTAGATAATCCACTGTCGTATTATAACCAATTCACATCCATACTAATGAAATCCTTAATTATTCGAGAACTGAAAACAAGAGAAACATCTATCTTCTTTATTTTGATTCCAGAACACATCTGGTATTGTCGTTATAGCTATAAAAACGTGCGCCATTCATTTTAGGAATAAGTTCACACGGAAGTGTGTTTTAGGAATAAGTTCACACGGAAGTGTGTTTAAGGAATAAGTTCACACGGAAGTGTGTTTTAGGAATAAGTTCACACGGAAGTGTGTTTTAGGAAAAGTTCACACGGAAGTGTGTTTTAGGAATAAGTTCACACGGAAGTGTGTTTTAGGAATAAGTTCACACGGAAGTGTGTTTTAGTCAAAACAGGCACCACTTTTAACTTTGAGGATATTTATGTGTTAAATAAGGAATGTACTTCATTAGCCGAATAAACCCAACGGGCAACAAAAAATGGATAGCAGTGAACAAAAGGATTGAATCAATTGATGTTTGATGGACGGATTGAAATACATTAATTCAGTATTCGTGGATTTTACACTTAATACATTAATTCAGTGTTCGTGGATTTACACTAAATACATTAATTCAGTGTTCGTGGATTTACACTAAATACATTAATTCAATGTTCGTGGATTTACACTAAATACATTGATTCAGTGTTCGTGGATTTACACTAAATACATTGATTCAGTGTTCGTGGATTTACACTAAATACATTGATTCAGTGTTCATGGATTTACACTAAATTCATTGATTCAGTGTTCGTGAATTTATACTAAATACATTTATTCAGTGTTCGTGGATTTACACTAAATACATTGATTCAGTGTTCGTGGATTTACACTAAATACATTAATTCAGTGTTCGTGGATTTGCACTAAATACATTGATACAGTATTCGTGGATTTACACTAAAAACATCGATACAGTATTCGTGGATTTACACTAAATACATTAATTCAGTGTTCGTGGATTTACACTAAATACATTAATTCAGTGTTCGTGGATTTACACTAAATACATTGATTTAATGTTCGAGGTTTTACTCTTAAAACGATGATCTAGTTTTCGTTGATATACATTCAATACTCTGATTCAGTGCCTGAAGCAAAGTACAGGGTATATTTTTTCCAAGGATCCTTATGATTTCAAGAGGAGAGAGAATGAGCAAAGCGCTTTGAATCATTCTGGTCGAGCCAGTCCATGTTTTCAACTTTCCCCGGCAACGTCGGGCTCGCCTAAATGTTATGCCCCGAAGAAAGATTGTAGGGAAATAAAAGACATCAATGCAAACAGACATACGTGGAAATGAGACTTTACGTGAGATCAAGGTTTAGATGTTGTTCCGTTTATTGTTACTCCGAGTCATTGTGATTCTTAGACAACGCCACCTACCGTTAATAACGGCGGCCACTGAATCAGATACCAGTTCTCGACGACCTTCAAAAACACGCATTTCTTTATTTTGCACAAATAACAGATTCCTTCTGTTGAAGATAATAGGAGCTATCATACCGCCATAGCCGTCTCCACGCACAGCGCTATAATAACGGGCAGTGTCGTAATGTTGTGGTTTACTGCCGAAATAACGATGATCATCTTAAGGTATCAACGATTTAGGTCCTTAAAATCGCTGACGAGTTATCGAAAGACGAAACAGTTGTACGATGCAGTTTAACTCTGACTCTACTGTATCTGACTCTTAATTTGTATTGAAAGGTCTTGATTATGTGTATTTTGTTCAATTCGCTGGTATTCTTGATGATATATATACGCTGTTGGTGGTCTATTGTCCCCGACGTTTGCCGTAACCTGTATGCCACTCTCTAATTCATTTGAATAGTGAGCCGGTTTATTTCGGGTTAATCAAATGAATTATAAAAATTATTGAATTATTTGGATATTTCCTACCCCATCTAGATTTTGACATTTCTTTCGATCTCAATGTGTAAGAAAGATAAGATTTCTTCTATCGCTTCGCGTTTTTTCGTTACCGTAGTTTCGCGTTATTTCGTTCAGTCGTTTCGCGTTATTTCGTTACCGTAGTTTCGCGTTATTTCGTTACCGTAGTTTCGCGTTATTTCGTTACCGTAGTTTCGCGTTATTTCGTTCAGTCGTTTCGCGTTATTTCGTTCAGTCGTTTCGCGTTATTTCGTTTCTGTCGTTTCGCGTTATTTCGTTTCTGTCATTTCGAGTTATTTCATTCTGTCACTTCGCTTTATTTCGTTCAGCCGGTTAGCGTTTTTTCTTTTCTGTCTCTTTGCGTTATTTCGTTGTGTCGTTACGCGATATTTCGTTCTGTCGCTGCGAAAATACGTAGATCAGCGACCCGAACTCATAAAATTGTACCTGTCGGTTGTCATAGACAATTAAGGAAATAAACAATGAGTCACGTGATTTTGTAGGACTGAACTGAATTAGATTTTTTATGACGACAAAACATTCGTAAAGGACTTAGAACTTTTAAGCAACAATATGTTACCTCCAAACGCAATAAATGGTAGGTTAAACAAATCTACAACCTTACAGAGATCTCTATTATAGAGATGTGCCATTTATGTTGCTAAGACATATGTGTGCATTGAACTCGAGACTACTTCGTGCCTTACTCAATTACAAACGTAAATATACTGTCGGAAATAGGGTACGAGACGCACTGGAAAATATTATCAGCATGTTCCAAACCTGAGTAAATTGATGTGATAACGATTCCCCTATGGTTTACACGTGAACTGTTCTGCCGTACCAACTACCTCTAACTAGAACAAGGCATTGCTAGTTGTTAAGTCGAAGCAGTCACCGTTGTGTAAGATACCAGTGTCCGTATTATCTTAACGTGGCAAAACAAATCTACATATTTGCGTCATACAAAAACATCACTTATTTTAATACAATATGTATAATTGCGCTGTAAATTTTTTTTTTTTTTTTTGATTCCGGCTTTGATATTCATTCTAGTGTTGTTTTACTGACGTTCTAGCTGTGACACATGTTATTTAAATACATATAAACATAGAACAGGGTGATCGATGACATGATATAAGTGTCAATAATAAGCAACTTTCCTCCATTTCCGTGCCGTAAAAAGCATGTCATACTTTCACACACATTTGCCCTGAAAATATATTTTCAGTTCCGTGTTGTAAATATGTATAGTAGCATTGGAATTCGCTTGTTGCAATGTCACTGTTGTGTTATAAAGCTAAATAATAAATTTATATTATTGATCTTAAAAAGGTCTCTAACTGTCACAATGAATTTAACATATATTTCGCTAATTCAAAGATATCGCTGTTAAAAGCAATCATTTCCTTGCGAAATATTAGTTTAATTTTCGCAGTCCGGATAATTTGAAGAGAAAGTGGTGCGATCCACGCTAAGTTAATTTGTATTTCTACGATATATCTGGAGTCAGAGAAGCTACGATGTCTCCATCAATAACTGCACATGCGCGTTAGACAGATAGTGACATACAACTTATGTCAAATATCGAATCTTCCTCAAAATTTAATTTAACGATAAGATGAAATTAGTCGACTGGGCTGGATACTGTGGAACTATCGGAGTGGCAAAGCAACTTTCATTAAAACCGAATTACCTAACTCCCGTTCGGTATGACATTGAGCTAGGTTTTTAAGGCCGGATATTACATTAACGGACGAGGGACCAATATCATACGACTTCCCCAATACTCCTATTCTATCTAGTTTTAAGCTGCAGAAGCTGACACAGTTGTTGTACAAACACTTCCTGGCCGATCTGTTGATAAAACAGTAATTGATACGTGTTAGAAGCTAAGTCATTCGCCATTGTCCCATACAAGGGGATTTACTACAGAGTAGACTCAGCGCCTTCAGTAAATATGAATGACCGCCATTAAATGCAATAACCCTCTTTATTATCACTTAACTAATAAACACTTTAACATTTGCGCTGTATTTGCGGCTTTTCCGCGGTCTATCCTAGATACTGTTGCCGGTGGATGAGAATTGTGTGTTTTTACGCCACATGGATCAATTTTGCATTTGTATATTGATGTTTGTAAAGAAATCACACTGGATTGCAATGGGCAGAAAATGATGATATTGGACTTTGAAAAGGTGATAAGCTACAAAGTAATAATATGTACCACACCTAACGTGTACGCCCTCCAACACACGTACCACACCTAACGTGTACGCCCTCAAACACACGTACCACACCTAACGTGTACGTCCTCCAACACACACGTACCACACCTAACGTGTACGCCCTCAAACACACGTACCACACATAACGTGTACGCCCTCCAACACACATGTACCACACCTAACGTGTACGCCCTCCAACACACGTACCACACCTAACGTGTACGCCCTCCAACACACGTACCACACCTAACGTGTACACCCTCCAACACATGTACCACACCTAACGTGTACGCCCTCCAACACACGTACCACACCTAACGTGTACACCCTCCAACACACGTACCACACCTAACGTGTACACCCTCCAACACATGTACCACACCTAACGTGTACGCCCTCCAACACACGTACCACACCTAACGTGTACGCCCTCCAACACACCTTCCACACCTAACGTGTACGCCCTCCAACACACGTACCACACCTAACGTGTACGCCCTCAAACACACGTACCACACCTAACGTGTACGCCCTCAAACACACGTACCACACCTAACGTGTACACCCTCCAACACATGTACCACACCTAACGTGTACGCCCTCCAACACACGTACCACACCTAACGTGTACGCCCTCCAACTCACTCGTATAAACACCAGAATGCGCTTTCTACAGACAGGTATACAGGATGTTTCTCGGTCGCAATAATGTTCTGGTGAGGTAGCATCAGAGCTATAAATATACCAATGAACTTCTTCCAGTCATCTCAAATCATTGAAAAAAAGGTTGTAAGCGGCATATATTTCAAAAGAACCATTTAGCGTGGAAAGAGCTATAAAACGATGACGACAAAAAATATTTTCAAATAATTTTGATATTGTCTGCTCTTCATCTCAAAACATGAATACGAAATGGCATGAAAGGAACAATGTAACTCATGGTTGCATCCTCCGTAAAGTCAATATAGAGTACATGGTATGTAACTGACTGAAAATATATATTCATACACTCTTCCACAAGGTAGAGTTGATACCGTAGAAGTTCTGCGCCTCTGATGTTCAACACCATATCCTTGGTATTACTGTAAACACAGACTAATTGGCCGCCATTATTGTATTGTAGTCGTGCGTAAAGGGTATACAACGAGTTAGATATACTATAGGATATATTTACCGTGACCACGTGACCATGATAGTATAGGACCTACGTCATCAACTGATATAGAATAGAGAACCCCCGCTCTCGGCAGAAAAGTCTCGCGCTAGACAGCATGGCATCTTATTTTCACCGTAGGAAACGGTCGTATTTGTATATACAGTAGGTAGATGGCCAAATTAATGAGATAATGATATATGTACAGTACAAGTCCGTAATCTAGATTATTAAACCGCTAATCCCGAGTATCTGCGTTGCTGGTTGTTATGGAAATTAGATTACGTACGGCACATTATAATTAATCAACCTTTCTGAAAGCCGGCTCCTGACGACTCTATGGATACTAAATTCAACATGATAATAAACTCGACCATTTTGATTCATTTTTTTCTGTTTATTTCCTTCTGTTTTATTACCGAGAACAGAATAATGGTGATATCTTTTCTACCTGGTTTCATTTTATGGAATTTTACAAACACATTACTCAGTTTCAACAGCAACCCTAAACACAAAATGCGTTATCAAAGGACATCTTAAACCAGCGAAACCTGTATGGTTTTAACTGATTTTGGCTCTACTCTTAATTTGTTTTGAAATATGTTAATACATTGTGTGTCTTTTGTGCCGTTCTCAACAAATACAAAAGTGTTTTTGTTAAAACACATCAGCAGGAGTCCCATGGTATTAATGGTACCATGAGTTCCAATGTCAATTTGACCTATTTCGGCCGGCCCATCAGCCCCCTAGGGTCCGCCGCCAATGTGTCTATATTATCAATCTGACATTCCATACTTATAACTACCAAGTTTAAACGATTTTCAATGACAATCAAATAAAGGAGGCTCAAAACTGAAACTTCCCTTGTAAGTAAATTTCACACCCTCACCACGTGCAAACGTGTGACCCCGCGGTCATGAAATTCCCAATGTTGGTAAAGAACCTTAAAACCATTCCATCTATACAGAATATTTGATTCTTCCATATCTGGGGCTTGAGAAGAAGATTTTTGGAATTTCAGTAGATTTGACCCCCCTTTGCCTTGTCCATCAGGCTCCTTGGGGTGAAGACATATAGTTTATACAGAATTTGATGTAAATTTGTTCAGGGGTTCCTGAGAAGAAGTTGAAATAATTAATTGCTTACGGATGAACGACGCACGCCCTAACAATCACTGCACTGCAGGTGGGGCGTAAACAATTGTTTGTACCTGCGTCCCATCGCATGATTCACTAGCGACGACTGTTTGAGATCTATCTTTTCTCTGCTTTCATAAAGCTTTTTTCCCTAATGCTATTCCATTAATTCCTTTATTACTCTTGGGAGTATACATCTCATCGACATCACACATCTACAATTACATAGAATATATATCCAGTCAGTCCCTGTCTCCTCACACTGCCGAAGACATCCTGTAACGCACCACACCCAGTACATTAATTATGACGGCCGAAACAACAAACAAACAAAATTGAGCGCTAAGCGGCAGAAGGAACTACTGCCTGGTACGTGGTAGGGTTTTTTTCTCCGGAGAAGGAAAAAAGATCAGAGTAATAATTCCTCCTCTCGAGTCAACATTTATATATATGCATCAATGCCTTTCGACTAGCATGCTTTCCTTTTTTGTTGTAGGGGATTTTTTGATCGGGACCCCGGAGTTTTACATTCTTTTTCTTAGATTTATTTTTCCGGATAAAAAAAACCTGATGAAAATATTCGTTTTTTCCTGGGGTTTTTGCCAATAATCTTCAGCTGATTTCAGTAAATATTTTCCATAAAATGAATACAATAATAAACAAACCTATTCACACTAATTAGCCTTCTGACATCTACTTCAAAGGGACATTAGAAAATATATATAATTATTTACCTATACTCATAAGCAAGAATTATATGTTCCTAATTCATAATTTCATTTTCTTGTGCTTATATATGATTACATGTATATTATTCATCTATACTGACGAGGAAAACATATATGTTCTTAATTTATGTATTCATTTTCTTGTGCACGAAATGTATCTCCACATCAAACACTGAAAATAAACTGGAATGTTGTAATTTGTTCCTTAAAATGTGGCTCTTATAACCCCCCAGGTTTCTATGATATGCGCCACTTATGTACAAATCTCTCTACGTATGATACCGCCGATTCGGGTACCAATCTGGAAATGCTTATCATTTCTTTTTGTGAGCCGAATTTATTCAAATGCTCGTGCAGTAATGCTTCAAGCTTTTAATAACCTAAATATGCAAATAAGCTTAAATCAGTTACCCTTTGGCAACGAAAACCTAGCTTTGGATGTAAAGTGCAATGTAGTTGAACATGTGCAGTATTTCATTAAATCCAGCAGAAGATTTTGTATATAAACTTTATATATATATTCATTACAATTTACATGTACCTGACATCTTTCCGTTGTTAAATTTGGCATTAATTGTGTACAGTATGTCATCACCTGCATATATATATAAAAAAAAACATTCTGTTGATAGGAGATGGCTTCATAAGTTGCTAAAACGTGTGCCAAATTTCTGTACCAATTCTGGACAATATCATATGTTTAAGTCAAAAGCCGACATACAGGAAGCTTGGGGGTTGGTTTTAAACGAAACAGTTTAAGAAATTATAAACATGTTTGATTGGAAAGTACACAGCGAAAGTATCCAGGAATTCATTACCAAAAACCAAATGATTATTATAAACCATATTAAAATATTAAGTATGCCGTTTCCGAAACACATGATTGATACATAGGAATACATTCAAAGTTAAGCCTTTGGTCGATTTCAACACAAATAATTTATATGTAAAGAGTGTACAAGTTTCAGTAGTTAAACGTCACTTCCGGGTGAAATTTAGTCTACGTCACTTCCGCTTGTACAGAAGTGTTGGTTATGGCAGCACACGTGCTGTCACACACACACATATGTATATTCCATTAAACGATTAGCATACACTTCAGTCCGGAATCAATCGACCCACTTTCTGTTCTTCATAAGGCCACCCACAAATACATAGTTAAAATCCCAATATCCAAAGATTTGATTCTCCGAAATTACACGCAATGTCAAGTCGTTCAAAATCAATCTAGCCATCAGATGTCCCCGTACAAAGCATTGTCTGCTTGTCCCTGACAAATAAACAGGATAATCGTGTCTCTCCGCCTTTGTTCAGCGAAAAGCACGTTGAAGAGCGAGGCAACGTCGCAATAACAACATGCTTCTGATTACTGTCGAGATAAAACGCATGCTGATGTGTTTGGGCTCAATGCTGTCTGAATTGATGAAACACCAGGCATGGTACCAATATTCCACCAGTAAAGTTTGTTTACGCTTGGTCTCTTTAACATGTATATATAGGCCGAAAAGACTACAGCTTGTACAGGCAATATAAATGTATAGATTTCTTTCCAATAGACTACCTGATAAAAGAAATAATCAAGAAGGCAGAAAATTCCGATAGTGTTCTGATTGTCACTGGTAGAGGCTTTAACTTGTCAGATCCCTGACAAGCTCCCCGGCGACAGTGATCTGACTCGTCAGGTCCCTGACAAGCTCCCCGGCGACAGAGCTAAACAACGTGTATTATCAGAAAAACTTCCGCCTCCCGTATAATGCGGTCTTTGGACAGCGCTGCTTGTTACCACACTCCATTGTGTGATATATAGAATTGCCGACAACTCCGACCCAGCGGAAAAGAAGCGCTACACACGAATTTATATTGATCAATACAACCAGGAGAGATGACGTCGAGTGACGCGTCATCAGGCGACCGTCAGTGAAGTTCCTGTCTCTCGTACATATCTCCCGGAGTACCGGGTCTCTTCTGGTCTGCCACACACGTCCGATCGCTCCCTGGAAGTCTATCTGTTGTATAAAAACCATAGATCTGACGGGAACAAGTTCCTCCAAACAGTCTCACGGTTCACACTGGTATCTCTCACGGTTCTCCTGCTTTATACCACGTTTATCCCGGTTTGTCTCACGATTGCACCTGTCTGTCTCGCGTTTCTCCCGGTTTATCTCACGATTACACCTGCCTATCTCACGATTATCCCGGTCTGTCTCACGATTCCCCCGTCTGTCCCACGATTACACCTGTATGTCTCACGATTATCCCGGTTTGTTTCACGATTATATCTGTCAGTATCACGATTATCGCAGTCTGTCTCACTATTATTCAGTCTGTCTCACGATTATCGCAGTTTTTCTCGCGACTCTCTCGATCCGTCTTACGATTCTATCGGTCTTTTTGCCACAGGATCCGCTCAATCTTGGAATCTACGACGGCCTGTTTCACAAATCTTCCTGTCTGTATCAAGGTTATTCATGTTTGTCTCACTATTATCGCAGTTTATCACACGTTTCTCCAGGTCTATCTCCTGATCTGTTAACCAATATAAACGAGCGTCTCTCCCATTATTTATGCCAATCTACGTGTATTTTACATGTTCTGTCATTTAATATTTTACGAAATAAAATGGCAGTGGTTCACTTCTCGCTACAATTCTGAAATGACGATAGTTTTTCAGTTGAAATATTTTCGCGAATGTATACTAACCTCCAAAACCGAGAAAAAAAAACTGTTTGAAAATACAATACCTACAGTACGTAATTTCAACTGAAATAAAGTCAACGAAAATGATCAAATCAGCGGGCAACACATTATGAAACGGACGCTTGTGTTGGTTGGATCCTCAAGCAGCTGGTTTATTAGAACGACTATTAATCCAAGTACAGACGAGCAATTTCCATGTAAATTGGCTGGCCGATAACGACTATAGAGAGCAATAAGATGCCATCATATCGATAGACATTGTATTCATGGTTATTTAGCAACTAATGAATTGTTTGTCAAGTATCAATAATCTGAGTTGGGGACACGATCCCTGTAAACCTGTAATTTATAACATCAATTATGTGTCCAGCGGCCGCCGGCAGGATGTCCAGCTACTGTACGTACACGGTCATCACGGACAGCTGGTGTCCGAGCGTGTAGTGGCCGACTGACCAGTCGATCGTCCAAAGGAACAAACAGAATTATAGAGGATGTATGCATTGGTGTTTACATGTGATTGTCTACGTATACTGTATCAAATTATATGTATACCAACGTAACTGGATACAAATCAAAGTAAGATAGGTATGGACTATTACAAGTGTATGGACTTCATAAATAAGACGCGGACTGGCCCAAGATGAAAATAGCTGGATATAAATTAGACGCAGAAGGCCCTCACCAGATACAAATTAAACGCGGACGAATTTCACTGTAAATAAAATAGGCGCGGAGGAATTTTACTGGATAAAGAATAAACGTGGTCGTATTTCACTGTATAGAGAACAAACTCGACGAATTTCACTGGATAGAGAATACACGCGGTCGAATTTCACCGAATACAAGATAGACGCGGAAATTTCACTTGATAGAGAATACACGCGGTCGAATTTCACTGAATATAAGATAGACGCGGAAATTTCACTGGATATAAAATAGACGCGAACACGGACTTCACTGTATATAAATTAGAATACAGATGAACTTCGATGGATATAAAGTAGATACAAACTGGCTATATTATACGTAATATCGTAATAACCGCGATGTAATCAAATAAATTATCTTGTAATTAATATTATCTTGTTATAGAATTAATTATTCATAAAGGAAATACATATACATATTTAGTTTGAAGAAGCCATTTGATATCTGTTTGAAGTAAAGAAAACGAAACACCACACCAGATGTATATTTTCGTATCTGGAGAGTAATATACTGTTCTTACAAAAGTGTGTTACTACCACAGCATACAGTAATTAGTTGTTTTAGTTAATTAATAAGCTTACACCAGATCATAAATACATGTACTAATATTTGTACATCTGGGCGCGAAAAGCAGATACTATACCGATAAATCTACATTGTTAGACTGGCCCTCGGTCTCTAGATCATTAACATTATAAACAAAATTAAGATTTTGATCCCTAGGATATGTCTGATTCTTGGTTTCAAGTTTCAAACTAGGGGGAGATAACCCTGTATTAGAATTTAGCATGGCAATTCTCAACAAACAAGAAATATCTTTAAAAAAGATAAACGGCGTAGTTTTAATTCTGGTGGTAATAATGTAAAATTGCTGCTGAAATAAATTAACGAACTAATGCGTTTCAGCAATGATAACAAATAAGTTTGAATCATTTTTGGTGATAATAAGACTTTATTTGAATCAGGAATATAATTTTAATGTCTCATTTGAAAAAAAAATACATCCAATTATTCAGCTCACATTCAATGTTAACTTTGTTTCGTTTTTAACGGCATGTCAGAATTTTGCATTTACCGCTACATTGACCAATCACATACTTCATCCTGACCAGTAACGCCACCTGTCGCGTAATATCCGGGCCCAAAAGAACATTATACGGCTATGCCGAAAAAAACTTGGGGTCTGGTGGCCAGTTTACTACATTGTATGTATAGGTATTTTTTAGACTGGCTACCAGCCCCTAAGTTTTTTGTTAGAACTGCTCCTCTAAATTTTAGTACTAGATTATCTCCCCCTAGTTTGAAACTTAGGAATCGGACATATCCTAGTGACCAAAATCATAAAGGTCAATTTCATTTATGATTTTAATATTCTAGAGACAGGGAGCCAGTCTAGAGTATTTCCAAATGCTCTTTCAAACGAGCACGTGAATATCAAAGTCTCATGTTTGCTCCACGTGATCCGAGTGTCCGGCACGGCTGGGGTCTGACCAGAGGTTGTACTCTCAGCCATATGTGCCAATGTAAATCCAAACAGATGCTATCAGTCACAGTATCTAGTCCTAGTTAATAGCCGGCACGTTACCGCTGTACAACCTCAATAGCCGTCTGCAATGTAGACTATAAACTCAGATATATAGAGTTTCAAACTAAATTCCACCGTTACGCGCCGGCGCTACGTGTACATGTGTCCGCTGTTTATCCGGCGGGGTCTTACACAGGGGTTCAGTTTGGATTTTGATGGCTGGGATGAAGAAGCGAAGATCAGATTTTTTTCTTATTATACAACATTTACGTAAATATTGGGATTTCAGGGGAAAACAAAACAATTTTCGCTCTTCTTTTATTCCAAATTAATAGTTTAACGTTATACTACAAAGGTCTACCGATATTAAAATGAAGGATTTCAATTTTGTATATCATCACTTATGGGACGTCATATCGAGGATATATTTCAAAGAATGTGCCGATTAAAAACCAAACAATATATGTGTGACCTTTGTGACCTCTTAAGGTTACGTATCCCTATTCCCCCTCATCACCCCACCCCACCCCACCGCCACCCACCCACCCAACATACACACACACCACCACCATCATCTTCACCATCACCACCAGGGTGAAAATGTGCACACAAGGGAAGGTCCAAATAAACTTGGACTGTAACAACTTCTCAGGTCCCTGTGTGTACCTGGATAGAGATGTCATTTAACACCTGGTCGGCATCTGTTTAAACAGAAGGATACTCCAGTCGTCATGTTTATCCGACCATGAACGTCAATAATATCCATCACAAGAAGGAGTTTACATTTTACAGGACACTATGTGTAATACGATATGTTTAACTGTGTATTTATTTTACGTTGAAAGTGTTAACAAAGGTATCAATGTATAATATCTGTCAACCGAGAGAATTTCGATCGAACAAAATCCGCGGCCATCTGCTGCATTGAAATACTTATGGACCATTTGTGAGGTTGATATAGTGTTATACCAACCTGTAAGACTCAAATATTAGCCGTTATCAACATTTTAGATTCTACAAGGTTCGTAATGACACCATATTGACCGATTCAAAGGTACTTATTTTCATATTAGATTTGAAATTTGTTTCCATTATATTCATTTTGATATCAGGAAATATACACTAGGGCATAGTGACGTCACAATGATTATAACGTCATAAACGCCATAATAATTTGGCGTTTCTAAAAATAGAAACATCAGGTTGATATTATTTATCAATTATTAACCTTTTGGGAGGTTAATATGGTGTTACTATCAATAGTTTAGATACCAGATCGTATTAACCGAACCAAAGGTTCTCAATTTTTATATTAGATATGGTTAGGGTGGAATTGCATAAAACTTATCTTGAAATCTACATTGGGGCATTGTGACATCACAATGATTATGACGTCATCAATGAAATATTGACTCAGTGTTTCTAAAACAAATCAATAAAAAATAAATCAGGTTAGTATCTGAAAATATTAACTTCCATGTGACTCTATTTTAGCCAATGATAATTCAGGAAATTTGAATCATATCTAATACAACTCGGTAACTAATATCTACCAGATAACTGACGTATCTATCTATATATATATATACATGTATATACCAAGTTATTGCCAATTCGTGACTATAAAACCCAATATATCACTTCTTGCCATCAAATCCTTCACATAGACTTTGTTGAGATATATTTGTTAATTTGACGACCACAGGCGCCTGCAACTGGTTAGCATTCATAAAAAAAAAAAAAAAAAAAATGTTATAAACATATTAGCCCCACACCTACCATATAGTAGGAATATGAGCTTATATATTTTATCTATGAATATTAACCAGATATTTATGCTGCGATTCAGCTGTCCATGATCTTTGCCTTCCAGGAAAATATTGAACTATGACCTCTGAAATTTGTTTCGTCATCACTACCGTAAAGTAGCTTCAGTTACTCAAATCGGCAGGTACCTTTTCTAACGTACAAGATGAATGTCATTAGAATTTCTTGCATCAATGAAAATTGTTCTTCAAACCCCAAATAATTTGTAAATATCACAATACCGCACTTTATGTAAATATATCATAATACCGCACTTTATGTAAATATCATAATACCGCACTTTTTTCACTCCACAATACCGCACTTTATGTAAATATCATAATACCGCACTTTATGTAAATATAACAATATCACACTTTATGTAAATATCACAATACCGCACTTTATGTAAATATCACAATACCGCACTTTATGTAAATATATCACAATACCGTACTTTATGTAAATATATCACAATACCGCACTTTATGTAAATATCACAATACCGCACTTTATGTAAATATCACAATACCGCACTATCTGCTAAACCGATGACAGATAAACCTCGTGTCTCCCTAACACCATAATCACCTATACTACTACAGCTGATAAAATCTGTGTCAAATGTTGCCGATCTAATATGTGGAGTGATATTTGATCAATAATTCAGACAGAACGATAGCAAACCTTCATCATAGTGTCGCAATCTAAGGTCATCACTCGATACATCTTAAATGTGGACAATTTTTTTTTTTTTTTTTTTACATTTCTGCCGACGTCAAATCATTTTTGTTTTCTAAATATACGTATCTTTCACACAGTGGCCCGAATGATGTAAGAAGTATTTAGTTTCGGTTAACTGGGTTACCCTGGAGGTAAAATAAAGGAAGACATGTTTTTCTGAAAATTGCACAATTAATATGATATGATATATATATTAACCCTTTCTCAATAATTCCAAACCTTTACCCCTATCTCGTCCCTAACAACAACAGCACCATCCCCCACCCCACCCCCAAACAAATACTATACATACAATACATACACGAAAGTAACGAGATATAAATAGCGATTTAATTTTCAAAACGAGAGAGAGAGATGGTTTATAAGATTATAAATGTCGTGTGTATCTCCTCGGGGAGATTTGTTAGTACTCACGACAGGGCTGCAGAGACAACAGATGGCAGGGCGATAAAGTCGTACAGAGATACGGCCGTACATTGATCGGATGTTGTACAGTGACACATCCGGGCTACTGCCCTCGACACACCGAAAAATTGCAGACTGAGATTCATTTACTTGCTGGTTCACATTTTTCATATTTGTCACATACCCCATGGGCATTGCCATGCGTTATTTTAATATTCCGATGCAGTAATCAGTTATACATTAAATATACATATCAATAATCATAACATTCCTCCCTGGGCCAGACACGTGATATATTCCATTGTTGTTTTCGCCATTTGACCTAAATTGTAGGGGTGTATGTTCCGCATCCTTTGACCTAATTTGAAGGGATGTATACTCCGTACCCTTTGACCTAGTTTGTAGGGTCATGTCTCGTATCTTTAAGCCTAGTTAGTAGGGAAGTATGTCCCTTGCCATTTGACCTAATTTATTGGATGTGTCCCGTGCCCTTTGACCTAGTTTGTAGAGGTGCATGTTTGTGTCTTGTGACCTAGTTTGTAGGGGTGCATGTTTGTGTCTTGTGACCTAATTTGTAGGGGTGCATGTTTGTGTTTTGACCTAATTTGTAGGGGTGCATGTTCGTGTCCTTTGACCTAGTTTGTAGGGATGCATGTTTCGTGTCTTTTCACCTAATTTGTAGGGGTGTATGTGTATGTCTTTTGACCTAGTTTCTAGGGTTGCGTGTCACGTGTTTTTTACCTAGTTTGTAGGCGTGCCTGTCTCGTGTCTTTTGACCTAGTTTGTAGGGGTGCATGTTCGTGTTTTGACCTAGTTTCTAGGGTTGCGTGTCATGTTTGTGTTTTTGACCTAATTTGTAGGGGTGCATGTTTCGTGTCTTTTGACCTAGTTTGTAGGGGTGCATGTTTATGTTTTTGACCTAGTTTGTATGGGTGTATGTTTGTGCTTTGACCTAGTTTGTAGTGGTGCGTGTTTGTGCTTTGACCTAATTTGTAGGGGTTCATGTTTGTGTCTTTTGACCTAGTTTGTAGTGGTGCATGTTTATGTTTTTGACCTAATTTGTAGGGTTGCATGTTTGTGTCTTTTGACCTAGTCTGTAGAGGCGCATGTCTCGTAACAGTCAATAAGGGGTTATTTCTAAACGCTGACGTATGTCAGTGTATATAGACTTACAATCGTTATACTCGGTTGTATTAGTGCATGTGTGACGGTCACGACGTAAATTGGAGGAGAAATACACAAACCAACTAAGGGCTACAAAAGTTCCACACCTTTAAAAAACTTGTGTTGTATTAACCTCCAATCGGCTACGTTTATCAAACAGCAAACCCATAACACAAGTTTTGTTAACACATACCATTAAATCGTGTAAAACCTTAAGGATCGGAGCCTGAATCAATGAATGAAATTCTTCTATTCAACAAAATACGTTTAAAAACCTTGTTATGAACATGTGACATTCAGGTCACTTCATGTCATTTGCACGGTTTTTTAGTGTGTCCCCTCTAAGGAACGCGATTCCAGTCGCTCTTGTGGCCATCTCTTTATCACTACAAAATACAGAATTACTCGATTTCTCAGAATCTAGTTTTCAGTAACTATTTGCTTGATATAACAGTGTCAATATACATGAATACAAATATCATTTTACATTTAATATTGCTTAACACATCAAAATCATTTCCGTGATATCGTTTAGACGTATAATTCTCACGAGGTTAACCAAACGCTAAAATAACCGAGACGAAAGGCAATATGGCGACGGAACATGCTAATTTTCCAGGTCTATCTTAATCCTGAAATTGTTAACTTATTGCTAAATTATTATTTCACTAGAACTGCAACTTTGCCGAAAAGGTCACGTTTAGGAATAGCAACTGTAATAAGGTATGACAGAATATCGAGCCATTGTTGTTCTGCCTGCTATAGCTTTTCGCCTGACTTATTTACACAGTCACAATTGTTTATTTCCGACATCAATGTATTGTCTTTTCTCTGACGTTAATTAATATGTAAACAATAACAATGGTTCCTAAATAATCACCAAAATTTGATTGTCAGTAGCAATACCGAGAGAGCGTTGACTATTTGTGTGTGAGTGTTTGTCCCTGGGGTGAGTAATCGACGTAGGTCATTATACCTGGGATCGCAAATTCAGATACCTAGGTCTCTCTGTTAGACTACCTCAGAGTTTAACCCCGGGGACCACTTACATGTGTATGCAGAAAAAAAATCGATTTTAGTGTCCATTCATTTATAGAATAGAGTTCTCAATAGCGGCCCGATTTCCCTCTGTTCTCCGGCTATAAATATGTCGGTTCGAGCAGCAGACAGCGATATGGATATAAAGGTTAATAATGAAACCAATGACTTTGAAATCTTCTATATGTATACTGGGGGTCAATAATGGTCACACTTATCAGTAAATTACGGTAAAACCTCGACATAATGACACTCACGTTTTAAGTAAAACCTCGACATAATGACAATTTTCCGTACACGGAAAACCCTTCGACATAATGACATTCACTTTTTTACAGTAAAACCTCGACATAATGACACTCACTTTAAACAGTAAAACCTCGACATAATGACACTCACTTTTAACAGTAAAACCTCGACATAATGACACTCACTTTTTACAGTAAAACCTCGACATAATGACACTCACTTTTTACAGTAAAACCCCGACATAATGACTCATTTTTTACAGTAAAACCCCGACATAATGACCTTTCTCCTTAAATAGAAACCTCCCCCCGACATAATGACACTCACTTTTTACAGTAAAACCCCGACATAATGACACTCACTTTTTACAGTAAAACCCCGACATAATGACACTCACGTTTTACAGTAAACCCCCGACATAATGACACTCACGTTTTACAGTAAACCCTCGACATAATGACACTCACTTTTCACAGTAAAACCCCGACATAATGACACTCACTTTTTACAGTAAAACCTCGACATAATGACTCGCTATTATACAGTAAAACCTCGACATAATGACACTCACTTTTAACAGTAAAACCTCGACATAATGAGACTCACTTTTTACAGTAAACCCTCGACATAATGACACTCACTTTTTACAGTAAAACCCCGACATAATGACACTCACTTTTTACAGTAAACCCCCGACATAATGACACTCACTTTTTACAGTAAAACCTCGACATAATGACACTCACTTTTCACAGTAAAACCCCGACATAATGACACTCACTTTTTACAGTAAAACCTCGACATAATGACTCGCTATTATACAGTAAAACCTCGACATAATGACACTCACTTTTAACAGTAAAACCTCGACATAATGACACTCACTTTTTACAGTAAAGCTTCGAGATAATGACACTCACGTTTTAAGTAAAACCTCGACATAATGACAATTCTCCTTACACGGAAAACCCTTCGACATAATGACTCGCTATTATACAGTGAAACCTCGACATAATGACACTCACTTTTTACAGTAAACCCTCGACATAATGACACTCACTATTACACAGTAAAGCTTCGAGATGATGACACTCACTATTACACAGTAAAGCCTCGAGCTAATGACACTCACTTTTTAAGTAAAACCTCGACATAATGACTCGCTATTATACAGTGAAACCCCGACATTATGCCAATCGTTTTTAAACAGTTGAACCTCGACATTACGACACTCACTATCATACAGTACAAACTTGACATTATGATCCTAGACTTGGTTCTGTTAAGATCTCAAACAGTGTCAGATAAGACCGTTTTCGCTGTGTATACCTCACAGGTTGTCAGATAAGACAGTTTTCGCTGTTTATACCTCACAGGTTGTCAGATAAGACAGTTTTCGCTGTTTATACCTCACAGATTGTCAGATAAGACAGTTTTCGCTGTATATACACTGTACATCACAGGTTGTCAGATAAGACAGTTTTCGCTCTATATACTTCACGGGTTGTCAGATAAGACAGTTTTCGCTGTTTATACCTCACAGGTTATCAGATAAGACAGTTTTCGCTGTTTAAAACTCACAGGTTGTCAGATAAGACAGTTTTCGCTGTTTATACCTCACAGATTGTCAGATAAGACATTTTCGCTGTATATACACTGTACCTCACAGGTTGTCAGATAAGACAGTTTTCGCTGTATATACTTCACGGGTTGTCAGATAAGATAGTTTTCGCTGTTTATAACTCACAGGTTGTCAGATAAGACAGTTTTCGCTGTTTATACCTCACAGATTGTCAGATAAGACAGTTTTCGCTGTTTATACCTCACAGGTTGTCAGATAAGACAATTTTCGCTGTTTATACCTCACAGATTGTCAGATAAGACAGTTTTCGCTGTATATACACTGTACCTCACAGGTTGTCAGATAAGACATTTTACGCTGTATATACTTCACGGGTTGTCAGATAAGACAGTTTTACTGTATATTCCTCACAGGTTGTCAGATAAGACAGTTTTACTGTATATACCTCACAGGTTGTCAGATTAAGACAGTTTTCGCTGTTTATACCTCACAGGTTGTCAGATAAGACAGTTTTAGCTGTTATATCTCACAGGTTGTCAGATAAGTACAGTTTTTACTGTATATACCTCACAGGTTGTCAGATAAGACAGTTTTACTGTATATACCTCCAGGTTGTCAGATAGACAGTTTTCACTGTTATATACCTCACATGTTGTCAGATAAGACAGTTTTCGCTGTTTATACCTCACAGGTTGTCAGATAAGACAGTTTTCGCTGTTTATACCTCACATGTTGTCAGATAAGACAGTTTTACTGTTTATACCTCACAGGTTGTCAGATAAGACAGTTTTCGCTGTTTATACCTCACAGGTTGTCAGATAAGACAGTTTTACTGTATATACCTCACAGGTTGTCAGATAAGACAGTTTTCGCTGTTTATACCTCATAGGTTGTCAGATAAGACAGTTTTACTGTATATACCTCACAGGTTGTCAGATAAGACAGTTTTACTGTATATACCTCACAGGTTGTCAGATTAGACAGTTTTCGCTGTTTATACCTCACATGTTGTCAGATAAGACAGTTTTCGCTGTATATACCTCACAGGTTGTCAGATAAGACAGTTTTCGCTGTTTATACCTCACATGTTGTCAGATAAGACAGTTTTCGCTGTTTATACCTCACAGGTTGTCAGATAAGACAGTTTTCGCTGTTTATACCTCACAGGTTGTCAGATAAGTCAGTTTTACTGTATATACCTCACAGGTTGTCAGATTAGACAGTTTTCGCTGTATATACCTCACATGTTGTCAGATAAGACAGTTTCACTGTATATACCTCACAGGTTGTCAGATAAGACAGTTTTACTGTAAGAATGGACCATCTAGCCAGGTTCCACTGTTAAAGTGCATAAGGAAACGAATAAACGCTGTATCTTACAATAATATCCGTTAATATACACACAGCCTGCCAGACTAGCTGGTCATTAGCCTCCCATATCAGTTTTACTGGCGCACTGTCGGCGGGGTGAAGGCCGGTGTTGAAACACACGAAAGGAATGCCCTTGCAAAATATGATCTCGAAAATTTGGTGTACCTGCTGCCAAGACAACACTCTCTGTACCGACAGTGTGCTGAATGAATATCTCAAGTAGGTTCTGAATCCACTGAGAGTATTCCGATCTTTCTTGTAAATAAATATACTATCATTCATGGTTTTTATTTATCTGAAAAGAACGTGATTGGTGGGTTCTTTGAGAAAATGAACTTGTTTTTCTTCCAAAATCTTATGGTTATTTACAACATAAATCACTGCGCTGAAGTAAGTACAAAGGTTACCGATAGCGGAATATCTTACCAGGCATAGCTACATTTCACTCAGAACTCTTCTCGTGTGGAGGTGGAATCTATTTATGCACGAGCTGTCGATTGTTTCCGGTACGCAATACAGAATTAGCAAATGCTTTACGCATGTACTCGTTTAATTGGGAGAGAAACAAGGTACGCGGTTGGTTAATAATTTTCCAGTAGACCAGCACAGAAGGATTTTCGATTAAACCGCACGTGCTTCAGATAACAACACAAGTCTCTGATGGTCGTTAGACGTTTGTGACGTCACCATTTGTTATACAAACATCTTCCGGTCGTAACGAATAAGGGGTTAGCTTTAAGGCTTTGCTCTCTCACGTGCGCAGATAGACATAAATATTACTTACATAAGTAAATACATTATGTGTTAAGTATTATTATATTGACGACCCATCGATCTAATGACAAAGCGATCCCTATAGCTCAGGCATAGTATCGCATCACAAGGCAGACAATACCGTCTGGTGAACACACAGAAAGCTTTCGCGGATCAAACTATTCTATCTACAACCTCGATAGCGTTTGGTATGTGTAGGTGTGGACAGCGAGAAGTCGCTAAACGATTTCCTTCCTTTCTCCCCTTCAGATTCATCGCGCTACTTCAGAAGTGCCGGGGAGAGGGTATATGTGTGGTTACCATGTGTATGTACACAAGTGCGTGTTTAAGTTTGACTGTGTTTAGAAACTACAGCTGCAGCATGAGGTACACATATCTTAATATCAAAAATAGAATGCTCAATAGCATTCCATGAAGAATGGACATCGAAAAATAGTTGCTCTTTATTAAATTTTGATTATGTGAACATAACATTTAATTATCGAGAAACATTGTTTAAAAATATTTTAATACCGATATTTCATACTGTAGTTCAATATTAGCTTAATCTTCTCATATAATACAAAGTATTGTCCAGTGTCAAGGGGATTTATATATATATTGTCCAGTGTCCGGAAGATCTATAGATATTGTCCAGTGTCCGAGGGATTTATAAATATTGTCCAGTGTCCGGGAGATTTATAAATATTATTCACTGTCCGGGAGATCTATAAATATTGTCCAGTGTCCGGAAGATCTATAAATATTGTCCAGTGTCCGGGAGATCTATAAATATTGTCCAGTGCCCGGGAGATCTATAAATATTGTCCACTGTCCGGGAGATATATGATCTTGTCCAGTGTCCGGGAGATCTATAATGTTGTCCACTGTCCGGGAGATATATGATATTGTGCAGTGTCTGGGAGATATATGATATTGTCTGCTGTCCGGGAGATCTATAAATATTGTCGAAATTAAATAATTCATACGACGATAACCTAACCAATAGGCAGTTAACAACGCATATTGTACATCACACGAGTTGACAAATTTCACGTGTGTCCTAGCTGTCAACACGTGTGTCCTGTCTCAAAGTACATGTACGTGTGTTCTGTTTACACGTACATACACGTATGACATGCATACATGTGTTTCCGGTCTTCGTGTCCTTTCTACACGTGAAGACACATGTGTCCTTTCTACACGTGAAGACGTGTCCTTTTACACGTAAAGACACGTGCGTCCTTTCTACACGTAAATACACATGTGCGACATGTCTACACATAGACACATGTGCGTCATATCTACACATACAGACATATTTGTCCTGTCTACAGATAAGACACACGTGTCCCTTCTACACGTAAACACACGTGCGTGCCCTGTTTACACATACAGACACATGTGTATCCTTTCTACACGTAAATACAAGTGTGTGTCCTATCTACACATAAAGACACGTGTCCTTTTTGCATGTAAATACACGTGTGTGTCCTATCTACACATGCAGACACATGTGTCCTGTCAACACGTAATGACACGTGTGTGTCCTATCTACATTTTACATATGTTATGTATATTAAATCTAGATATTAGAATACCTTATAATGTAATAGCGAGTATGCTGGATTTTAAATTATTATTGGCAGTAGATAATTGTATACTTACTGTTGTCCTTTTCTCTAATGATGACTTAAATACATTTCTATTTTTATGTTCAGTTATGAAATATTTGTTTAACCACTATTTATTCACCAGATTTATAAAGGCCGGTACATGTAATATCGCATATGTGTGGTCACACGTGTACAAAAAAAAAGGCAACAGCTGTAAACAAACCATGCATGCTTTATAGGTAAATAAATTACTTACCTCACAATCAACACATGCCCACTTTACCGAATATTTTGTCCGGGAGCAGTCAAACTTGAACATTATTTGCTTAAATTCCTCATACATTTTTTCAACCTCCAGATCCAAAAATATAACTTTCTGGAGATAATTTAAACAGCCTGCATCCTCTATTTCGCGAACTATATCCTTATTTGGAATCACCGCATACACAGTATAATCTGAACAGAACTTTAACTTGTATTTCCGTAATTCCTGCGTTCGGAGTGTTTCACTAATATTGCAAATATTTTCACTGAATCTAGAACTGAGAGAAAGGCACTGGGACCGGTTAACGAATGGAGAACTGCCCCCATCGTTCCTGATCTCGCACGAGCTGTCGGAGGGGTGGGCTGGTAATTTTGATCCCGAGTGGAGAATACTTTTACAACCGTGAACAAAACACATCAACAGAAGAAAGTAGATTGTTAGAATACTGCGTGGGTAACAGGCCTCTTTGTATGGTGAACTCGGCTTTTCATATAGCGAGCCTGCCACATCACGCAATGTCATAGTTCAGAAAAAGATGAGAAAAATGGTTGAAAATTTAAGAAAAGCATTAAAATGTGGAAGTGGTACCTGTCGAGAAAACTCATTCAGTTATCCAAACGGAAAACCTGGCGTGGCAATTCTTTTTAATTCCTCTCCGGAAATTAACTGGAACAAGAAACACTTATTTTGATAACAAACACAACTTGTTGATGAATACAGGTCTAACACTGGTCCTTCGAATGGGCTTTTTGTAGTATATTCCCTTTGAAACACGTTTTCACGTTTCTTCTTCGTTTCTTCACAAACTCTAAACAAACCGGTGTTGGTCCAGGCGAACGATGGGAACTCAATGGCAAGCGACATACCTACTTAAATTCGAGTTCACATCGAATCCGCCAGCTTTTATTCGGCTGCTGTGTATCTGCTGTTGCTTTGCCGGCACATCACACATGTTGAATACACAAAGTAAGCACAGTATCTATACGTCACCGCCATCTTTTCCATTCCCCTCAATTACTCGCATCATTTGCGCATGCGTATGTAGAGGCACATGTTGATTTCTCAGTGCAAGCTTTCCGATTCAGAAAATTCGTCAGATGGCATTTCAACAGGCTGCATTATGCGTGAAAAAATAGTTTAGATAGACAACTAAATGCAAACAGATTTCACATTTTATGAGCGCATTCCTCTAACAACTAGACAAAGATTTTTCATTGATTTTGCTCGGTTAACACTGCCGAGGTTGTCTCTGCGCGCCTTCTACTGGCCACGGCTACTCGCAGCCAACACTAAGTTTCGGTTGTTAGTGGGAGAGAAAAAACGCAACTAGTGTTGATCTTCGAGAAACGTCGATTCGGACGTGCCTTTCGGGTTGCCTTGTTCCGCTGTCTTTTCGCCTAGGTCCTCAATATGGATATATATACCAGGAAATCAATACGTTGAAATCGAATAGAGTCACCCAGTTTACGTCGCTTATTTCAGCCACGCAAAAGGAACGATGCATGATAAAGGCTCGCCAGGATAATTCACTATTGATTCAACTAGCGGCGTGACCACCACAAGTCAAGAACTCCTTCACTAAACACCGCATCTCTCGGTTATACATACGAGTCATACATATACACAGCGATAAGAGATCTAGAGCTCCTGATTCTCGTACATTTGCTACGTCAATACAGAGATGGCGATTTGTGCTTGAATGATATATACATACGCACATAACTACATATTCGTGTGGTGTTGAGCGGCTATTGTAAAGGACGGGTGATTGTTGTTAAGCCCCTGCTGGTCAGTTGCCGACTGGTCAGTATAGAACCATAGCCAACAGACCTCCGACGGTTTACGGCACCGTGACAGCGGATCTCGAACTACTAATCGGATTCATCGCCAGGGGGCGGTGCCTGCTTTGTCCAGGAAGAATGGGGATGATGGCGATGAATATGATGATGAGAAAATAAAGGATGAGGTTGTTTGAGACAATTGGTCACTTAGATATCGGAACATCAGAAACATATTAAATGACTATTGTCGGGCTTCAATAGAAATTGATGTACGCGAACTCCGGGACACACGTGTGTTGTTTACACATGTATCAATGCCGTGCAGTTTTATTTACATATATCTCACCAATTATATCTACTACTATAAACATCTGTTACGTGTATATCTATATCTTATAAATCATTTACCATGACTAGGCTGTTTACGCATGCCCGTAATTCTCCCGTTAAGTATTATATTAACGCTCCGTTTTAAATTTCTAATAGCTCATGACACATTAAACGTGAACACATGCTTGGTATTTTAGCTACAAACTATAATTTAGCAGATGAGCACAGAAAAGACAAATTGAGTCAAGTATTTATATACGAAATGACTGCAAACGATAGAGTACCAAGTAGTTGAACAACTTTTCTATTACTCGGGGGGGAAAAGTGGGTAACTTTTCGACGAGATAGTAGTGGGGAAATTTTCCACGAGAGATAGTAGTGGGGAACTTTTCCACGAGAGATAGTAGTGGGGACTTTTCCACGAGAGATAGTAGTGGGGAACTTTTCCACGAGAGATAGTGGTGGGGAACTTTTCCAAGAGAGATAGTAGTGGGGAACTTTTCCACGAGAGATAGTAGTGGGGAACTTTTCCACGAGAGATAGTAGTGGGGAACTTTTCCACGAGAGATAGTAGTGGGGAACTTTTCCACGAGAGATAGTAGTGGGGAACTTTTCCACGAGAGATAGTGGTGGGGAACTTTTCCACGAGAGATAGTAGTCGGGGATTTGTCTATTCCACGAGATAGCGGTGGATATTTGTCTATTCCACGAGATAGTGGTGGGGAATTTGTCTATTCCACGAGATATCGGTGGTTATTTGTCTATTCCACGAGAGATAGTAGTGGGGAACTTTTCCACGAGAGATAGTAGTCGGGAACTTTTCTACGAGAGATAGTAGTGGGGAACTATTTCACGAGATAGTAGCGAGGAACTTTTCCACCAGATACAGTAGTGGGGAACTTTTCCGGGATAGATAGTAGTGGGGAACTTTTCCACGAGAGATAGTAGAGGGGAACTTTTCCACGAGAGATAGTAGTGGGGAACTTTTCCACGAGAGATAGTGGTGGGGAACTTTCTACGAGAGATAGTGGTGGGGAACTTTCCCACGAGAGATAGTAGTGGGGAACTTTTCAACGAGAGATAGTAGTGGGGAACTTTCTACGAGAGATAGTGGTGGGGAACTTTCCCACGAGAGATAGTAGTGGGGAACTTTTCTACGAGAGATAGTGGTGGGGAACTTTCCCACGAGAGATAGTAGTGGGGAACTTTTCTACGAGAGATAGTAGTGGGGAACTTTTCAACGAGAGATAGTAGTGGGGAACTTTCTACGAGAGATAGTGGTGGGGAACTTTCTACGAGAGATAGTGGTGGGGAACTTTCCCACGAGAGATAGTAGTCGAGAACTTTTCCACAAGAGATAGTGGTGGGGAACTTTTCAACGAGAGATAGTAGTGGGGAACTTTCTACGAGAGATAGTGGTGGGGAACTTTCCCACGAGAGATAGTAGTGGGGAACTTTTCTACGAGAGATAGTAGTGGGGAACTTTCCTACGAGAGATACAGTCGTAGTGGGTAACTTTTCCACGAGAGATAGTAGTGGGGAACTTTCTACGAGAGATAGTAGTGGGGAACTTTTCCACGAGAGATAGTAGTGGGTAACTTTTCCAAGAGAGATAGTAATGGGAAACTTTTCCATGAGATAGTGGTGGGGAACCTTTCGACGAGAGATAGTAGTGGGGAACTTTTCCACGAGAGATAGTAGTGGGGAACTTTTCCACGAGAGATAGTAGTGGGGAACTTTTCCACGAGAGATAGTAGTGGGGAACTTTTCTACGAGAGATAGTGGTGGGGAACTTTTCCACGAGAGATAGTAGTGGGGAACTTTTCCACGAGAGATAGTGGTGGGGAACTTTTCCACGAGAGATAGTAGTGGGGAACTTTTCCACGAGAGATAGTAGTGGGGAACTTTTCCACGAGAGATAGTAGTGGGGAACTTTTCCACGAGAGATAGTGGTGGGGAACTTTTCCACGAGAGATAGTAGTCGGGGATTTGTCTATTCCACGAGATAGCGGTGGATATTTGTCTATTCCACGAGATAGTGGTGGGGAATTTGTCTATTCCACGATATATCGGTGGTTATTTGTCTATTCCACGAGAGATAGTAGTGGGGAACTTTTCCACGAGAGATAGTAGTCGGGAACTTTTCTACGAGAGATAGTAGTGGGGAACTATTTCACGAGATAGTAGCGAGGAACTTTTCCACCAGATACAGTAGTGGGGAACTTTTCCACGATAGATAGTAGTGGGTAACTTTTCCACGAGAGATAGTAGTGGGGAACTTTTCCACGAGAGATAGTAGTGGGGAACTTTTCCACGAGAGATAGTGGTGGGGAACTTTTCTACGAGAGATAGTAGTGGGGAACTTTTCCACGAGAGATAGTAGTGGGGAACTTTTCCACGAGAGATAGTGGTGGGGAACTTTTCCATGAGAGATAGTAGTGGGGAACTTTTCCACGAGAGATAGTAGTCGGGAACTTTTCCACGAGAGATAGTAGTCGGTGATTTGTCTATTCCACGACATAGCGGTGGGTATTTGTCTATTCCACGAGATAGTGGTGGGGAACGTTTCCACGAGAGATAGTAGTGGGAAACTTTTCCACAAGAGATAGTAGTGGGGAACTTTTCCACACGATATAGTAGTGGGTAACTTTTCCACACGATATAGTAGTGGGTAACTTTTCCACGAGAGATAGTGGTGGGGAACTTTTCCACGAGAGATAGTAGTCGGGGATTTGTCTATTCCACGAGATAGCGGTGGATATTTGTCTATTCCACGAGATAGTGGTGGGGAATTTGTCTATTCCACGAGATATCGGTGGGTATTTGTCTATTCCACGAGATATCGGTGGGTATTTGTCTATTCCACGAGATAGGGGTGGGGTATTTGTCTATTCCACGAGATAGGCGTGGGGGATTTGTCTATTCCACGAGATAGTGGTGGGGGAATTGTCTATTCCACGAGATAGTGGTGGGGGATTTGTCTATTCCACGAGATAGCGGTGGGTGATTTGTCTATTCCACGAGATAGCGGTGGGGAATTTGTCTATTCCACGAGATAGCGGTGGGGGATTTGTTTATTCTACGAGATAGCGGTAGGGGATTTGTCTATTCCACGAGATAGTGGTGGGGAATTTGTCTATTCCACGAAATAGCCGTGAGGAAATAGTCTATTTCCACGAGATAGCGGTGGGGATTTGTCTATTCCACGAGATAGCGGTGGGGGATTTGTCTATTCCACGAGATAGCCGAGAGGAATTTGTGTATTCCACGAGATAGCGGTGGGGTAATTTGTGTATTCCACGAAATAGGCGAGAGGAATTTGTCTATTCCACGAGATAGCGGTGGGTGATTTGTCTATTCCACGAGATAGCGTTGGGGATTTGTTTATTCCACGAGATAGCGGTGGGGGATTTGTCTATTCCACGAGACAGCGGTGGGGAATTTGTCTATTCCACGAGTTAGCGGTGGGGGATTTGTCTATTCCACGAGATAGCGGTGAAGGATTTGTCTATTCCACGAGATAGTGATGGGGATTTGTCTATTCCACGAGATAGCGGTGGGGAATTTGTCTATTCCACGAGTTAGCGGTGGGGGATTTGTCTATTCCACGAGATAGCGGTGGGGGATTTGTCTATTCCACGAAATAGCGGAGAGGAATTTGTCTATTCCAAGAGATAGTGGTGGGGTAATTTGTTTTTTCCACGAAATAGGCGAGAAGAATTTGTCTATTCCACGAGATAGCGGTGGGGAATTTGTCTATTCCACGAGTTAGCGGTGGGGGATTTGTCTATTCCACGAGATAGCGGTGGGGGATTTGTCTATTCCACGAGATAGCGTGGGGAATTTGTCTATTCCACGAGATAGCGGTGGGGGATTTGTCTATTCCACGAGATATCGATGGAGGATTTGTCTATTCCACGAGATAGCGGTGGGGGATTTGTCTATTCCACGAGATAGCGGTGGGGGATTTGTCTATTCCACGAGACAGCGGTGGGGAATTTGTCTATTCCACGAGATAGCGGCGGGGGATTTGTCTATTCCACGAGATAGCGGTAGGGGATTTGTCTATTCCACGAGATAGTGGTGGGGAATTTGTCTATTCCACGAAATAGCCGTGAGGAAATAGTCTATTCCACGAGATAGCGGTGGGGATTTGTCTATTCCACGAGATAGCCGAGAGGAATTTGTCTATTCCACGAGATAGCGGTGGGGTAATTTGTGTATTCCACGAAATAGGCGAGAGGAATTTGTCTATTCCACGACATAGCGGTGGGTGATTTGTCTATTCCACGAGATAGCGTTGGGGATTTGTTTATTCCACGAGATAGCGGTGGGGGATTTGTCTATTCCACGAGATAGCCTTGGGGATTTGTTTATTCCACGAGATAGCGGCGGGGGATTTGTCTATTCCACGAGATAGCCGAGAGGAATTTGTCTATTCCACGAGATAGAGGTGGGGTAATTTGTGTATTCCACGAAATAGGCGAGAGGAATTTGTCTATTCCACGAGACAGCGGTTGGGGATTTGTCTATTCCACGAAATAGCGGAGAGGAATTTGTCTATTCCAAGAGATAGTGGTGGGGTAATTTGTGTATTCCACGAAATAGGCGAGAAGAATTTGTCTATTCCACGAGATAGCGGTGAAGGATTTGTCTATTCCAAGAGATAGTGATGGGGATTTGTCTATTCCACGAGATAGCGGTGGGGAATTTGTCTATTCCACGAGTTAGCGGTGGGGGATTTGTCTATTCCACGAGATAGCGGTGGGGGATTTGTCTATTCCACGAGATAGCGTGGGGAATTTGTCTATTCCACGAGTTAGCGGTGGGGGATTTGTCTATTCCACGAGATAGCGGTGGGGGATTTGTCTATTCCACGAGATAGCGTGGGGAATTTGTCTATTCCACGAGATAGCGGTGGGGGATTTGTCTATTCCACGAGATATCGGTGGGGGATTTGTCTATTCCACGAGATAGCGGTGGGGGTTCATCTATTTTTTTCTATTTCCCGAGGTGGTAGTGGGAGACTTTTCTATTTCCCGAGGTGGTAGTAGGAAACTTTCCTGTTTCAACAGCAGTTTGGAACATTTCTTTTTTACGAGATGGAAGAGGGAGACTTTTTTATTCCATGAGGTAACAGTGGGGAAATTTGTATTCTAAGAAGCAGTAATTTGGAACTTTTCTGTTTCACAAGCAGTTCGGAACCTTTCTATTCCAAAGGATGACAGTGGAAAACTTTTCTATTCCACAAGTTGGCAGCGGAAAACTTTTCTGTTTCACCAGCAGTTCGGAACTTTTATATTTTACGAGATAGCAGTTGGATTTTTTGTTGTTTTGTTTTTGTTTTTGTTTTTTTTTTTTTTCACAAGCAATTAGGAACTTTTCTATGCCACGAGATAGCAGTGGGATTTTTTTCTGTTTCACAAGCACTTCGGAACTATTCCACGGGATGGCGATGGGAAACTTGTTTTCCCTTTTAAGTTAAAAAAAAAATAGGTATGTGACAAATGTACTGTATATGTATTATTATTGATTATTCCTACATTTTGACATCAGTATAATCCTTTCGCTTTGTAAGTCTGTTATCAACACGATCTATTAATGTAACAGATAAGTTTTGTATACATGTTTAATCGATTATCATTTTTACGATGGCCGATATGGGCCGGCAGAAATGTGCATTTTATATCAAGCTGCGTGGCGAAAAAAAATCCTGGTTATGTTAAACTGATCGTCATTTTTTAAGGAAGAAACCAAACATAATGACTTCATGTAAATTTACATGGCATTTATTATAAAAAAAATATGTAATGTTTTCCATGAGCTGGAGAAAATATTAACAGGTTAATAATGTTATCAGAGACATAGTTGTCTTCCGAAACTTAACAGAACGCAAAATGTGATCATGGTGACTTCGCACTCCCACATCACAGCAAACAGTGTATTCATGACTATTTCAGGAGATGCTGAGTTTTGGATGAATTAAACTTCAGAAATCATAATTCACTAGTAGTACTATGTACAGAACAACTTTAAATTGAAGGATGAAATTCGCGCTTTGATGAATATTTGTAAATATTTTCTCGGGCTTTCGACGCTCCCTAACAGTGTCAATTTGTGTTTCCCAGAAAGCTGAGAAACGAACCTGTCCGTGCTGTCGTGGCTGTGTCCTTGGGCAAGACACTTTATTCTCGACAGCATGCGACGATCCTCCCGTATGTTCTTCAGTGAGGTAGTCACCAACTACTACAAGGAAATCCCGCCCCAAAATAACCCTTGTTTTTCAAAGGCGATAAACCCAGCACACAAACTCCAGCTTAACGAAGTCACTCTATATTTGCATAATGTTTATTCATATGTTTACCCCTCCCGCTCCTGATTAAAATGCAAAGCTGTCTTATATTAGTTATGTCAATTTCTGCCGACCGGTAGCGGTCGCGATCACAGGCGCTTGCATAGAAAATGTTATTGTCATTTTTTTTTTTTGACAGTGGTATGTGTAATCTGTACTTAACAGATTACACATACCACTGTCATATCAAAAAAAATTGAAAGTCATATTTTCTATGCAAGCGCCTGTGGTCGCGATTGCGCAGTAGTAAGTTAAAGCGCCAACCACGTAACATCGGGTAAAGGTCCGATGTTTGTGGTTCGACGATTCCAATTGGTGTGTTGTTTTGTGTTTATTGGGAAGTCTGTGTCGTCCTTTGGCAAGACACTTTACCCTATTTTATCTGGATGGCATGCGACGGACTCCTGTATGTTGTTCAGTGAGATAGCCACCAGCTACTACAAGGAGACACCGCCTCAAAATGACAGGTGATAAACCCAGGAATCATAGAACCAAAACCCGAAAGAAAATTCATCAACAAAAATATCAAATCTTAAACCTCAATATATACAAAATCAGTTTTATTTAAACAAAACAAAACAAAAAATATCCTCAACTCGATAGACAAAATTGAGGTGTGGAAAGGATGGCATCGTGGTTTGACGCAACATACCCTAATAATTAACGTTTTCGAACAAATTCCGTAAATGAGATATTTCAAAAGCCTCCATTCCTTGTTGGCTGTATGGTGATAATGTCTGATGTGAAAAACCACGTGTTTTAAGTCACCAGGGACACAAGAATTATCTAGCTGATTTTACTGATAAGGTATGAGAGGCCAACAATCTCCGAGTTCATAAAATTTTCAAAATAAGTTCTAACCGAATGATGTCATTAAATGTTATCAATCCCGTAGTCAACACTAAGCCTCGAGTTGGTATTTCGCAACGGTTAATAATTTAATTAGTTTGATAAAGCACTCTGCATTTAGAAGAATAGACGTCAGATGGACTTTACTGGTGACGTAAAAATGGAAAGAGGTTAACAATGTTACAGAGATTAGATCACGAACACAGCGGAGAGGATGGACACTTCAAGATGGACAAGTTTCTTAAACAGTTAAATATTCAATATAAAACACACAAGGAGTATGGATATTTTGAGATAGACAGTCATACACATTATATCTAGTTAAAGATTCAATCTAAAACACACACGGAGTATGGACAGTTTGAGATAGACAGTCATACACATTATATCTAGTTAAAGATTCCATCTAAAACACACACGGAGTATGGACAGTTTGAGATGGACAGTCATACACATTATATCTAGTTAAAGATTCCATCTAAAACACACACGGAGTATGGACAGTTTGAGATAGACAGTCATGCACATTATATCTATTTAAAGATTCAATCTAAAACACACACGGAGTATGTACAGTTTGAGATAGACAGTCATACACATTATATCTATTTAAAGATTCAATCTAAAACACACAAGGAGTATGGACAGTTTGAGATAGACAGTCATACACATTATATCTATTTAAAGATTCCATCTAAAACACACACGGAGTATGGACAGTTTGAGATAGACAGTCATGCACATTATATCTATTTAAAGATTCAATCTAAAACACACACGGAGTATGGACAGTGTGAGATAGACAGTCCTATGTACAGATAAAGATCTAATATAAAACACACACGGAGTATGGACAGTTTTAGGTAGACAGTCCTATCTACAGTTAAAGATCTAATATAAAACACACACGGAGTATGGACAGTTTGAGATAGACTGTCATACACATTATATCTATTTAAAGATTCCATCTAAAACACACACGGAGTATGGATAGTTTGAGATAGACAGTCATACACATTATATCTAGTTAAAGATTCAATCTAAAACACACACGGAGTATGGACAGTTTGAGATAGACAGTTCTATCTACAGTTAAAGATCTAATATAAAACACACACGAAGTATGGACAGTTTGAGGTAGACAGTCCTATCTACAGTTAAAGATCTAACACACACGGAGTATGGACAGTTTGGGATAGACAGCCATATCTACAGTTGAATATTTAATATAAAACACACACTGAATATGGACAGTTTGAGGTAGACAGTCCTATCTACAGTTAAAGATCTAATATAAAACACACACGGAGTATGGACAGTTTGAGGTAGACAGTCCTATGTACAGTTAAAGATCTAATATAAAACACACACGGAGTATGGACAGTTTGAGAAAGACAGTCCTTTCTACAGTTAAGTTTTCATATAAATGAGCATCAAGCTACCATTGCGCAATGTTTTTTTTCTAATTTTCAATACATTGCTTCCGAAACAAGCAATATATATGAATGCGTGTCCTTTTAATCAAAGAAGGTTAAAATATATTGATAACTTGACAGCGGAAGCACTTTTTACGGAACACATGTATGCAAATGTCTCAGAACTCATTGATTGTTATCTCTGATCTCGCTGTGACAGTCACAACATACCCAGGTAAGATTGTTTTGTACAGTTGTGTGATCGCATAACGTTCCAAAAACATCGTGCGCACATCGTGCAGACATCGTGCGCACAAATGTGCGATGTGCGATACAAACCGAACAACTGTGTGATGTAAACCGCACAGCTAACGATAGGTTTATAAATATTACGAAATAACTAGTTATACGAAAACATATACGAAAAAAAATTTAAAATTATGATATTAGATGGTCGCTATTATATATACGTGCTGCATAACATTTTCATTCATGGAACATGTACATGTATGATCTGTTAATTTTTGCCATTTAAGTACCGTCATTTTGTCTCGCAAGTATTCGTGATGTTTTCGACGGCCTGGTGATACATCTACATGTACATGTACCAGAAAGGTAGACGGGCTCCACTACGACTATTTTTCTTACTTAATACATAAATCACATATATTATGTATTTTTAAACAAAACAGATATGTTTCTATTCAAAACAAGTCAGGTATTTAGTTTCATTCCTAATAATTATTGCATATATTTCAACAAAAATATGGTAATTAGCTGCCTCGTAAAATGTTAATCGTTGTATATCTTTTACAATCGTTCCACACGTTTATATAGTTAGATGCTGTATTCCTCATTTTATATCTACCACGATACCTATCGCACGTGTACCGTTCCAATCGCCCATCGTGCGCACATTTTCCTGCACGATCCGTATCGCACAGATCGCGCATCGTGCAGACATCGTGCGTGCGCAGATCGCACATCGTGGAACGTTGTGCGATCACATAACTGTACATATATTTATCTAAACTTCTCTTCACGTTGTGTTGTTGACAATAAATCATAAAATAATTTTCACCATTTGAATGCACTCATTGGTCAAAGACATAAATTAATCAACATCTTTGTTTTTAATGAGGAATTGTTTTATTATGACAGCCGAAACATATCGAATCTCATGACCATTTAAGATTTATAAATCGAAACAACACTGGCCGAGAATAACAAAATGGATATACGGATTCCAGATAAGTCTGTATTTCGTAAGACGGCTTTTTGTAAAAAAAAAAGTATCAAATGGATATCGCAGGCTCAACTTAAACTAACTTCCTAAATTTAATTTGTAGACATTCTAAATATATCTAGATAGATACGGCTGTGGCAGTATCGGGTTTTTTTTTCTAAGGGTGGTATTTTCCTAATTTATTTCCATGTCGCTGGTTTGCTACATACATTGGCCATTGCACGATACATTGTATGTCTGGTTTTTTTTTGGTTTTTTTTTGTTGTTTTTTTATGTGGTCTCCTAACGACACAGGACTGAAAATGACAACTCCGCCTCGTCCATGTCCGTCCCGGGAAGCTGTCCGGCTCCGCGGACGTACCGGATGGTCGAACAAGTCGCATCTGAGGGGGACGCCGGCACCGACGGCCCAGACCAATGGCCCCATCGCGTCGCCAAAACACAGCCTACGGCAATGCAAGACGCAAAACTTGCAATATTTATATGCCGACAATGATTTTAATAGTCATTTGAAAAGGTTTTAAAAGTTACAGAACAGACAGAATGTTTGCAACTTGTCCGGAATACCACTTAAACGCATTGCAAGTTGACAGTACATTGAAGTGTGAAAACCGCATTACAAATATAAATATCAATATTGCTTAAAAGCATTCTCAAGTTTATGAAATTGTTTTTGCTGTCTGCTTATAGATAGACAAACTATGAAGATCGTAATAGCAATATTTGCTTCACACTCCGTCAACCTTCAAAATTAGCCAGCAGGTCGCATTTCGGAACTAGTATTTTAAGACCAGATTGGACGATATTTTTTTTTCTCTTAATGGCATTCAGCAATCAACTGATTAACGTTTTATCAAATTATTCCTGATTATAAAATGAGGTGAACTTTTTTCTTACAATAAAGAGGTGTAAATAAAGGAGAGCGCCGTAAATTGTTAGAATAATCGGGTCGAAATATTCTCTGATATGGTCAACAAAATTTCATTGTTAATTAACTACACACGGATTCTGCTAACATGACGACTCCCGAACTACAATCGTTCATAACTCTTTAATATAGCTTTGACCGCTATCATTCGGAACACCTCGGCCGATTATCTACGGTCATCTCATTCGGAACACCTCGCCCCGATTACAGTACCTTCCATCAAAGGAAGATGACCGCAGCGAATCGGCCGAGGTGTTCCGAATGCGGTCATCTAATGGACTAAGACCACAATTAAGTACTTCCGGGTTCAGGCCCCACGAATGAAGTCCCCTCAAAAATGTATGTATTTCAGGAAAACCAATCAAATGCATCTTTGAACTTTATTTCTGTTGATGAATTTAATGTGGATTTATAGCAGAGATGTCAATCTATGTTTTGTGATGTAAAATAATTATATTGATCATTTATTATGTGCTCCAGGACCCTGTGTGATGAGTCCTGATTTGACCTCTACCCCTGACCCGGATGTATATAATCCACGTTGGTGACACATTTTGACAGCTATCTCCAGAAAATGCCCAACATGCTGGGTTGAAACTTTTATATTTTGCTTCTCATATGTTGGTCTTGGCCAGGTGAGATGGAAAGTTGCATATGAGATGTTGGGAATTTATTATGAATTTTAATGTTACAATGAAACATATAGCGAAGCTAATTGTGGTCTTAGTCCATATAGCTTTGACCGCTATCACTCGGAACACCTCGGTCGATTATCTACGGTCATCTCATTCGATTACAGTACCTTCCATCAAAGGTAGATGACCGCAGCGAATCGGCCGAGGTGTTCCGAATGCGCTCATCTAACACCGTAGAGAATCGGCCGAGGTGTTCCGAGTGATAGCGGTCAAAGCTATATTAAAGAGTTATGAACGATTGTAGTTCGGGAGTCGTCATGTTAGCAGAATCCGTCATTTTTGATTGGCTGATGACGTTGCGTAATAATTTATCACAGAAAAGAGTTCGCCAAAGAAAGTTTAATATCTTCGTGTGTATCAGACGAAATTAAACTATAAGAATTAACATTAATAATTTTTTCTGTTATACCGTCATAACAGAAAAAACTGGAGTGTACTCTCTTCATAAACCGCTTCGCGGTTTATTTAGAGTACACTCCAGTTTTTTCTGTTATGACTGTATAACAGAAAAAATAATTGATGTTAATTCTTAAATAAATAAGATTTCTACTTAACGTCAGTATTGTATTACTAAGAGGCTGTTATGTACAAATTATATATGGGAATAACAAAATGATGTAAAGTATTTTTAAAATATATCTGGTCTCCTTGAGAGTCGCTTCCTTGAAAACTTGACAAATAGTTTTCACATAAATATCGCAGATCGTTTGCCTTTAAGATGATCTTGTGTTTATGGACCACATTCTGAAGTGACGTAGTCGGTGTCGTGATTCGGATATAAGCGCCAACAATGTCACCCTTTTTTCGTTGCCAATAAACATTTCCCCGAAAATAACTTTAGAGATCTTACAAGTGTAGATTACAACAAACTTTTGCGAGAAAAATCACCAAATTGTTAGGATATTGAACCCCGACTAAACTACTTTCCCGGTTCAGATGGTAACTTGATATCTCGAAGAATAGGGTTTTCAGAATGACCAAAACTAGAGAAGCGACTTTATTCTGTTCAAGAGAAAAAAACGTGAATGAAGAAAATTTCAAAAATGTTGAACATTAGAATTAAAAAAAAAAAAAAAAAAAAAAAATTTTTTGGTCCAAATTTTGCTTTTTTTAGTTCTATTAGAGGTAAAAGGTCGTAAGATCAAGTAGATATTAGATATCTTCATTTCCCTTATCACCTGATGTTCGTTGAAGAGTAATTATTAGTAGTGTAAGTGAAGATTTGTACGCAATCATTCTTATATCTATTTATTTATAATTTTTATTACTTTTTTATTTAAACTCATTTTCCAAAACATATACAATGACGTCATCTCGAGATCATTAAGTTATGTTTTTGAACGAGTTTGGTCTCGCGTTCTTATGAGAGAATATTTACCAACTTTAGATTATTAAAGTAAAACATTTCAATCCCATTATCTACATTTGTATAAATATTTATATAAAAAAATAGTTCCACCTCTTTGATATATATCCCGGTGAATAGTTCCCATCGTGTTGACATATTTGTTAAGTCGGACATTTCCCATTGTTTATACATATTTGTTAAGGTTGACCTTTCCCATTGTTTATACATATAGGTTTAGGGGGACATTTCCCATTGTTTATACATATCTGTTAAGGTGGACATTTCCCATCGTTTATACATATTTGTTAAGGTGGACATTTCCCATTGTTTATACATATTTGTTAAGATGGACATTTCCCATTGTTTATACATATTTGTTAAGGTGGACATTTCCCATTGTTTATACATATTTGTTAAGTCGGACATTTCCCATTGTTTATACATATTTGTTAAGGTTGACCTTTCCCATTGTTTATACATATAGGTTTAGGGGGACATTTCCCATTGTTTATACATATTTGTTAAGGTGGACATTTCCCATTGTTTATACATATTTCCCATTGTTTATACATATTTGTAAAGGTGGATATTTCCCATTGTTTATACATATAGGTTTAGGGGGACATTTCCCATTGTTTATACATATAGGTTTAGGGGGACATTTCCCATTGTTTATACATATTTGTTAAGGTGGACATTTCCCATTGTTTATACATATTTCCCATTGTTTATACATATTTGTAAAGGTGGATATTTCCCATTGTTTATACACATTTCCCATTGTTTATACATATTTGTAAAGGTGGACATTTCCCATTGTTTATACATATAGGTTTAGGGGGACATTTCCCATTGTTTATACATATAGGTTTAGGGGGACATTTCCCATTGTTTATACATATTTGTTAAGGTGGACATTTCCCATTGTTTATACATATAGGTTTAGGGGGACATTTCCCATTGTTTATACATATTTGTTAAGGTGGACATTTCCCATTGTTTATACATATTTCCCATTGTTTATACATATTTGTAAAGGTGGATATTTCCCATTGTTTATACACATTTCCCATTGTTTATACATATTTGTAAAGGTGGACATTTCCCATTGTTTATACATATAGGTTTAGGGGGACATTTCCCATTGTTTATGCATATAGGTTTAGCGGGACATTTCCCATTGTTTATACATATTTGTTAAGGTTGACATTTCCCATTGTTTATACATATTTGTTAAGGTGGACATTTCCCATTGTTTATACATATTTGTTAAGGTGGACATTTCCCATTGTTTATACATATTTCCCATTGTTTATACATATAGGTTTAGGGGGACATTTCCCATTGTTTATACATATTTGTTAAGTCGGACATTTCCCATTGTTTATACATATTTGTTAAGGTGGACATTTCCCATTGTTTATACATATTTGTTATTATGGACATTTCTCATTGTTTAGAAATCCAACAGTTTATATATATTTGCTAAGGTGAATAGTTTCAGAACAAAACTATATTAATCTGGCGGTAAAAATATTGATTTTCTCCAGTGTAAATCACTCGTGTAAATCCTGATGCGGATACTACTGATAAACGGCCGAATATTAAAACTGATGAGCGACACGATAGCAGGTGGGAATTAAACCCAGCAGATACAGGAAACACTCGTCACATTGTTTGTACTGGTGTATGGTGAAGCGGTCTCTGGTGAATCTATATACATTTATTAGGAGAGAGATCAATGCTTGAGACCGCCTATAAAAGTAAAGAGGGTATACAACCAATCACTCACAGTAATCTACACCTATTATACTGTCATCGCTTGTCATTAAATAATCAATGTATTGTCATCACCTGTCATCAATTATTCGTTATACTATCATCATCTGTCATCAAACATTCGTTATACTGTCATCATCTGTCATCAAATATTCGTTATACTGTCATCAATATTCGTTATACTGTTATCAATATTCATTATACTGTTATCAATATTCGTTATACTGTTATCAATATTCGTCATACTGTCATCAATATTCATTATACTGTTATTAATATTCGTTATACTGTCATCAATATTCGTTATACTGTCATCAATATTCGTTATACTGTCATCAATATCCGTTATACTGGCATCAAATATTCAATAAACTCTTATCACCTGTCATCAAATATCCGTTATTTTGTCATCAAATGTTATCAAATATTCGTTATACTGCCATCGACTGTCATCAATATTCGTTATACTGTCATCAAATATTCGTTATACTGTCATCAATGTTCGTTATACTGTCATCAATATTTGTTATACCGTCATCAATATTCGTTATACTGACATCAATATTCGTTAAACTGTCATCAATATTCGTTATACTGTCATCAGTATCCGTTATACTGTCATCAATATTCGTTATACTGTCATCAATATTACGTTATACTGTCATCAATATCCGTTATACTGCCATCAATATTACGTTATACTGACATCAATATTCGTTATACTGTCATCAATATTCGTTATACTGTCATCAATATTCGTTATACTGCCATCAATATTGCGTTATACTGACATCAATATTCGTTATACTGTCATCAATATTCGTTATACTGTCATCAATATTCGTTATACTGTCATCAATATCCGTTATACTGCCATCAATATTACGTTATACTGACATCAATATTCGTTATACTGTCATCAATATTCATTATACTGTCATCAATATCCGTTATACTGCCATCAATATTCGTTATGCTGTCATCAATATTCATCATACTGTCATCAATATTCATCATACTGTCATCAATATTCGTTATACTGTCATCAATATGACGTTATACTGTCATCAATATCCGTTATACTGTCATCAATATCCGTTATACTGTCATCAATATTCGTTATACTGACATCAATATTCGTTAAACTGTCATCAATATCCGTTATACTGTCATCAATATTCGTTATACTGTCATCAATATCCGTTATACTGTCACCAATATCCGTTATACTGTCATCAATATCCGTTATATTGTCATCAATATTCGTTATACTGACATCAATATCCGTTATACTATCATCAATATTACGTTATACTATCATCAATATTCGTTATACTGTCATCAATATTCGTTATACTGTCATCAATATTCGTTATACTGTCATCAATATCCGTTATACTGTCATCAATATTACGTTATACTGCCATCAAATATTCAATAGCCTCTTATCACCTGTCATCAAATATCCGTTATTTTGTCATCAAATGTTATCAAATATTCGTTATAATGCCATCGACTGTCATCAAAAATCCGTTATACATGATGACAAATGTATTGTCATCAGCTATTTGTTATGCTATCATCACCTGTCAGTAAACACCTTTTATACTCCCATGGTTTTGCGGTCAGTGACTGTCCATTTGATTTTCACTGTTCATTTTACGTTATTCTGGTAACAGTTAATAAACTCGTGGAAATAATTAACTTATTTGTACATCAAATCTTAGCATTACATCCGTCATTTGTCATTGGAAAATCTCGCCATTCTGTCACCTATTTCTTCTGCGATTTTAACAAAATAACAAAATAACCTAAATAACCTTATATTTTTGTGAGGTTTGAGTTTAGTGTTGGAAATGAAAACATGTATAATATCTGTATCCGACAGCTGACTAAAACAGATCCCGAGCCGTGTACTGGCGGTTCTCACTGTATGACAGATGTTTAGGAGATTCATTATGGAGGATGGCTCCCAGTACTACATGTAATAGGACCTTTTCTCACGTATCCTCCAACCTTACGGAGAGTTTAAACTGTTTCACTTGAGAAAAAAATTCAACAATAAACTGAAACAATGGCAGAATCGCGGAGTAAAGACAATGACGACAGTCATAATGGAATATTCTAATGGTCAATTAATCACTCATATTCTTTATCTATTTTGAAATGGTCACCTGAAGTTCATATGTAGATATATATACATGTATTGTTCTTAAAACAGTTACACCTAATCCCAACTTTGTTCAAATCATGCCTGGACATTATGAAGCTTCAAATTCTTGCATTGTGTATATGATATATCAGCGAGGGGGGCCGCGGTGGCCGAGTGGTTAAGGTGTCCCGACACTTTATCATGACTTGCCCTTCACCTCTGAGTTGCGAGTTCGAAACCCACGTGGGGCAGTTGCCAGGTACTGACCGTAGGCAGGTAGTTTTTCTCCGGGTACTTCTGCTTTCCTCCACCTTCAAAACCAGGGACGTCCTTAAATGACCCTGGCTGTTAATAGGACGTTAAACAAAATAAAAATTTAAAAAAATCAGAGTGCTTTAGTAACAGTTTATTCTGAAAAAAATACAGACTCAAGATATCTCAGTTGAGTTTGAAACAATAATCTTAAAGTAGTTTTCTGCGTAAGGAGAAGGTAGACGGAAACCATCAACTGTATACTGAACCAGAAGTCATATAAAGAAATGAACCTAAAGAAGACAGAAAATACTCGAATGTGTAGATATCAGTTATCGTGTATTCGTCAGGTCAAGGTTGGACACTGTACGTGTAGAGGTCATAGCTTCAAGGTGATTCAGTGGTGATGCCTTGTGAACAGCCAGGCTCTTCAGTTTTTAAAAACATTGTTGTAACCTCATCTTCTGAAGAACAGTCTGGTTCTTTAAATTCGGAAAACAGTGTCTGTATCTTGTGATGCAGAATAGCCTGATTCTACAGCTTCTTCAGGAAACAGCGATGGTGCTTTGTGAAGGACAGACTGTTTCTTCAGCTTCAGGAATCAGTTATGGTGCTTTGTGAAGAAGGACAGACAGTTTCTTCAGCTTCAAGAAAGAGTTACGATGCTTTGTGAAGGACAGTCTGGTTCTTCTACTCTGGAAAACAGTTATGGTGCTTTGTGAAGAATGACATACTTGTTCTTTTCCTTCGGAAAACAGTTTTGGAACCTTTTGAAGAACAGTCTGGATCTTTATAATTACAAAACCACTCGTCTACTTAAGAACAGTGTTTGTAACTTGTGAAGAAGTACACGTACATGAGTCACACACGAGTAACGTGGATACACATCTTATTGGAGGAATTTATAACCATGGAACAGAATTTTGAGTTTCCAGTTACCGTAACAAGTATTACACTTACCGAATCAATATTGTTAACCATGCTCCCTTCAAACACTCGAAGTAATATTATGTAAACGATTATATTAACAAATCTTCAGAAGGATATTGTTCTAGTTTTGTTATTTCATTCCCTTGTTCGCACCTGCTGCCCCCATTGCATGACCGTAAGTGGCGACTAAATTTGGGATCTTATCTTTTCTCTTCTTTCTTAACAACTTTCTTCTTCCTAATGTCTCCCTTGACAATGCCTCACTTTTGGCCTTTAGTTCAGCGTTCGCCGCTGTGAGAAAGGCTCTGGCCTCTGTCCTTTAGCCGAGACATACCAGAGTCTTTAAAAATGGTAGTTGCTGCTCCTGCTTAGCGCTCAGCATATTAGGAGTAGGACGACTGCTTCGCCCGTTGTCAGTATAATGTGACCGGGTGGGGTGTGCTGCTGGGTGTCTTCGGCAGTATGCTTCAATGAGGTAGCACTATAAATCGGCAAAAGTTCCGGCCTATCACAAGGAGACTTAAAACGAACGTACAACAGCCTTCCAAAACACACATACGCACTCGCCACACGCATGCATGTCGCACGCACGGGAGGCCGTTTTTAAATTACCTTAGCTGTTAATAGGACGTTAAACAAAATCAACTAAACTAAACTAAACTAAACCCTTGTTCGCAATCGATTTCACATTGTTCCGTATTTTCCTTGTTCAAACTCGATAAATATTTGTGTTTTCTTTTATACACTCCACATTACGTCACGTTTTCATTTTTCACATTCAACATTACGTCATGTTTTATTGTTCACACTCCACATTACGTCATGTTTCCATTGTTCACACTCCACATTACGTCGTGTTTTATTGTTCACATTCCACATTACGTCATGTTTTTATTGTTCACACTCCACATTACGTCGTGTTTTTATTGTTCACATTCCACATTACGTCGTGTTTTTATTGTTCACACTCCACATTACGTCATGTTTCCATTGTTCACACTCCACATTACGTCGTGTTTTATTGTTCACATTCCACATTACGTCATGTTTTTATTGTTCACACTCCACATTACGTCGTGTTTTTATTGTTCACACTCCACATTACGTCATGTTTTTATTGTTCACACTCCACATTACGTCGTGTTTCCATTGTTCACACTCCACATTACGTCGTGTTTTATTGTTCACATTCCACATTACGTCATGTTTTTATTGTTCACACTCCACATTACGTCGTGTTTTTATTGTTCACACTCCACATTACGTCGTGTTTTTATTGTTCACATTCCACATTACGTCGTGTTTTTATTGTTCACACTCCACATTACGTCATGTTTCCATTGTTCACACTCCACATTACGTCGTGTTTTATTGTTCACATTCCACATTACGTCATGTTTTTATTGTTCACACTCCACATTACGTCGTGTTTTTATTGTTCACACTCCACATTACGTCGTGTTTTTATTGTTCACACTCCACATTACGTCGTGTTTTCATTGTTCACACTCCACATTACGTCGTGTTTTTATTGTTCACATTCCACATTACGTCGTGTTTTTATTGTTCACATTCCACATTACGTCGTGTTTTTATTGTTCACACTCCACATTACGTCGTGTTTTATTGTTCACATTCCACATTACGTCATGTTTTTATTTTTCACATTCCACATTACGTCATGTTTTTATTGTTCACACTCCACATTACGTCGTGTTTTCATTGTTCACACTCCACATTACGTCGTGTTTTTATTGTTCACATTCCACATTACGTCATGTTTTTATTGTTCACATTCCACATTACGTCATGTTTTCATTGTTCACACTCCACATTACGGCGTGTTTTTATTGTTCACATTCCACATTACATCATGTTTCATTGTTCACACTCCACATTACGTCGTGTTTCATTGTTCACACTCCACATTACGTCATGTTTTTATTGTTCACACTCCACATTACATCGTGTTTTTATTGTTCACATTCCACATTACGTCATGTTTTCATTGTTCACATTCCACATTACGTCATGTTTTCATTGTTCACACTCCACATTACGTCGTGTTTTATTGTTCACATTCCACATTACGTCATGTTTTCATTGTTCACACTCCACATTACGTCATGTTTTTATTGTTCACATTCCACATTACGTCGTGTTTTCATTGTTCACATTCTACATTACGTCATGTTTTCATTATTCACACTCCACATTACGTCACGTTTTCATTTTTCACACTCCACATTACGTCACGTTTTCATTGTTCACACTCCACATTACGTCGTGTTTTCATTATTCACACTCCACATTACGTCGTGTTTTTATTGTTCACACTCCACATTACGTCGTGTTTTTATTGTTCACATTCCACATTACGTCGTGTTTTTATTGTTCACATTCCACATTACGTCGTGTTTTCATTGTTCACATTCCACATTACGTCATGTTTTCATTGTTCATACTCCACATTACGTCATGTTTCCATTGTTCACATTACGTCATGTTTTTATTGTTCACACTCCACATTACGCCATGTTTTCATTGTTCACACATTACGTCATGTTTCCATTGTTCACACATTACGTCATGTTTTCATTGTTCACACATTACGTCATGTTTTCATTGTTCACACATTACGTCATGTTTTCATTGTTCACATTACGTCATGTTTTTATTGTTCACACTCCACATTACGTCATGTTTCCATTGTTCACACTCCACATTACGCCATGTTTTCATTGTTCACACTCCACATTACGCCATGTTTCCATTGTTCACACTCCACATTACGCCATGTTTTCATTGTTCACATTACGTCATGTTTTTATTGTTCACACTCCACATTACGCCATGTTTTCATTGTTCACACTCCACATTACGCCATGTTTTCATTGTTCACACTCCACATTACGTCATGTTTTCATTGTTCACACTCCACATTACGCCATGTTTTCATTGTTCACACTCCACATTACGCCATGTTTTCATTGTTCACACTCCACATTACGTCATGTTTTCATTGTTCACACTCCACATTACGCCATGTTTTCATTGTTCACACTCCACATTACGTCATGTTTCCATTGTTCACATTACGTCATGTTTTTATTGTTCACACTCCACATTACGCCATGTTTTCATTGTTCACACATTACGTCATGTTTCCATTGTTCACACATTACGTCATGTTTTCATTGTTCACACATTACGTCATGTTTTCATTGTTCACACATTACGTCATGTTTTCATTGTTCACATTACGTCATGTTTTTATTGTTCACACTCCACATTACGTCATGTTTCCATTGTTCACACTCCACATTACGCCATGTTTTCATTGTTCACACTCCACATTACGCCATGTTTCCATTGTTCACACTCCACATTACGCCATGTTTTCATTGTTCACATTACGTCATGTTTTTATTGTTCACACTCCACATTACGCCATGTTTTCATTGTTCACACTCCACATTACGCCATGTTTTCATTGTTCACACTCCACATTACGTCATGTTTTCATTGTTCACACTCCACATTACGTCATGTTTTCATTGTTCACACTCCACATTACGTCATGTTTTCATTGTTCACACTCCACATTACGTCATGTTTTCATTGTTCACACTCCACATTACGTCATGTTTTCATTGTTCACACTCCACATTACGCCATGTTTTCATTGTTCATACTCCACATTACGTCATGTTTTCATTGTTCACACTCCACATTACGTCATGTTTTCATTGTTCACACTCCACATTACGCCATGTTTTCATTGTTCATACTCCACATTACGTCATGTTTTCATTGTTCACACTCCACATTACGTCATGTTTTCATTGTTCATACTCCACATTACGTCATGTTTTCATTGTTCACACTCCACATTACGTCATGTTTTCATTGTTCATACTCCACATTACGTCATGTTTTCATTGTTCACACTCCACATTACGTCATGTTTTCATTGTTCATACTCCACATTACGCCATGTTTTCATTGTTCACACTCCACATTACGCCATGTTTTCATTGTTCATACTCCACATTACGTCATGTTTTCATTGTTCACACTCCACATTACGCCATGTTTTCATTGTTCATACTCCACATTACGCCATGTTTTCATTGTTCATACTCCACATTACGTCACGTTTTTATTGTTCATACTCCACATTACGCCATGTTTTCATTGTTCACACTCCACATTACGTCATGTTTTCATTGTTCACACTCCACATTACGTCATGTTTTCATTGTTCACACTCCACATTACGTCATGTTTTCATTGTTCACATTCCACATTACGTCATGTTTTCATTGTTCATACTCCACATTACGTCGTGTTTTCATTGTTCACACTCCACATTACGTCATGTTTTCATTGTTCACACTCCACATTACGTCATGTTTTCATTGTTCACACTCCACATTACGTCATGTTTTCATTGTTCACATTCCACATTACGTCGTGTTTTTATTGTTCACACTCCACATTACGTCATGTTTTTATTGTTCACACTCCACATTTTAAACTTCGTGTTTTTATTGTTCACACTCCACATTACGTCATGTTTCATTGTTCACACTCCACATTAAGCTGTGTCGTGATTTACCACACTAGACTCCCGTGGTAATTATATAGATCTGCCTTTATCTCCCGCGCTGTGCTGCGCCTCCCGCCAAGCTCATCAGACATCGTGCTGACCTTCGTGGCAAGAGGTTGTTCTCATATTTTCTATAGAAAATGTCGCTTACTTTCCCTCCTCCCAACTCGTCTCTTATCAGAAAATGTCAATATCAGCTGCGAATACATTGACAGTTGATCGTCGACTGGGAAGGCGTACCTCCAGGCACAAAACAGCATTATCTTAGGCTCCTTTCGGCATCCATTTGTTCTACCGTTGTCATTTTTCCCTCGACCCCTAGAAATATTTTGGTGATCAATATATAGGTTTGAAACTACAGCAAAATATGAGGACACTCGAATGAATGTATAATTATCAGGCGTGCATCTCAAAGACAATCCATCATTTGTAGGTGACTGGTGAAATCGATTAAAGAATTGTGGTGTACAGGAGAAATTATTGGTAGCGCTCTCAGAAACTAGGCTTTTCTCCACATATTACCACGCCATGATAAATGGCGAGAGCAGACGATAACACGAGTTTTCTATGTTGTCACCATCATTCAAGTCGACTCCTTTCTTGGATTCGTTTCCGAGCCTGCCATTCAGCCTCGTTCTCACCTAAACTGTTCGACTGTTGTCGGCTTCCATAATGTTATATCTCCATACAGTAGTCTATTGTTATCGCCGTTGTGGATAACACCAATTACTGGAGTTATTCCCGCGGAATTTCCAGGTCTCCTTTTAATCAGATTGAATAATGATTACGTTTTTTACATACACTGCGCGCGAATAAAATAACAATGTTTAAGCCGAAAACGAAAATACCAAAATAGGAAATCGAAATGAGGTGAAATAATGCTTACAATATTGATGTGGACTGTGTATTCTATAAAAAAATCCTCTTTATACATGTATGATAATCTACATCAAAATTTAACACATGAAAATATTTTTACTACAGAAACACTGCTCACTCTCTGGAATAAGAAAACATTTCATTTTCACAGAATCCGAATATATTTTCATTATAATATTTAATAGTATGTGCATTCTGTAAAATAATACAATGTATATATGACATTCTCTAAACAATTGAATTGTATATATGACATTCTCTAAACAATTGAATTGTATATATGACATTCTCTAAGCAATTGAATTGTATATATGACATTCTCTAAGCAATTGAATTGTATATATTACATTCTCTAAACAATTGAATTGCATATATGACATTCTCTAAACAATTGAATTGCATATATGACATTCTCTAAACAATTGAATTGTATATATGACATTCTCTAAACAATTGAATTGTATATAGGACATTTTGTAAACAATTACATTGTATATATATGTCTGTCTGTGTGCGTACGTGCGTTCTATACATCTGTGTATTCAAATAGGACCTCACGACACGTACATCTGTGTATTCAAATAGGACCTCACGACACGTACATCTGTGTATTCAAATAGGACCTCACGACACGTACATCTCTGTATTCAAACAGGACCTCATGACACGTACATCTGTGTATTCAAACAGGACCTCACGACACGTACATCTCTGTATTCAAATAGGGCCTCACGACACGTACATCTGTGTATTCAAATAGGACCTCACGACACGTACATCTGTGTATTCAAACAGGACCTCACGACACGTACATCTCTGTATTCAAACAGGACCTCACGACACGTACATCTCTGTATTCAAACAGGACCTCACAACACGTACATCTCCGTATTCAAATAGGACCTCACAACACGTACATCTGTGTATTCAAACAGGACCTCACGACACGTACATCTGTGTATTCAAACAGGACCTCACGACACGTACATCTGTGTATTCAAACAGGACCTCACGACACGTACATCTCCGTATTCAAACAGGACCTCACGACACGTACATCTGTGTATTCAAATAGGACCTCACGACACGTACATCTCTGTATTCAAACAGGACCTCATGACACGTACATCTGTGTATTCAAACAGGACCTCACGACACGTACATCTCTGTATTCAAATAGGGCCTCACGACACGTACATCTGTGTATTCAAATAGGACCTCACGACACGTACATCTGTGTATTCAAACAGGACCTCACGACACGTACATCTCTGTATTCAAACAGGACCTCACGACACGTACATCTCTGTATTCAAACAGGACCTCACAACACGTACATCTCCGTATTCAAATAGGACCTCACAACACGTACATCTGTGTATTCAAACAGGACCTCACGACACGTACATCTGTGTATTCAAACAGGACCTCACGACACGTACATCTGTGTATTCAAACAGGACCTCACGACACGTACATCTCCGTATTCAAACAGGACCTCACGACACGTACATCTCTGTATTCAAATAGGGCCTCACGACACGTACATCTCTGTATTCAAATAGGGCCTCACGACACGTACATCTGTGTATTCAAATAGGACCTCACGACACGTACATCTGTGTATTCAAATAGGACCTCACGACACGTACATCTGTGTATTCAAACAGGACCTCACGACACGTACATCTGTGTATTCAAATAGGACCTCACGACACGTACATCTGTGTATTCAAACAGGACCTCACGACACGTACATCTGTGTATTCAAACAGGACCTCACGACACGTACATCTCCGTATTCAAACAGGACCTCACGACACGTACATCTGTGTATTCAAATAGGACCTCACGACACGTACATCTCTGTATTCAAACAGGACCTCATGACACGTACATCTGTGTATTCAAACAGGACCTCACGACACGTACATCTCTGTATTCAAATAGGGCCTCACGACACGTACATCTGTGTATTCAAATAGGACCTCACGACACGTACATCTGTGTATTCAAACAGGACCTCACGACACGTACATCTCTGTATTCAAACAGGACCTCACGACACGTACATCTCTGTATTCAAACAGGACCTCACAACACGTACATCTCCGTATTCAAATAGGACCTCACAACACGTACATCTGTGTATTCAAACAGGACCTCACGACACGTACATCTGTGTATTCAAACAGGACCTCACGACACGTACATCTGTGTATTCAAACAGGACCTCACGACACGTACATCTCCGTATTCAAACAGGACCTCACGACACGTACATCTCTGTTTTCAAATAGGGCCTCACGACACGTACATCTCTGTATTCAAATAGGGCCTCACGACACGTACATCTGTGTATTCAAGTAGGACCTCACGACACGTACATCTGTGTATTCAAATAGGACCTCACGACACGTACATCTGTGTATTCAAACAGGACCTCACGACACGTACATCTCTGTATTCAAATAGGACCTCACGACACGTACATCTGTGTATTCAAACAGGACCTCACGACACGTACATCTGTGTATTCAAATAGGACCTCACGACACGTACATCTCTGTATTCAAATAGGGCCTCACGACACGTACATCTGTGTATTCAAATAGGACCTCACGACACGTACATCTGTGTATTCAAATAGGACCTCACGACACGTACATCTGTGTATTCAAACAGGACCTCACGACACGTACATCTCTGTATTCAAATAGGACCTCACGACACGTACATCTGTGTATTCAAACAGGACCTCACGACACGTACATCTGTGTATTCAAATAGGACCTCACGACACGTACATCTGTGTATTCAAACAGGACCTCACGACACGTACATCTGTGTATTCAAACAGGACCTCACGACACGTACATCTCCGTATTCAAACAGGACCTCACGACACGTACATCTGTGTATTCAAATAGGACCTCACGACACGTACATCTCTGTATTCAAACAGGACCTCATGACACGTACATCTGTGTATTCAAACAGGACCTCACGACACGTACATCTCTGTATTCAAATAGGGCCTCACGACACGTACATCTGTGTATTCAAACAGGACCTCACGACACGTACATCTGTGTATTCAAACAGGACCTCACGACACGTACATCTCTGTATTCAAACAGGACCTCACGACACGTACATCTGTGTATTCAAACAGGACCTCACGACACGTACATCTCCGTATTCAAACAGGACCTCACGACACGTACATCTGTGTATTCAAATAGGACCTCACGACACGTACATCTCTGTATTCAAACAGGACCTCATGACACGTACATCTGTGTATTCAAACAGGACCTCACGACACGTACATCTCTGTATTCAAATAGGGCCTCACGACACGTACATCTGTGTATTCAAATAGGACCTCACGACACGTACATCTGTGTATTCAAACAGGACCTCACGACACGTACATCTCTGTATTCAAACAGGACCTCACGACACGTACATCTCTGTATTCAAACAGGACCTCACAACACGTACATCTCCGTATTCAAATAGGACCTCACAACACGTACATCTGTGTATTCAAACAGGACCTCACGACACGTACATCTGTGTATTCAAACAGGACCTCACGACACGTACATCTGTGTATTCAAACAGGACCTCACGACACGTACATCTCCGTATTCAAACAGGACCTCACGACACGTACATCTCTGTTTTCAAATAGGGCCTCACGACACGTACATCTCTGTATTCAAATAGGGCCTCACGACACGTACATCTGTGTATTCAAGTAGGACCTCACGACACGTACATCTGTGTATTCAAATAGGACCTCACGACACGTACATCTGTGTATTCAAACAGGACCTCACGACACGTACATCTCTGTATTCAAATAGGACCTCACGACACGTACATCTGTGTATTCAAACAGGACCTCACGACACGTACATCTGTGTATTCAAATAGGACCTCACGACACGTACATCTCTGTATTCAAATAGGGCCTCACGACACGTACATCTGTGTATTCAAATAGGACCTCACGACACGTACATCTGTGTATTCAAATAGGACCTCACGACACGTACATCTGTGTATTCAAACAGGACCTCACGACACGTACATCTCTGTATTCAAATAGGACCTCACGACACGTACATCTGTGTATTCAAACAGGACCTCACGACACGTACATCTGTGTATTCAAATAGGACCTCACGACACGTACATCTGTGTATTCAAACAGGACCTCACGACACGTACATCTGTGTATTCAAACAGGACCTCACGACACGTACATCTCCGTATTCAAACAGGACCTCACGACACGTACATCTGTGTATTCAAATAGGACCTCACGACACGTACATCTCTGTATTCAAACAGGACCTCATGACACGTACATCTGTGTATTCAAACAGGACCTCACGACACGTACATCTCTGTATTCAAATAGGGCCTCACGACACGTACATCTGTGTATTCAAATAGGACCTCACGACACGTACATCTGTGTATTCAAACAGGACCTCACGACACGTACATCTCTGTATTCAAACAGGACCTCACGACACGTACATCTCTGTATTCAAACAGGACCTCACAACACGTACATCTCCGTATTCAAATAGGACCTCACAACACGTACATCTGTGTATTCAAACAGGACCTCACGACACGTACATCTGTGTATTCAAACAGGACCTCACGACACGTACATCTGTGTATTCAAACAGGACCTCACGACACGTACATCTCCGTATTCAAACAGGACCTCACGACACGTACATCTCTGTATTCAAATAGGGCCTCACGACACGTACATCTCTGTATTCAAATAGGGCCTCACGACACGTACATCTGTGTATTCAAGTAGGACCTCACGACACGTACATCTGTGTATTCAAATAGGACCTCACGACACGTACATCTGTGTATTCAAACAGGACCTCACGACACGTACATCTCTGTATTCAAATAGGACCTCACGACACGTACATCTGTGTATTCAAACAGGACCTCACGACACGTACATCTGTGTATTCAAATAGGACCTCACGACACGTACATCTGTGTATTCAAATAGGACCTCACGACACGTACATCTGTGTATTCAAACAGGACCTCACGACACGTACATCTGTGTATTCAAACAGGACCTCACGACACGTACATCTCTGTATTCAAACAGGACCTCACAACACGTACATCTGTGTATTCAAACAGGACCTCACGACACGTACATCTGTGTATTCAAATAGGGCCTCACGACACGTACATCTGTGTATTCAAATAGGACCTCACGACACGTACATCTGTGTATTCAAATAGGACCTCACGACACGTACATCTCTGTATTCAAACAGGACCTCATGACACGTACATCTGTGTATTCAAACAGGACCTCACGACACGTACATCTCTGTATTCAAATAGGGCCTCACGACACGTACATCTGTGTATTCAAATAGGACCTCACGACACGTACATCTGTGTATTCAAACAGGACCTCACGACACGTACATCTCTGTATTCAAACAGGACCTCACGACACGTACATCTCTGTATTCAAACAGGACCTCACAACACGTACATCTCCGTATTCAAATAGGACCTCACAACACGTACATCTCTGTATTCAAACAGGACCTCACGACACGTACATCTGTGTATTCAAACAGGACCTCACGACACGTACATCTGTGTATTCAAACAGGACCTCACGACACGTACATCTCCGTATTCAAACAGGACCTCACGACACGTACATCTCTGTATTCAAATAGGGCCTCACGACACGTACATCTCTGTATTCAAATAGGGCCTCACGACACGTACATCTGTGTATTCAAATAGGACCTCACGACACGTACATCTGTGTATTCAAATAGGACCTCACGACACGTACATCTGTGTATTCAAACAGGACCTCACGACACGTACATCTCTGTATTCAAACAGGACCTCACGACACGTACATCTGTGTATTCAAATAGGACCTCACGACACGTACATCTGTGTATTCAAATAGGACCTCACAACACGTACATCTCTGTATTCAAATAGGGCCTCACGACACGTATATCTGTGTATTCAAACAGGACCTCACGACACGTACATCTCTGTATTCAAACAGGACCTCGTATCACGTACATCTGTGTATTCAAATAGGACCTCACGACACGTACATCTCTGTATTCAAACAGGACCTCACGACACGTACATCTTGATGAGAGATGTTAATTCAAAAAGGATCAAGATAGTTTTGTCACTAGCAGAGAGGCATATCCAATGCTACAAACTATATCAGAGAGGCATATCCAATGCTACAAACTATATCAGAGAGGCATATCCAATGCTACAAACTATATCAGAGATGTGTATTCAAAAGAAGTTGAAGACATGCTCATTTTGACATTGTTTTTCTGAACATCTGTATTCAGAAAGGAATAAGTTAACTATATAAAAAATTATATGCAAATTACGGTATTTATTACAATGATTTTTTTCATGTGATTATATGGATGACTTAAGGTCTACAATGCTGTTTCATTTTCGTGATTGTTTAAGGGGGATACGATTTGCATTTATATGGCCTTAGATTCTCAATATATCCAGAAAATCGGGCTTAAGTTCGAGCGAGATTATAAAATACTTGCATATCAATATGGCTGTTCAATATGCGTTCTTTAATCAAGCAAAGTCTCACATATTTCTGTTAAATATGTAAAATAATTTCCTGGTCGTCTTCAAAGATAACCCCAAAGTCAGACGAGAACGGACTCTTTAAATGAGTAATTAATTAATTAATAATCAATAGGACAGTAATTAAAGGATAAGCAGTCACGTGATCTATTAGGTTTGTTCCCCTTTCTCCCACTTTTTGGGGATCAAAAGAATTCTACACGAAAAAAATGGCACGCCAATTATAGTCTGTTCTAGGAATGTGCATATGTACAGGTAGGTATTTATACCTGTATAGTATCTCATTATCAAGTCATACTACATGTACTATATAAGATCACAATATATCCGTTTATTATATTAAAGGCGGCTGTCGATGTTTCGGTATTGGTGTATATCTTTCATTTATTTTTTTTTAAATTTATTTTTATTATTTCTATATAATGATTTTTGTAATAATGATATTTTCCAGATTCATCTAACCAAGTTCAATATCAGAGCTTAATACAAAAATTCTGAAGCATATGGCAATTAATATGAAGAGAAAGAATGATAGTATTGTACGCCAGTTTTTTCTACAGTATAATTCAATACTTGCACGTATACAGAGAATACACTAGTACAGAACATTTACATCATTGTACGTGATATGTGCCCGAAGTGGAAAATGCTAAAGTAAAAAGCATACTTAGAATATTTAACACTAGACATTGGCTGATTAAAAATTAAATGAAACACACAATTATATAATAGTAATTAGCAGTTAATAGTTATTGTCTACATGTATACAAGGAATACTTGGTATATACACTCAGCACCGGACAATGGATGATAGATCATTCATGAAATTTTAATATGTATACACCACTAGTAATACTTGGCCGTGGACGAAGGGTGATTAATTAATCAAAAAATTAAATATGCATACACAACTAGTAATACTTGGCCCTGGACGAAGGGTGATTAATTAATCAAAAAATTAAACATGCATACACAACTAGTAATACTTGGCCCTGGACGATGGACGATTAATTAATCAAAAAAATTAAACATGCATACACAACTAGTAATACTTGGCCCTGGACGATGGACGATTAATTAATCAAAAAATTAAACATGCATACACAACTAGTAATACTTGGCCCTGGACGATGGGTGATTAATTAATAAAAAAATTAAACATGCATACACAACTAATAAAATAGCCGTAGTTATTTTGTCCTGGGGTCCTGTATGTATCCATTGTAGGCGATGTTCTTGTACCGAAGAAATTTTATCCGAATCTGCATTTGCCTCGTTAATTGTTGACAGGGAAGAGTGATAGACATAGCCATCCTGATGTTTGTATACTTACAAATCAGACAGCTTAAACACTGATATCAATAGTTTAATCCAACAGTAATATTTATCAAATGTAATGACGAAGTATTATATTAATGAAAACCAAGATATTCATTTATGGGGTGATCAATCGCTAAACACTGAGGAAAATGAAGAAATATCCATTTCTGCGTAGAATTTCATTTGTAACAGTAACAGATTTTAATAATGTCAATATTTGATTAGTTTTCAAACACCACTGAGGTTACATCAAATTTTCCAGAATCGAAAGTATCAAATATGTAATCAACTGAAGTATTCTGTTGAGAAGATAATTTGTCAATCTCATTATTGTGTGCAATAAATGTCCATTATTTAACGCCATAATCGTGTTTTAGGAAAGGAATTAGTATCTAGCTTTTAGCTTGTTTTCCAATCCTATATAAATATATGATTTGTAATCAGTTAAGTTAATAAGTATCAAGAAAAATATCAGCGATATTTAGCCATGTTGATAAGGGTTATCGGATAGTAGTAAATAATGTGGTTTTGTTCCGCATTTTTAATCATTTCAAACAGTGAAATATCTATAATATATAAAGTCGTTGTACTATAGCTGTCTTCTGCAAATCTAGTTGATGAAAATGGTATATGGTATATAAAAATTGATTAAATAGTAATGAAATGAGATGATTTCAAAGTTTGTGTAAAATAGAGGTAAAACCATGTAATGTCGGAGAATACAGGTAAAATCCAGGTAATGAGGGAGAACACAGGTAAAATCCAGGTAAGGTATATAATATATATGAAGCAGACTATAATGACTGTCACAACATACCTGTCCCTACGTTATTTTTTTTTTTAAAGTGGAAGAAAGGAGAACACACCGATTTATTACGTCACTCCATCTGTTGGGGTGTTTGTTATTGTTACCACGCGTTTGTTGTTTTGTTTTGTTGGATTTTTGTTTCAAGAACACTTATAAAAGAAAACATGGCAGTTTGGTTTGGTTCATTATTTTAACTTCCTATTAACAGTCAGGGTCATTTAAGGATGTACCAGGGTTTGGAGGTGGAGGAAAGCCGGTGTACCCGGAGAAAACCACCGGCCTACGGTCAGTACCTCGAGTTTCGAACTCGCAACCCTGAGGTGGAGGGCTAGTGATATTAAAGTGTTGGGACACTTTAACCACTCGGCCACCGCGGCAGACTAGAAAGAAAGGGGTCAATATAAAACAAAGGGGAAAATAAAGATGGCCAATTGTTACCATGGGGACAGCAATCGATTTTGGTCTCTTGAATATCCCCTTAATAGGAGTCACTGAAGAAAATCCCAAATTCTGTAGGGGCCCCACGTTAAGTCGTCCTCTACGATCAGCGGGCCTTATTATTGAGCTCTTCAATGTCTCTTGAACAGAGGACCTGGGAGTAGACGGACTCCCTGTCTCTAGAATATTAAAATTATGAATAAAATTGAGCTTTATTATTTTGATCCCTATGATATGTCTGATTCTAAGTTTCAAACTAGGGGCAGATAATTTAATATTAGAATTTAGCTTGGCAATTATTAACAAAAAAAACCCCAAAAAACTGGGGGTCTGGTGGCCAGTCTTACCACGGAGAAATCACCCCCACAATCCTACAGGGGTAAGGGCATACTAAGTCGCCTCTTACAACATTTCTCTGCTTCTCCACGGGTTAGATCGACCAACGTACATCAGTACAATACTTTCGATCAGATAGCAGCCTACTGTACCTACCACGGACGGAAGGCAACAAATGCTACGATTTTCCATAATATCAATTTTCCAGTCAACTGAGCAATATGTTGGCTAAACATATCGGCCTCTGTATTTCCGATAAATTATATATATAATTTACAACCCGGACGGAAGGTTGTGACTTGTATAACAACTTACAGAATATTGACGTCTTGTTATAAAATACTCATGAATTATTTTGTACAACAAATTTGAAAGTTTGAAAAGATTATGCGCTTTTCTCCATTTTATTATGCAAACATTTCAGTCTCCATGTTAACTATACCAGTGCTATCTATTGTCTAATGTTAATTATTTGTGTTATATATGATCTGAGTGTCAAATAAAAACTTCTGTTAACAATATCCTTATATAAAGCGGTAGATGTGTGTTACCGATATTTCTCCCGGACTTTGTACTGCTAAATAGCTTAACAAGAGGCCCATGGGCCTTAACGGTCACCTGAGATTTGAAATATTTCAGTTAATTTAATTGACCCTTTTGAGCCCACCCATCAGCCCCTAGGGGTCAGTCAGGGCCAACAGGTGTATACCATTAAGCTGTCATCCAATGCTGATAATGTTAACAAAGTTAGAATGAATTCCGATAGAAATCAAACAAATAATAGTCAAAAATGTGATTTCCCTATATAAACTATAGTAAAATCTACCCCCTCCCCAGGGGCAAACTTGTGACCCCAGGGTCATGACGTTCATTACATTAGTAAAGCATTATAAGACCCTTCCACCTATGAAGAGTATTTGATTCTGTCTTAACTGGGTCTTGAGAAGAAGATCTTTGAAATTTTAGTCTATTTGACCCTTTTTAGCCCCGCCCATCAGCCCCTGGGGGTCAGTCAGGGCCAACATGTGCATACCATCAAACTGCCATCGAAAGCTGATAATATTAACCAAATTAGAATGAATTCCAATAGAAATCCAATAAATAATAGTCAAAAATGTGATTTCCCTATATAAACTATAGTAAAGTTTACCCCCTCCCAAGGGGCAAACCCGAGACCCCAGGGTCAGGAAATTCACAATTTTGGTAAAGCACATTAAGACCCTTCCATCTATAAAGAGTGTTTGATTCCACTATGTCTGAGAGTAGAGAAGTAGATTTTTGAAGTTTTAGTCAATTTGACCCTTTTTAGCCCCGCCCATCAGCCCCTGGGGTCAGTCAGGGCCAACATGTGTATACCATCAAACTGCCATCACAAGCTGATAATGTTAACCAAATTAGAATGAATTCCAATAAAAATCCAACAAATAATAGCCAAAAATATGATTTCCCTATATAAACTATAGTAAAGTTTACCCCCTTCCCAGGGGCAAACGTGAGACCCCAAGGTCAGGAAATTCACAATTTTGGAAAAGCACCTTAAGACCCTTCCATCTATGAAGAGTGTTTGATTCCACCATATCTGAGAGTAGAGAAGAAGATTTTTGAAGTTTTTGTTAATTTGACCCTTTTTAGCCCCTCCCATTAGCCCCTGGGGGTCAGTCAGGGCCAACATGTGCATACCATCAATCTGTTATCCCATACTGATAATGTTAACCAAGTTAGAATGAATTCCAATAGAAATCCAACAAATTATAGTCAAAAATGTGATTTCCCTATATAAACTAGAGTAAAGTTTACCCCCACCCCAGGGGCAAACCTGAGACCCCTGGATCATGAAATTCACAATTTTGGTAAAGCACCTTAAGACCCTTCCATCTATGAAGAGTGTTTGATTCCACTATATCTGAGAGTAGAGAAGAAGATTTTTGAAGTTTTAGTCAATTTGAACCTTTTAGCCCCGCCCCTCAGGCCCCTTGGGGGTGGGGACCATATAATTCACAATTTCGGTTGACCTTTAGCCATAGAAGCTTCCTGCCAAATTTCATTGAATTTGGTTCAGGGGTTTTGGAGAAGAAGTTGAAAATGTAAATTGTTTACGGACGCACGACGCACGACGGACGACGGACGACGCACGACGACGGACAAAAGGGGATTAGAATAGGTCACTTGAGACTTTGTCTCAGGTGACCTAAAAAGTCAGCATGCCTTACACGAATGGTCTAAAACCATTCAGTCAACTGCACCAACTATATATTATAGAAATCTTAATAGTGTACAATATTAAATAAATTTCGATACAACAAACGTGTTCGCTGTTTCTTTATAAGTGTATAACCTTTCCCCTTTTTGAGTGTCCATGCCAACGTCAATGATAACATGAGTAAGCTAGGAAAATTCCTTTATTTAGCGACAAAACAACTTAATAACGCCATTTAATTGTTTAATTTACTATATGTCAGTCTATTTATAGCGTACATGAACTATTGTGTACTGTCATAATGACGTTATGTTCATTTTTATAATATATATGGTAATACTCAAGTGTACGTATACATATATGTGTATATTAAGCGTCATGGACATGTACTTTTGTAATTGTGAATTGTGTCATACTATATAACATTGTATTGTTTTGTAATGTCTCTCTGATGTGTTGAAAGACACAAGGAAATAAAGAATTTGAATCTGAATCAGTATGTTCACGTACTGGTATATATGGCGAGGTATGCTTATATTGGATACAGGGACGTACAAACGACGGAATATGGCCACACGGAGGTCATAAGATTGGCACATATTCTGCAGGAAGGTTAAAAACTTATTCATCATTTCTTTTTTAAAGTGATGCAATAATTAGATATTTATTGTAGAATATCGAGCCAAAGTAGTATTTCGTTCCAGAAATAGCCGCAATGTCACGGTCTCTCCAACTCACCATCTACTACATTGAGACCCCACCTCAAAATGGCCCATGCTGTGACTACCTCACTACACAACATGCGTGAGGCCCGTCGCATGCCATTCAGAGCAATCAGTGTCTTGTCCGAGGACACAAGCACGACCCATTTCTCAGTTTCCAGTGATACATATTTAACCGACATATTTAAATATATATATGCGCGTGCGGTCTAGAGATATGATGATTTTTCAGTCGATCAGCAGTTACTTCATATTCGCAAAGCAAGAGTTACACTGCGCTAAGCTCAAATGCGGTTTAGCGTAGTGTAACCGGCCCTTGGTTGGCGAAGATGCCGTCACTGATATTAGACTTGCTGATCTGTTAGAGTTACTTCCCTTCATTTACTTGTCGGTCAATGAGTGCCCAGAAGCAGGTCTCTGAAGGCAGTCGGAGTTACTTCCCCTTCTAACGGTCGATGAGGATTAATGCTAACTAAATCTACACAATCCCTATTCCAGTCTGTCTCGGATTTAACTAGAAGTATACATACCGGGGCCTAGTCATACAGCCTACGTTCTTCACTTGTGTACAGTGTCCTCCTTTTTAAACATCATGAGTGATTTGATTGTGAACTGAGGTAAGTTATTGCAGAAACATGTATAAGGGAGATTAGGGCCTAGTTACATATGTTTCTGGTTATTGTGATGGTAACAATCTCAACTTAATAGAAAAATTTTCGAAGGAGAAAATCAAGCAGTAGATTCAAACTGAATGTGAATAAACGAAAACAAAAATTGATGCTGAAAATAAAACCAGATCCCAGAGGAATCTTGGTGCCCACCATTTAATTATCTTTTGGTTTTTTATTTCAGACTGATCTTTTTTCTGTTTTTCCTTCTTTTCCTCTTAATAATCTGATAACAAGAACAAGTGAACACATGAAGTTTGAGAAATATCCTTCCAGTACTTTTCAAGAAATAGCGATAACAAGCTTCAATTCACAAAATCCAAGATGGCCTCCTGTCAGACATTTTGTTTTCCTAATCAAAAATCTAAATTGAATTGGCACAACAAGGGCCCCCCGGAAACATACTAAACACATGAAGCTTTAGGAATATCCCTCAAGTACTTTTCACGAAAAAGCAATGACAAGTTTCAATTCTCAAAATAAAGATGGCCACCTGTTGGTCATTTTGTTTTTCTGATCAAAAATTAAAATTGAATTGGCGCAACTAACTTTCTTAGGATCAAGGGAACCTTCACATGAAGTTTGAAAAATATCCCTCCAGAATTTCAAGAAATAGTGAAAACAATTTTCAATTCTCAAAATCCAAGATGGCCACCTCTCAGCCATATTGTTTTTCTGATAAAAAATTCTCAATTGAACTGGCACAATTTCTCTTTACGATAATAACTGATGTGATGTGTAATAATAACAAAATATTCATCACCATTGTAAACACAGTGCTAGTCTTTATTACTACAATACCTTGATGACAACTATGTATATAATTTATAACAATCATCAACAAAGTCAATTTTATGTAGTTACAACACTTATAACAGGATAATGTAATGTTAAATTGAAAGTTAGAAAATTCAACTACAATAATTTATTAATATAACTTGAAAAATCTATACAATAATAAATAACTACCAAAATGTGAAACTACATGTACCATACTTTGATAAGACAAACATACAACTTCACTTTCATGTGACAATATTAGAATGTAAAACATCAATAATAACTTATCACAATTTGAATTTATTAAAGTTTGTGCGTTTTTAGGTTCAGTCTGAACTTGTTCTATTGAATCAGCTAGTTATCTGTGCTGCCATTTTTTCTGAAATCTACAGGAGGGGAGAAGTCTACAAATATAAAATTCTGTGTGCCTTCATACAGTATGGGTCAGGGATGTCTACAAACATCATGTATGTCTACAAACATGTCTACAAACATCAGGGATGTCTACAAACATGTCTACAAACATTAGGGATGTCTACAAACATCAGGGATGTCTACAAACATATCTACAAACATCAGGGATGTCTACAAATATCAGGGATGTCTACCAACGTCAGGGATGTCTACAAACATCAGGTATGTCTACAAACACGTCTACAAACATCAGGGATATCTACAAACGTCAGGGATGTCTACAAACATCAGGGATGTCTACAGATATCAGGGATGTCTACAAACATCAGGTATGTCTACAAACATGTCTACAAACATAAGGGATGTCTACAAACATCAGGGATATCTACAAACACGTCTACAAACATCAGGGATATCTACAAACACGTCTACAAACATAAGGGATGTCTACAAACACGTCTACAAACATCAGGGATGTCTACAAATATCAGGGATGTCTACAAACATCAGGGATGTCTACAAACACGTCTACAAACATCAGGGATATCTACAAACACGTCTACAAACATAAGGGATGTCTACAAACACGTCTACAAACATCAGGGATGTCTACAAACACGTCTACAAACATCAGGGATGTCTACAAACATATCTACAAACATCAGGGATGTCTACAAACATAAGGGATGTCTACAAACATCAGGGATATCTACAAACACGTCTACAAACATCAGGGATATCTACAAACACGTCTACAAACATAAGGGATGTCTACAAACACGTCTACAAACATCAGGGATGTCTACAAACACGTCTACAAACATCAGGGATGTCTACAAACATATCTACAAACATCAGGGATGTCTACAAACACGTCTACAAACATCAGGGATGTCTACAAACATCAGGGATATCTACAAACACGTCTACAAACACGTCTACAAACATCAGGGATGTCTACAAACATATCTACAAACATCAGGGATGTCTACAAACACGTCTACAAACATCAGGGATGTCTACAAACACGTCTACAAACATCAGGGATGTCTACAAACATCAGGGATGTCTACAAACACGTCTACAAACATCAGGGATGTCTACAAACATGTCTACAAACATCAGGGATGTCTACAAACACGTCTACAAACATCAGGGATGTCTACAAACACGTCTACAAACATCAGGGATGTCTACAAACATCAGGGATGTCTACAAATATCAGGGATATCTACAAACATCAGGGATGTCTACAAACGTCAGGGGTGTCTACAAATATCAGGGATGTCTACAAACATGTCTACAAACATCAGGGATATCTACAAACATCAGGGATATCTACAAACATCAGGGATATCTACAAACATCAGGGATGTCTACAAACATCAGGGATGTCTACAAACATGTCTACAAACATCAGGGATATCTACAAACATCAGGGATGTCTACAAACATCAGGGATGTCTACAAACACGTCTACAAACATCAGGGATGTCTACAAACACGTCTACAAACATCAGGGGTGTCTACAAACATCAGGGATATCTACAAACACGTCTACAAACATAAGGGATGTCTACAAACACGTCTACAAACATCAGGGATGTCTACAAACATCAGGGATGTCTACAAATATCAGGGGTGTCTACAAATATCAGGGATATCTACAAACATCAGGGGTGTCTACAAATATCAGGGATGTCTACAAACATGTCTACAAACATCAGGGATATCTACAAACATCAGGGATATCTACAAACATCAGGGATGTCTACAAACATCAGGGATGTCTACAAACATGTCTACAAACATCAGGGATATCTACAAACATCAGGGATGTCTACAAACATCAGGGATGTCTACAAACATGTCTACAAACATCAGGGATGTCTACAAACATGTCTACAAACATGTCTACAAACATCAGGGATGTCTACAAACATCAGGGGTGTCTACAAACATGTCTACAAACATGTCTACAAACATAAGGGATGTCTACAAACATGTCTACAAATATCAGGGATATCTACAAACATCAGGGGTGTCTACAAATATCAGGGATGTCTACAAACATGTCTACAAACATCAGGGATATCTACAAACATCAGGGATGTCTACAAACATCAGGGATGTCTACAAACATCAGGGATGTCTACAAACATGTCTACAAACATCAGGGATATCTACAAACATCAGGGATGTCTACAAACATCAGGGATGTCTACAAACATGTCTACAAACATCAGGGATGTCTACAAACATGTCTACAAACATGTCTACAAACATCAGGGATGTCTACAAACATCAGGGATGTCTACAAATATCAGGGATATCTACAAACATGTCTACAAACATGTCTACAAACATCAGGGATGTCTACAAACATCAGGGATGTCTACAAACATCAGGGGTGTCTACAAACACGTCTACAAACATGTCTACAAACATGTCTACAAACATCAGGGATGTCTACAAACATCAGGGATGTCTACAAATATCAGGGATATCTACAAACATGTCTACAAACATGTCTACAAACATCAGGGATGTCTACAAACATCATGGGTGTCTACAAACATGTCTACAAACATCAGGGATGTCTACAAATATCAGGGATATCTACAAACATGTCTACAAACATGTCTACAAACATCAGGGATGTCTACAAACATCAGGGATGTCTACAAACATGTCTACAAATATCAGGAATGTCTACAAACATGTCTACAAACATCAGGGATGTCTACAAACATTAGGGATGTCTACAAATATCAGGGATGTCTACAAATATCAGGGATATCTACAAACATCAGGGATGTCTACAAACATGTCTACAAACATCAGGGATGTCTACAAACACGTCTACAAACATCAGGGATGTCTACAAACATCAGGGATGTCTACAAACACGTCTACAAACATCAGGGATATCTACAAACACGTCTACAAACATCAGGGATGTCTACAAACATGTCTACAAACATCAGGGATGTCTACAAACATATCTACAAACATCAGGGATGTCTACAAACATCAGGGATGTCTACAAACACGTCTACAAACATCAGGGATATCTACAAACATCAGGGATGTCTACAAACATCTGGGATGTCCACAAACATCAGGGATGTCTACAAACGTCAGGGATGTCTACAAACATCAGGGATGTTTTTAAACCCGTTTAAAAACATCAGGGGTTTTTACAAATTACAGGGGGTTACCAAAAAAATGGTTTCAAAAAAAAGGGGGTATCTACAAACATCAGGGATGTCTACAAACATGTCTACAAACATCAGGGATGTCTACAAACGTCAGGGATGTCTACAAACATGTCTACAAACATCAGGGATGTCTACAAACACGTCTACAAACATCAGGGATGTCTACAAACATCAGGGATGTCTACAAACATCAGGGATATCTACAAACATGTCTACAAACATCAGGGATGTCTACAAACATCAGGGATGTCTACAAACATATCTACAAACATCAGGGATGTCTACAAACATCAGGGATGTCTACAAACATCAGGGATATCTACAAACATGTCTACAAACATCAGGGATGTCTACAAACATCAGGGATGTCTACAAATATGTCTACAAACATCAGGGATGTCTGCAAACATCAGGGATGTCTACAAACATGTCTACAAACATCAGGGATGTCTACAAACATCAGGGATGTCTACAAATATGTCTACAAACATCAGGGGTGTCTACAAACATCAGGGATGTCTACAAACATCAGGGATGTCTACAAACGTCAATGATGTCTACAAACATGTCTACAAATATTAGGGATGTCTACAAACATCAGGGATATCTACAAACATGTCTACAAACATCAGGGATATCTACAAACATGTCTACAAACATCAGGGATGTCTACTAACATGTCTACAAACATCAGGGATGTCTACAAACATCAGGGATGTCTACAAACATCAGGGATGTCTACAAACATGTCTACAAACGTCAGGGATGTCTACAAACACGTCTACAAACATCAGGGATATCTACAAACATCAAGGATGTCTACTCATTACTAGATGGGAAAGTTGATCAATTGGGATTTGTCTACAATGATGTTGATCAAGTGGAATTGTCTACAAATATGTTGATCAAGTGGAATTTGTCTACAATGATGTTGAGCAAGTGGAATTTTTCTACAAATATGTTGATCAAGTGGGATTTGTCTACAATGTTGATCAAGTGGAATTGTCTACAAATATGTTGATCAAGTGGAATTGTCTACAAATATGTTGATCAAGTGGAATTGTCTACAAATATATTGATCAAGTGGAATTGTCTACAAATATGTTGATCAAGTGGAATTTGTCTACAATGATGTTGAGCAAGTGGAATTTTTCTACAAATATGTTGATCAAGTGGGATTTGTCTACAACGCTGATCAAGTGGAATTTTTCTACAAATATGTTGATCAAGTGGAATTGTCTACAAATATGTTGATCAAGTGGGATTTGTCTACAATGTTGATCAAGTGGAATTGTCTACAAATATGTTGATCAAGTGGAATTGTCTACAATGATGTTGATCAAGTAGGATTGTCTACAATTATGATCAAGTAGGATTTGTCTAGATCTATAATGATAAAGAGTTGCAGTGATATCTGTCTGATTAAAATACAGATCATCATTACACTTTGTTATGTAGTGTATAATGATAATCTGTATTTCAATCTGACTGCAGTGACATCTGAAGTCACTAAGAGTCAGGACTTTCTACAAGAAACTGCTGTGAAATGCTGTCTAATTTCTCCATGAATGTCGTCTCCTCTTCCTTGGTTGACCTGGTCCAGGCGAGCGGTAAATGTGTCGATACTGGTTTCCTGTCTGTATACAGAAAAAAAAGATTTATTCAGGAACACATTTATCAAGTTATTCATTAAAGTAATACAAAAATATATGAAGATTATAAAACAAAAGTCCCCATTGGCCTGTATCATTCACCTGTTATGTCAAGTGGAGACTACTTGAACACCAAATTAATAATTTTTCTACAGTCGCTGTTACAAGTCAAATACCATTACCCTAAGATTTTAATATTCTGGACCAAATAACTTCAACATCTGCACAAATGACACCTGTGACATCAAAAGCCATTTGTTTAACACATTAAATAGGGAGAAAATCATAAACATGTGCCCTGTATATTTTCAATGTTAAATGATGGTGTTTTGACTACCGGTATGTGACCTTGGTTTTGTTTCCTGGTTCAATGCCCTGTGAAAAGCCAAGGAAATTTTTAGTCCGAGTCTTCTTGAAGTAGCTTGTGGCTACCACACTGAACAACATGCAGGAGGTCCCTTCGCATGCCATCCAGTGCAATTAGTGTAAAGTGCCTTGCCCAAGGACACAATCATTACAGCACAGACTGGTCCATTTCTCAGCTTCCCAAGAAACACAAACACTACTGGAAGGGATTGTCGAACCCACACCTCAGATATTCAGCCGGGGTCGTACATAGCTATAGGCCAATGCTCTATCCAACTGAGTTATTGCTGCCCCTGTGTGCCCGTGTCAGTCATTCATTTCAACAAAATTGTGAGTCTTCTATTCTAGCATGTTAAAACACAGTAGTTCTGGTTAAGAGAAGCATGCCAATCATCCCTTAACCAGCTGACCTGACTTGTCAAAGGAACAGTTTTACTCAACACGCCAATAACATGAGACTTACCTTGGAAAAAAAGGCCACTGTCAAATGTGTGTACGGATTCTGATAGTGCCAGCCACACAAGGGTATCAGCTCCTTCTTCTGCTGTCCGTAGTCGAGTTTTCATCTTCTCATAGAAGTCAGGCATAGAACTTCTTACCGCTACAACAGAAAATGTATTACAGTTCTCACATCAGTTGCTGACACAATAAACAATGTTAGTATTCTGGAGTATGGACCCAGCTCGGATGTAACTTTTCTGATATAGATGTTACTTACCTGGAGTATCGGCCCAGCCCTGATGTAACTATTCTGATATAGATGTTACTTACCTGGAGTATCGGCCCAGCCTGGGTGCATACTGGAGAAATGGATGTTAGGGTACATTTTGGCGTAGTTCTCCGTCATGACAACTTGTTGACGTTTGTTTTGAGCGTACGCCATAGTTCCATCAAACGGATTCATCTTCTCAAACTGTAGATCTGACCCGTTTAGTTTCTGTACCAACATCCCACCAGATGTTACCATTATCTGAAAAATATCAAACAGAGATATTATATAGAGAAAATGTGAAGCAACATGATGGACAGAAGGAAGCAGCGACATGACAAACAAATCTAGGATAAACTGGTATAATCATAGTACAAGTTTGTAACAGACAAGATGTGTTCTGTTATTAACATGATTGTAATAAAATTATGAAAATGGAACTGAAACACAAATATTTAAGTACCATTTAAAAACAAGACAAGCTATGTCAGCTAGCAAAATGTTCCTTGGATGATTATGCTTTAAGAAATTTCCACCCAAATTACAAAATAAATAAATTAAACCTGTTTTTCTTCCCATTAGACAAGCAGTGTAATGTGGTGGTGTACATGGTTACTGTGACAAAATATTCAAACAAAAGGCCCATAGGGCCTTTATTGCTCACCGTATCACTCCCTCACCAAGAGGAGTGGATCAATCTTTTTTACAACACTGAGTACTCTTAATTAACACAATCATGCTTCGGAATTAATTTTTATCAAAATTCCTTCATGTGGACAATATATACTGCACCATATATACCCAGTTGGACCTTTTCCTCCATTTATACATCAATGGCTCTTATATGTACCCAACAATGCTACAGACCTAATTATGGCAAAATCCTTTCATCCATAAAAAAGATGAAGGAGTTGCTGAATAGATTTATCTCTATTTCTGCTACTGGGCCCTGCCCCTCTGTTCCCAGGGGGTATACCCACTATTTATACAATATTATCTCTTTCACCCCTCCAGGGCCCTGCCCCTTTGTCCCCAGGGGGTATACCCACTATTTATCTAATATTTCCTATTTTACCCCTCCAGGGCTCTGCCCCTCTGTCCCCAGGAGGTAATCCCACTATTTATCTAATATTTCCTATTTTACCCCTCCAGGGCTCTGCCCCTCTGTCCCCAGGTGTTATACCACTATTTATACAATATTTCTTCTTTTCCCCTACTGGGCCCTACCCCTCTGTCCCCAGCTGGAGGTATATTATTATTTATACAATATTTCCTTTTTCACCCCTCCAGGGCCCTGCCCCTCTGCCCCCAGGAGATATACCCACCATTTATACAACATAGAGTCCATCACACCCAACACCGATCCACACCATATTTTTTAAATATCCTTCAATCCATACACATTGTGCAGCTTCCAAAACAGCCCCTCCTTTTAATTAATAAAATACTGAATTGACTCCTCAAAATAATTTTCCAGACCAAATTTAGAAAACAAAATCGTAGAAAAATGCTTCTAAAAATGTACCTCTACTTCCTCTTTTGGACTCTGTCCCACTGCTACCTAGAGAATTTCTATACATACAGCTTTTTGTCTCTTTCCTCAAAAATGCTTCAAACCAAAATTTGGAACCCAGACAACAGAAGCCATATGCCACAGCATCAGCTCAGTGGTACTTTGGACCAAATGAGTGAAACTATTTTTATATATTGTGTATTGTTCTTACTTACCACCCTTGATTTTTCTTGTTTAGACAGCAGTGGTATCATAGCAGACGTCAACATATGTACACCTGTAATTAACAGACAATTCAAGTCAACAAAACAGACGTCAACATGTGTACACCTTTAATTAACAGACCATACATGTCAACAGAATAAATATATCCATACATTTAAAAACATACTATATCATCTGTGGTATTTGTGTATATTTTAAGGATTCTGTATTTAAACATAGCATACCCAGTGTGTTGGTGGAGAAGTTTCTCTCCAGTCCATCCTCGGAGCTGACAGTCCTTGTGTTGACCATACAGCCAGCGTTATTAATCTGCAAATGTTGAAATGTATCAAACACAGGAAATTTTAGGACATTTTACACATATTAGAAAAAAATAGCATTAATGCTGGAATAATTACCATTATTACCATTAGAATTTCTACCATTTTGGTAATAACCGTTAACATTTTCTATTATTGTAAGAGTTATTCCCCTTTGGCTTTGATCGTCGTGTACCTTCTGTTATCTGTTTAGTAATCAAAACACCATGGAGAAAGAATGTTGGGCTAGATAGCAACACCTTACAATTAAAACTCTCATGGTTCTGTTTGAAGTTTCTAAATAGTTTCAGCCAGAGCCAGAAACCTTCTACAGAAAAAGACACAAATGAATCAATACTGCAAGTCTGCAATAATTAAGTGTACTATAAAAAAAACTGGGGACATATTTACCAAGACATTCAGGGGTTTCCCTGATGAAATGAAGTTCTGAGCAAATCTGGCAACATCTCTGGGTTTAGAAATATCCAGTATATGTAGCTTCACATTCTGAAATTACAAACGTTCAAACTGCAGCGAAATTCTCTCTGGTATGAAGCTAGAAGTTAATCATGTACTTACACTAAAAACTGTTAAGTGCGTTGCCCCTAATTGTGAATCAACTCCTACAGCTAGGTAAAGAAAACGTTTTTAAGTACTCTAAATGTGGTCTATAAGGCATCAAGTAAACAAGAGGCCGAGAGGGCCTGCATCACTCCCCTGGATATTTCAGTAATCTTGTCAAAACTCTCTTATTTCAGTTATAGTCTAAGACACCAAGTAAATTTAATGTTGAAAACCCCTGTTGTGCTAATTAAGTTAGAACGATACCGCATTGTTATTACGGACCTGACACTGAGACATACACAATCCTCTGTAGGGGTGTTTACATTTTTAGTCTGACTGGTCCACGGGAACAATTAACAAGCATTAATATGTAAAACAATTCCACGTATGCATTATCGGTAAACGCAAGTACTGTAGTATGTTTGAGTTTGTTTTACTTAAATATATATTGTACAGACAAGAATTACACTTGATTATAAAAATGTCTGGCACATCCCACTTTGTCAGTATAGTTAGTTTCAAGCAAACTCCAAAATTCACTAAACTTTCAGGTTTTTTCCCTAAACAACCAAAACAAGAGGCCCAATGGGCCTTAACTGTTACCTGAGTCTAAAACATGTAACTATCTGCTTATTTACAATGTGATACAGTTCCTATACAAACAATAGTAAACTTTAGCCCCTCCCCAGGGGGAACATGAAACCAATTACGTACGGAGCTGTGAAATTTACAATTATGATAAAGCACCTTTTCCATCCATGAAGAGTATTTGATTCTACCTTATCTGGGAAATGAGACTATTTTTTTTAATTTCAGTCTATTGGTCCCCTTTTGGCCCTCCCCCTTAGTCCCTGGGTTGTAGGGACATATAATTAGCAATTTTCGCTGACCCTTGGCCCAGAAAGGTTTCTGCAAAAGTTCATCAAAATTGGTTCTGTAAGTTGATAACTTACAACAGATGACGCACAACAATGGAAAACAATGAACTGGAAAAGGTCTCTGATAATGAGCTCAATTCCCCCAGGTAACCTTAAGACATTCACGTGAAAGTATAGATTGTGATGCTCCATGTATACATTATAGACATGTGTGAATATTGATCCATTGCAAAACAAATATCACATTTCACATATCACAGTCACTAATTCTCAAAATTCACCTAAAATTATATTTATGACTTATCATATAATTCATTCTAATTTAGCTATAAACTAATTTGTAAATCAATTGGGAAAACCTTTACAAATTTTTGATATATCAATTTCTAAATATCAAAGGTTTTTAACCCAAAAACACAGAAAAAATTAAAATTCACGTAATCTGAAGAGAATGTTGAGATGGTCATACTAGTATGATACTAGAAACTGAGCTAAATCCAAAACATTAAAATCAAGCTTGCTGCTAGCATCTCTAATTTCCAGTCACTGGACCATAAATTCTGGATGATATTCCCTAAATGAAGGCTGTGAAGAAATGACCATTACATGACCTTACACAGTATATACCAAATTTGGTTTAAGTTGGACACACATTTTGAGTAATGGATCTAAATGCAAAATTTAAAAGTGAAATGTAGATGGCGCCACCATCACCACCAGAAAGGTAACACCATAATCTCATGATCACTTCCTTTGATCTGGCGAGACAAAAATGACATTCGATGATTAATATACAAACTTGATTTTGTGACTCTTCTTCCACAGCCTGGCGAGCTTCTGCTCCACGTTTTGGGTCACGACAAACCATGTGTACAGTCCCTCCTGAAAAGTTACCATATTGAATGACTGAACTAGATAATGAATTGGTCAACCGAAAACTGACGGGTAAGGGACAAATTGTTTTAGTGGTTTTACCTTTTTTAGCAATGGCCAAAGCCGTACATTTCCCTATCCCACTATTAGCTCCTGTAATCATGTAACTTCTCCCTGTAATGTCAACGTCAAGGTCGGACGCCTTAAAGTCCTTACTGGCACTTGTATATCCGCCTCTTAAAAAACAAAAGCATGTCATGTATCAGAATAATTTCATATCTCTCCTGAAAATATTGCATAAATCAGCTTCAAAATTTTTTCACATAAATATTTAAGGCAGACTGTCAACCCAGCACTGGTTACCAAACTGTTGATGACAAACCATATTCCAAACCTCAACAACATTTAGTCCCAAATCTTTAGTTTCAACCTCCAGTCCTAAACCTCCTGACAACAACCTATAGTCCCAAACCTTTAGTGACATCCTCCAAAGACAACCTCCAGTCCCAAACCTCCTCACAACAACCTATAGTCCCTAACTTCTAGTCTTAAAACACCAGATGGCAACCTATAATTCAAAACCTCTATTCTCAAACATTCAGAAGACAACTTATTGTAGTCACCAAACTCTAGTCTTAAACCTCCAGATGACAACTGGTAGTCTCCAACCTCTAGTCTCAAACCTCCAGATGACAACTGGGAGTCCCCAACCTCTAGTCTCAAACATTCAGATGACAACTGGTAGTCTCCAACCTCTAGTCTCAAACCCTTCAGATGACAACTGGTAGTCCCCAACATCTAGTCTTAAACCTTCAGATGACAACTGGTAGTCCCCAACCTCTAGTCTCAAACATTCAGAAGACAACTGGTAGTCCCCGACCTCTAGTCTCAAACCCTTTAGATGACAACTGGTAGTCCCTAACCTCTAGTCTCAAACCTTCAAATGACAACTGGTAGTCCCCAACCTCTAGTCTCAAACCTTCAGAAGACAACTGGTAGTCTCAAACCTCTAGTCTCAAACCTCCAGATGACAACTGGTAGTCTCCAACCTCTAGTCTCAAACCTCCAGATGACAACTGGTAGTCTCCAACCTCTAGTCTCAAACCTTCAGAAGACAACTGGTAGTCTCCAACGTCTAGTCTTAAACCTCCAGAAGACAACTGGTAGTCCCCAACCTCTAGTCTCAAACTCCAGATGACAACTGGTAGTCCCCAACCTCTAGTCTCAAACCTTCAAATGACAACTGGTAGTCCCCAACATCTAGTTTCAAACTCCAGAAGACAACTGGTAGTCCCCAACCTCTAGTCTCAAACCTTCAAATGACAACTGGTAGTCCCCAACATCTAGTCTCAAACCTTCAAATGACAACTGGTAGTCCCAAACCGTTAGTCTCAAACCCTTTAGATGACAACTGGTAGTCCCCAACCTCTAGTCTCAAACCTTCAGATGACAGCTGGTAGTCCCCAACCTCTAGTCTCAAACCTTCAGATGACAACTGGTAGTCCCAAACCTCTAGTCTCAAACCTCAGGGAGAAAACTGGTAGTCCCAAACCTCTAGTCTCAAACCTACAGATGACAACTGGTAGTCCCAAACGTCTAGTCTCAAACCTTCAGATGACAACTGGTAGTCCCCAACCTCTAGCCTCAAACCTCCAGAAGACAACTGGTAGTCCCCAACCTCTAGTCTCAAACTCCAGAAGACAACTGGTAGTCCCCAACCTCTAGTCTCAAACCCTTTAGATGACAACTGGTAGTCCCCAACCTCTAGTCTCAAACTCCAGATGACAACTGGTATTCCCCAACCTCTTGTCTTAAACCTCCGGGAGACAACTGGTAGTCCCCAACCTCTAGTCTCAAACCTCCAGATGACAACTGGTAGTCCCCAACCTCTAGTCTTAAACCTCCGGGAGACAACTGGTAGTCCCCAACCTCTAGTCTCAAACCTTCAGATGACAACTGGTAGTCCCAAACCTCTAGTCTCAAACTCCAGATGACAACTGGTAGTCCCCAACCTCTAGTCTTAAACCTCCGGGAGACAACTGGTAGTCCCCAACCTCTAGTCTCAAACCTCCAGATGACAACTGGTAGTCCCCAACCTCTAGTCTTAAACCTCCGGGAGACAACTGGTAGTCCCCAACCTCTAGTCTCAAACCTTCAGATGACAACTGGTAGTCCCAAACCTCTAGTCTCAAACTCCAGATGACAACTGGTAGTCCCCAACCTCTAGTCTTAAACCTCCGGGAGACAACTGGTAGTCCCCAACCTCTAGTCTCAAACCTCCAGATGACAACTGGTAGTCCCCAACCTCTAGTCTCAAACCTCCAGATGACAACTGGTAGTCCCCAACCTTTAGTCTCAAACCTCCAGATGACAACTGGTAGTCCCCAACCTCTAGTCTCAAACCCCCAACCTCTAGTCTCAAACCTCCGGGAGACAACTGGTAGTCCCCAACCTCTAGTCTCAAACCTCCAGATGACAACTGGTAGTCCCCAACCTCTAGTCTCAAACCTCCAGATGACAACTGGTAGTCCCCAACCTCTAGTCTCAAACCTCCAGATGACAACTGGTAGTCCCCAACCTCTAGTCTCAAACCTCAGGGAGACAACTGGTAGTCCCCAACCTCTAGTCTCAAACCTCCAGATGACAACTGGTAGTCCCCAACCTCTAGTCTCAAACCTCAGGGAGACAACTGGTAGTCTCATACATCTAGTCTCAAACCTTCAGATGACAACCTGTAGTACTGACAACAACATGTATTCACCAACATCCACCTGACAACAACCTGAACCTGTATTCCTAAACCTTCAGACAGCAATTCAAGTCCCCAGCCTCTAGACAACAATATGTTGTCCCACACTTAGAATGATAACATGTTGTCCCCAACCTCCAAACCACAATATGTTGTCCCAACCCCCAGACCACAATATGTTGTCCCAAACCTCCACACCACAATATGTTGTCCCAACCTCCAGACCACAATATGTTGTCCCAAACCTCCAGACCACAATATGTTGTCCCCAACCTCCAGACAACGATATGTTGTCCCCAACCTCCAGACCACAATATGTTGTCCCCAACATCCAGACAACGATCTGTTGTCCCCAACCTTCAGACCACAACATGTTGTCCCCAACCTTCAGACCACAATATGTTGTCCCCAACCTCCAGACAACGATATGTTGTCCCCAACCTTCAGACCACAACATGTTGTCCCTAACCTTCAGACCACAATATGTTGTTCTCAACTCCAAATGACAACATATGTTGTCCCCAACCTCCTGACCACAATATGTTGTCCCCAACCTCCAGACAACCATATGTTGTCCCATACCTAGAATGATAACATGTCCCATACCTAGAATGATAACATGTTGTCCCCAACCTCCAGACCACAATATGTTGTCCCCAACCTCCAGACCACAACATGTTGTCCCCAACCTTCAGACCACAACATGTTGTCCCCAACATTCAGACCACAATATGTTGTTCTCAACTCCAAATGACAACATATGTTGTCCGCAACCTTCAGACCACAATATGTTGTCCCAAACCTCCAGACCACAATATGTTGTCCCCAACCTTCAGACCACAACATGTTGTCCCCAACCTCCAGACCACAACATGTTGTCCCCAACCTCCAGACCACAACATGTTGTCCCCAACCTTCAGACCACAACATGTTGTCCCAAACCTTCAGACCACAATATGTTGTTCTCAACTCCAAATCACAACATATGTTGTCCGCAACCTTCAGACCACAATATGTTGTCCCACACCTAGAATGATAACATGTTGTCCCCAACCTCCAGACCACAATATGTTGTCTTCAACCTCCAGACCACAACATGTTGTCCCCAACCTTCAGACCACAACATGTTGTCCCCAACCTTCAGACCACAATATGTTGTTCTCAACTCCAAATGACAACATATGTTGTCCACAACCTTCAGACCACAATATGTTGTCCCAAACCTCCTGACCACAACATGTTGTCCCCAACCTTCAGACCACAATATGTTGTTCTCAACTCCAAATGACAACATATGTTGTCCGCAACCTCCAGACCACAATATGTTGTCCCAAACCTCCAGACCACACTATGTTGTCCCCAACCTTCAGACCACAACATGTTGTCTCCAACCTCCAGACCACAACATGTTGTCCCCAACCTTCAGACCACAACATGTTGTCCCCAACCTTCAGACCACAACATGTTGTTTTCAACTCCAAATGACAACATATGTTGTCTGCAACCTTCAGAACACAACAATTTGTAGTCCCCAGCCTTCAGACGTTGATGAGCTTTCAACCTTATTTGGATATACATTATTCATCTCTAATGCAAGTCACTGTTAGCCATATATACAAAGGAAATATAATCTTTATGATACACAATACATCCTATCAACTCAGACAAATACCAGTTTAATGCAGCATACCAACTATTATTGATTTATGGAAGCTTCCACACACTCTAGCTGCTAAAGACTTAATTACTATAGCCATACATCTCTTGGGAGAGCTGCAGCATCATCTTTCCTCTATGTAAACAAACAAATATATACACCTTCATCAGCGTAAATTTTTTATGAGTCTATATATATTACCGTAGCTGAAATATGTAAGAATTTGAACAGATCTCCAGGCACTGAGAACAGGAAAGAATAGCATTTACCAGTTTTATTGGTATTTTTCAATATATTTGTACCAAAGCATGAATTAAAGCAACATGAGTATAATGCTTCCAATATGAGCATTTAAAATAATGAGCTAAAGAGATTACAAAGATATTAAAAGGTTGTATAAACAGATCTATAGAATACATAATCATGTATTATGGAGGTGTGGTAGTGGAACTGTTTTAGCATTGTTATATCTTACTCATGCTTGTCCTTGCATTGTATAAGGGGCCGCAGTGGCCGAGTGGTTAAGGTGCACAGTCCCGACACTTTATCACTAGCCCTCCACCTCTGGGTTGCGAGTTCGAAACCCATGTGGGGCAGTTGCCAGGTACTGACCGTAGGCTGGTGGTTTTTCTCCCGGTACTCCAGCTTTCCTCCACCTCAAAAACCTGACACATCCTTAAATGACCCTGGCTGTTAATAGGACGTTAAACAAAACAAACCAAACCAAAGCATTGTTTAACAATTTTGATGATTTTGTAAATCTTTGCTGCATACGTTTGTAGTTTTTGATATATTCATAGCCATATTTTAATATGGTCAGTTGTTAGTTGTATGCTTTACCTCCAGTATATATAAGCCTGCCAGTGACAGCTCAGCAGATTTTCTGAGTAGAATATGTATCATGGTCCTCCCTGATCCCTTCAGTGTGGTAATTATATATCAACTTATATATCTCATTACTCACCCCTCATATTCAATAACAGAATGAAAAAGATTCCACATTAGTTGTTTTTAGAGGGAATTAAAGGGTACCGGTGGTGCATGCGTGCTTTTTTGTTTGTTTGTCTTTGTTTAACGTCCTATTAACAGCCAGGGTCATTTAAGGACGTGCCAGGTTTTGGAGGTGGAGGAAAGCCGGAGCACGTATCCGGAGAAAAAAAACACCGGCCTAGGGTCAGTACATGGCAACTGCCCCATGTATAGGTTTCGAACTTGCAACCCAGAGGTGGAGGGCTAGTGATAAAGTGTCAGGACACCTTAACCACTCTACCCCGTGCATGCATGCAGCTCAGCTTAAGATGATAATTAACCTTATGGTAGAAAAGCCTTGGGAGTTTGTTGATTTTTTTCCTTTACATGGAGTTTATTTATTTTACTTTATTAGGTATACATATGTGCCTACATTATCATTAATAAAAAAATATTGCAATGCACTATATTAGTTGAAGTAGATGTACTATGTATATTTTGGTTTTTATCAATTATTTTTACAGGGATCATATAGTTATCAGTTAAATTTTGTAGATCTGAAATCAGAATTTCGGCTAAATATAAACTTGTGTTTACCTGATATATTTTCAATATAGTGACATATTTGGTATGTTGTGATCTGATATTATTATTTATTTAAACTTGTCAAATATTACTTTGTTTTGATCTAAACTGCAAAATATAGTACAGTACAAATATTCCAGAATGCAAAATGGCTGGGTTCTATACAGATCTACAATAAAGATGATAGTAAGAAAATGCAATGAAACTTACAAGATCAGACCCCGGAAATGGAGCAACATTATACTCTAAACTGGAGCTCTAATGGCACCTTTAACTACAGTAGCTATATATATATAGCTAGCCACCAGCAATCGGCCCCATTCAGTTATACTCTCCATTATTATGCACCATTCACCACAAGGACACTCAAGAAGAAAAATGCTATTTAAAGGTTGTGACTATGTCACTTATATTATAATTAAAACCAAGACCAATGAACAGGTATGTGCCAGTCCAGTTCTGCATATATTATGCTCCTGTCCCTGCCTCGTTTAACAATGTTTCCATTGTAGAAGACATTATATATACACAAATACTTTTATAACCAGAATGAACCTCTAACCCTGGATATCTAAATACTTAGATGTCAGAAACATTTTATCAAATGATCGAATCATGATCCTCTTTATATCAGTCCAGTTAAATTATAGATCTGCTACAACACAAAACAAAGTAGACTGGCCACGTACCAGACCCTTAGTTTTTTTTGTTAAGAACTATTAATGTCAAGCTAAATTCTAATACTAGATTATCTGCCCCTAGTTTGTAAATCAGACATATCCACTCGAGAGACCAAAATCATGAAGCTTAATTTCGTTTGATTTATAATCTTAATATTCTAGAGACAGTGGGCCAGTCAAAAACACAAGTTTAAATTTACACGTTTGTAACACTTTTCATTATTATACATAACATCTGGAACATTACTCTAAACAGGAATTAACTGGGGTGAAATACTTACTTTGTGTATTCTTTTAGTCCCTTTATGAACCAAACTGTATTCCTGAAGAATGACATGTCTGTCGGCTGGCTTCTCTCTACTTGTTACTTTGTATATCTACCTGATTGGAAAGTATAAATTTCATTTTACTACAACATCTAAAAATTCAAGCAAAAAAAATCTGGCATGATAATATTTAATTAACTTACAAATAATAAATACCTATAATCAGAAACATGTATTAGCTTACACATATTATATGTTTCTAAATTCTGCTATAATTAGGACATTACATGACATGTAATCTACTGATCTATACAGTATGATACGACTGTATTAATAACGACAGCTTTTGTCCCTGGGCAAAGATGTTTTTGATACAATTCACAAGGGCAGCTGCAGCTCTATCACACACATTAAATACTACTAATAGGCTGATAGGTTGTACACCGACAGTTGGTTGAAATAATCAGCCCGAATGAATTTAGCTCATGACCAATGATATAATTTCGGACGTAAAAAAATATAATCTTACCGCCAATAATTACGAATTTCATTTGCGAGGAAACCGTCTAGTCGTCACATTTTACATGCATTACACAATATATGCATGTAATTTGGACCGACCTGTGAGGCGAGTTAGACTACCAATGGTGTATTTTTAGAAGAACATTATGCAAGCATGTGTTCATTTGTTATGTTTTAAACGTCATAACTTTCGTACCGGATGTCAATTTTTGATGACGTACAACACGAGTACACTACCGGAAACGAGACGCTGGAAAGAGAGGTGTTGGCACAGAGAAATGTGAAGTGGCAACATAAATTAGTGGCCTTGATATATTTCAAAGGCTGAATAATTGTTTGAATACAGAAGTAGCTTTGGCAATAAAACCCAACTATGGTAAGTGAGGCATTACGACATGAACAAGAGCTTACATTGCTTCAGTTTAAAATGACCGGTTCGCCGCTGCGGTTCGGCGAACGATTGGTTCACGATTGTCAACTATAGAAATGAGTAAATTTGGAAACGTCAATGCCTTTTTGTTGTAGACTTACAACTGTAAGATATAAACGACGATTTTTTTTTTGCATTTGCTAATAGAACGGTATCGGTGCAATCAGCAAGTTCCTAATTTAATCCAAGACCAATTATAGACATAACGTTATATATAGAGAAAGGTCTGGAACTCCTCTGTCCTGCAAAAATTGGTCAATTTCATTCAAAGTGTCATCAAAATTTTTACCAGAAACGATTTTTCAATGGCAATAGTCTTAATCAAATGTTAAGATAGTAACATTTAACATGACACCAATTCTGAAAAGGGATGGATTTTCTGTAGTCGGATACGATAGAGAACTTTTTTTCAAACGAAAATGTCTATATGCTACACAGAAAACGTGACGGTCTTTAATTACAGGGTTCAGTGTTAACAAATATAAGGTCAAAACAAACTTATTCACTTGTCTAACGCTTCACTCCATTTCTCCTCTCGTGCTCCCCATGGTTGTTTTCTGCATCGACAGGTATCGGTGTCAAGTCAATGGCCATCTTGCCACTGCCAATAGCGGACCAATGTTTTATGAAATCACAGTTTACAAAACTTGAATTGCAAGATGAACTAGTATTGTTTTACCTATAAACTCCTAGTATCTACATATACCGGTAGTTTTTTTTTCATTTTCACCAAGATCATGTCCACATCAATATAATCTTTTCTGTTTTTCTTGTCCAGTATTAAAGACAGCTGCGTTCAGACTTGACGGAGTAGTGCTGCAACTTGAATTATTGTTGAGAAATTTGACCATCAAGCTTTAACGAGCTGCAAATGTAGGTTGATTAGTGTGAAAAATACATTTAAAAATCTGTGTTATTAGCTTAGTATCTTCATTAACAATACTAATTAGCTTAATGTGTGGATTCATTTAAAGAAAAATACTTATATATTATTTTGAATATCATTATATTTGGTTTAAACTTGTAATGTACACTTGTATCATAGCATAGACAAAGTATTTTTCACTTTGAATGAAAATTGCTATGATATGATATGGATTCAATTGATGGTAAATAGTCATTTCAAACTTCAAACTATGAAGTTTTTTCCCACAAAAATCTGATTGAAGAAATAAAGAAAAACTATCCAATTCTGCATTAATGCCAAAGAAGTCTTTCATTTTCTAAATTTTTTGAAGTCCAATGGTTCATTCTTCATATGATTGTAAATTTTGTTTATATTTGAAATAATTGTAATAATATTTTTTTAAGGTGTATATAACTAATTAAACATTTATAAGACTAAATAACCGAATACTTAATCTACTCATCACTTTTGGTTTTCACTAATGGTACATTCTGTTGTTCCTTGAGGAACCATTTGTGTGTCTACATGAAGCTCAAATAAATTACGAGAATCTGGTAAAATTCATCTGGATCTGATTAAATTAAGTCTAATTGATATTCAATTGAATAGTGATGTTGGCCACCTTCTCATCAACATAGGTGCATATGCTGATCCTTAAATGGCCATAGCTGTTGATGGACATCTGTAATGTACACCAAATGAAACCAGCAAACCTGAAAGATAGTATTCTAAGTCTACACCAAAGTCCCTTGACATTCGCGCGTTAATTCACTTGTAAAATGAAGTTGTCCAGAATTGGCAAAGAAATGTTTCAATTTGAAATGGAAATCATATAGGATGTGGAACTTGCAAAATTAATAAGTCTGTTGGTGACACCTAGCAGTATGTCTGAAGGGGTGCTCACTAATTTGGGAGACCAAAACAGAGAAAACAAGTTTTTGCTAATCAGAAGTCGAAGAGTACATCAACAGTCTGTAGGAACATTCAATCTATAGATTTAATTTCTCCCCTCTTAGATATGGGACCAGTCTTGTCTAGAGTGCTGTCAGTCTCCACAAAAGTCAAAAGCCTTTGATACACATACCATCAATTCATTATTTCTTTCAAACTTTCATCAAATTATGTGTTTAAATTAAAATTTAATCCTTGTATTTGATTCTTATTTCATATGCAGTTAGCATAATCTACAATTTCAACTGGACACTGTCACACAAATTCATGGTGACCTAATTTATATCATTTTTGTTGAAATACAAATGTATTTATGGTTTTGCTGTGCAGTATAATCATATGCTTATTTGAACTATTGCATTAGGTCTTCATTGACATGTTTTGTCTATGAAGTTTGGTCCAACAAGTGCCAACTGCCGGGGTTGATTTGAAAAAAAAATTAAAAAATCGTAACTATTATGGTACTTAACTTTTTTGGTGAGTATTCACTGTTGGAGTTTTTAGGAAAGGGCTCCTAAAACAGAATTTTAAGTAACATGTAATATAAAAGTTTACTGTTGTTTGGTCTTTAAGCTGTAAAAATGACCTGAAAGTGTGGAACTTGGATCTTAAAATACAACCAGATCGATACTAATATAGAAAATGGCATATAAGCCTGTTTCTACCACTATACGCTGTTTTATTCCACTCTCAAGCCATAATATTTATGCTGACTGTATACATATATGTTATATTCCACTAGTGGAATATGACCTTCCGGTCTTTTGATTGGTCAAGAATTTAAACTTTGACCCGAGCTGCAATTGTTATTGACATCATCAATATTGAATGACGTCACATCACCGGGTCCCAGTCGTCACCTGTACACTATATCTGCATACGCGAAATAAGACTGGACTGATTCAAGTCAATATTATTGTGGTAGAAATGGGTCACACGATTTTTGAATATGAAATTTATTTCACACTCGTAAGTTATTTTTCAAAAGTTACAAAAGACACTCGCTAAAGCTTGTCTTTTGTAACTTTTAAAAAATAACTTACTCGTGTGAAATAGATTCCATATAAAACAACCACTCGTTGTGTAACCTCTATATATACATGGCTAGAAATTGATCCTTTTGGTTTTTGTTCTGTGGCAATTTAGCAAATCTCTTTACTTACTGGGCAAATGAGAAGTTACTGTCCCTAAATAAAATCTGATGAAATCTTTAATTAAAATGTAACAACTGATCAATGTTACTGTCAGCTATGAACTTGGATACATTGTCGTTACTTATTCTTTTTGTTTTAGATGCAGTTCATGCTCCTGTTTAGTCGGCAGGGGAAGCTGCGATTACAGAAATGGTACACAGCTCACACTGACAAAGCCAAGAAGAAGATAACTCGGGAACTCATTACGCTTGTGTTAGCACGTAAACCCAAAATGTGTAGCTTTCTTGAGTGGAAAGATCTGAAAATAGTGTATAAAAGGTAAATATAATATGTGTTAATATATATCTGATATATAGAGGATATTGAATGGTTTCCCATTTAATACAACATATATTTCACGAGTATGACAGAATATTAATATTTTCACGAGTTCGGAGCACGAGTAAAAAATATCGAAATATTCTGTCAAACGAGTGAAATATGTTATATTTAACGGGAAACCATTCAATTTTCTTTTTATTGCATTTCATAAACTTAAAAACAAAATCAAAAACATCGAAAAATTAATAGTGTCAAAAAGTGCGGGAATCAGTAATGACGTCATCTCTTTGTGACGTTACTCCACGTCAACTTGACAGTGCCATTTTGAAAGGACTGATCAACGCAATTTAAGCGTTTTCTGCTGTTGTCAGAGAATCTGTGCACGAAGAGCTAATGTCTAGTAAGTATTTTGTCAAAAACTAGTGTGAAAATTTCAGAAATGCAGTAAAATAACCAATTTATCTATCTCCGCTTCGATTGGAAAAATCGACAAATTTCAACGAGGTGAATACAAAGGTCTGCTCTCATTGGTCAAAAACGGAAAACTTATATTTTCACTGCAAAACATAAATTTTCACTGCAAAATCTTAATTTTTAAGTTTAATTTTATTAGTTTGATAAATTTCTATATTTCACTGATAAAAATGCAATAAATATATATATCTGAAAATAGTGTATAAAAGGTAAATTTAAATATGTGTAACTTCTGTTGTTATTTCCGTTCTGTACTGTATCATTTATGGATAAACTTAATTTATACATAAATAAATCTAACGTAAGAAAATTAATTAAGTAGATAGACAATTTTGTGACTCGCACTGTGGTGAAGCATAACTGAACACTATGTCTCGGTTACCAAATTACCTAAACACTGACTTTTATAACACAGATTCCTTAAAAAGGACTCATTATGATTCACAAAACAGGATGAACACCCTTTATAAGACCATAAGGCAATAACTCCTTTACTTCAGATTTGTGTTCCAATGATTATTATTATTTTTCGTATTTTTTATTTAATTTTTTTTTATTATTATTCATTTATATTTATTTATCTATTTTTTATTTATTTGTTTACAGATATGCTAGCTTATACTTCTGTTGTGCTATTGAGCCTGAAGACAATGAACTCCTTACACTAGAGGTCATTCATCGATATGTTGAGCTACTCGATAAATATTTTGGAAGTGTAAGTATATAAAACTGGCCATGTCAGTGGTATATGATTGATAAATTGTAGTAACTTATTATGATCGTATCATTACAAGGTCCAGGGGTCATTTTCTGATTACATTCCTTCAGGAGTCAAAGTTTGTAGGAAAAAACTTATTTCGTCCATTTGTGATGCTTTAAAGATCACAACCCGCGGAAGAGTCTACCAAACATCACCAAGTTTTAACTTTATACCCTACATTGATGGTTGAGATTTCATCATCTTGTCTCAGAAAAGATTTCATTTGAATCTGATTTGATATTAATGAAAGCTGACAGAATAAACTTATAATTTGTTTTGAGCCAATAAACTGAAAGAATGGAATTTGAGTATTTTAGTCAATAATCTAACATTTTGATTTGGATTATTTTAAGTCAGTGTGCTGACTAAATACCTATTTAAACTGTTACATTACAGGTGTGTGAACTAGATATTATATTTAACTTTGAGAAAGCCTATTTTATGCTGGACGAATTACTATTGGGAGGAGAGGTCCAGGATACCAGTAAGAAGAATGTTCTGAAGGCCATCGCAGCACAGGATTTACTTCAGGAGGTAAATACTCTTCTAAACTTACACACGAGTCTTAACTTGTATAATCAAAAATACATCCTCAAAAATATAACTCGAGACGTAAATACTCTTCTAAACTTACACAGGAGTCCTAATTTAGATAATCAAAACCATATCTCAGGACTTGCATACTCTTCTAAACTTACACACGAATCCTAACTTAGATAATCAACAAATATCCTCAAAAACATATCTCGGGACATAAATAATCTTCTGAACTTACACACGAGTCCTGACTTGGATAATCAACAAACATCCTCAAAAACATAGAATAGAATTACATTTGAGAGCTTTTCTAACTCGGTACTTTTGAGGAAGGTAAGGTTTGGTCTGCTGAGAGTATCTTAAAATATAGAAAAACACTGAGCTATTTGTACAGGGGCCGGAAAGGTGTTGTAACATACAAACACACACACAAAGTTGATGTTGCAGGGGCTGGTTGGGGGGGGGGGGGGGGGGGGGGGGTCATTAAATATTAACAACCAGACAGGGGTTTGGTGTTGTTGAGACTTATAAAGAAACACCAAGTTGTTGGATCATTGAAGGGTTTCGATGAGCTGTTGATTCAGTGGCCATGGGTACGTTAAACCCCCAAAGAATCAGTTTATACATTTACCCTCAAATGTTAACATATTTCTGGCTACTGTATTTTGTGAAGGGAAGGACTTTTTCACACCAGATAACTTACCTGTTGCATTTTGATAGCTTAACCATAAACAAAAAACTGTTTTCAGTTACACATAAATCTTGATTAAAACCGATGATGATTGTGTAAGTGGCATCTTTAAAACTTACGGTAAATAATAAGGTCCTTTTTATAGTTTTCCTGTGTTTCAACTTTAATTGTGCTCATGTGTTCAACTGATGAAAGGCCTAATGGGCCCGTGCACTCCTGTTAACATGCCTTCTACTGTAGGCTTTATATAGCTGCACCTGTACACAGTCAGTTTGCATGTAGAGTGTAATTAATGTAAATGTATGCATGTACAAGTTATTAAGTAAGAGTTGTTTGTGTATTAAGTTTGAATATTATTAGTGGTGGGACAAATATTGATCGGTGGAGTGACAAATACTAGTAATTCATACTGAACCAGCTATGGAAATCCGAACCTGAAGCTTTGAAAGCTGAATTATTTGGTATAGTACATAATTAATATGACTGAGCTATCGTACGTCTTAAGCTTCAGTCCGATGTCTCTCACCACTGATAATGCACTTTTATAGGTTTTTGTTTTTGATAATCTTTTATATGATTTGCAGTTGGTTTTCTGTATATTTAAATTTCTTTACTTCCAGCTAAAATTTATACAGTGGTTAAAATAATTTCGAAACATGCACTATGAATAGATCTATATAGTGACAGTTATTGACTAAATTAGATAAATATAGAAACTGTGTCCAGTAATAAACCTTAATAATAAGTTGGTGATCTATTTATAGTTCACCTTGTCAGAATGACCCGTGACTGAGTTTATCATGCGATGATGTGGCGTTCGTTAGGTCTACTTATCCAGAACGGTTTTTGTCACATTCTGCCTGAAGCAATGATAGGTTGTCCCACATGTATTCGCGATTGACCTTCCCGGGGCAGAGGGATGGATTCAAACAAATTTGGAGTGACCTTTTGGAAATCCTACAATCAGTTGAATGATGCTGTTTTATTTTATTTTTTTTTCATTATGGGTTTGCATTTAAACACTTTGTATTTCATCAGAAGTTGGAATAATGTTTAGATGTAGAATTTCTCGGCATGCCCTCACAGAATGTTTAAACATTGCAGCACATAGTATTGAAATGCTGTGTAAAAATTAATATCATTGACACATAATATTCATTACAAACTCCACTCACTGATTTTGGGTCCACATGAGTTTTCACTGAATCATGTCATCTAGAAAGATGTTGTCACATTGACACATATTTAACTAATATTCATTACAAACTCCACTCACTGATTTTGGGTCCACATGAGTTTTCACTGAATCATGTCATCTAGAAAGATGTTGTCACAGTAAGGAGTACATCAGGAGAATTAGCATCCAGAAGTCCCTTCTTATTCACTTGGCATGTGGAAAATCACATAAAAAACATCAGCTGACTTTGGGATATTTAACCATTTTCTTTTGAATCAGGATGAGGCACTTGAAAACGCTCTTCAAGAGTATGGATTATGTTAGAACACGGAGCAGGAAGGGGAGAGCACTCCGGGGTAGCTACACTACTTCATTCTATGATCGGTTGTTATTCTGTTGCTAACTTTTCTGTCCAGACATTGTCCGTCCGAGGAAACATTCTGACCAGGTTAACAGTTCTGTTGGACTCCGTAATCTCTTCCTTTGACCAGTAATGATGCTAAAATCTTTTACCTGTATGAGTGATATAACATCACAAAAATTCACGGCAGTAAGTTAGACAGTGAAAATGATATTTTTGGTTATTAAGATGAAATTTGTTCCTTATAAAATACCTGTCGGTATTTATTATATAGTTTATCTGATAACTGTCCTCATATTAAAATGAAAATAAACTTTAAGTGAACTTTTATGTTCTAAAATAATTTATAAGGTGTACCAAAAAAAAAAACTATTGTTAAAAGATTGGTATACATTGATGTGTTGCCTGAGATATCGATGTTTCCTATGATGTTGAGAATTTCCCGTTTTGATGTCCGGTTGTATTAAGTGGTATGAAGATCCTGGTCAGTATGTAACCTTGACATTGAATGTTTACATTGTCTGGTGCATGCTCCTGTGTCCGATGATTCTGTGATGACCATAGTAAACAGATACCAACTCCACATTGTATTCAGTTTTGGTGACATGCGGTTCTCTTTTCTACGCATCCCGTTATCGTATGCATTGATTCATATTTCCCCCAGGTACATTTATCTGAAAGTTGTATTAGTTTATTAGAAGTAGTTGTGAATTAATGATCTGTAGTAAGAGGCTACTTCCGTTAGGACTGTTAAAAATTAAACCTGTCCATATCATGTACAATGTACCAGATCGAATGTATTGCCATGAACATGAACAATAGGTTAAACTTTTAGGATTAAAGCGTCTTTTTTTCTTGCAAAACAAATAAGAAATGATCAGTGAATTCCATGGGTTATGGTGTTCTGTTCATTATAGGTTGATATTTCTGTTAGTTCGTTTATTGTTCCTGCGTATACATAGCTATCTAACATGGATATAGAATGGTATCTTACCTTATGAAGGATTAGGAAAAATAAGAAGTGATTAAAGAAAACAAAATACTCAGTGTCAACATTTTATCCCATCAACTACAAATATGTCCAATATTTCATAGTTCAAAACTGATATTTTTATTATTTAGTTTACAATATTAATCTAGGCTATCCACTGGCTGTTACTGTATGTCACATGATACAATCTAGGCTATCCATTGGCTATAACTGTATGTCACATGATACAATCTAGGCTATCCATTGGCTATTACTGTATGTCACATGATATTATCATGGTTATTCATTGGCTGTTACTGTATGTCACATGATAAAATCTAGGCTTTCCATTGGCTGTTACTGTATGTTCAATGATACAGTTGACTTTGTTCACGTGGATGACATTGACCTGCTTACAAGGTCACATGGATTCATATGTTTAAGTTGTTCTGGATTAAAGCTGTCAGATGTGTTTGTGTAGCCTTGATTTAATGTTACGATAGATAAATGTGTAAAGAACTTAAGATATTGAACTGTATATCACCTGATGATGTTAGGGTATGTGTTACTATCATGTACCGTCATGGTTAAATTTCTTCCTGAAATCAAACCATTTTGGCACACTTTCAAGGCCACAATAACCAAGGGTCAAGGGATTGTTAGTAACCCAAGAACAAAAGTTTTGTTATTTTTAGCTCACCTGCCCGAAGGGCAAGTGAGCTTATGCCGTGGCGCGGCGTCCGTCGTCCGTCCGTCGTCCGTCCGGCCGTCCGGCCGTCCGGCCGTCCGTCCGGCGTCAACTTTCCATTCAAGCAACTTCTTCTCAATAACCAAAAGGCCTAGAGACCTAATATTGGGCCTGTAGCATGCTGGGGTGAAGGGCTACCAAGTTTGTTCAAATGAATGACCTTGACCTTCATTCAAGGTCACAGGAGTCAAAAAGGCTAAAATCTTCAAACAACTTCTTCTCAACAACCAACAGTCCCAGGGAGTTGATATTGGGTCTGTAGCATGCTGGGGTAAAGGGCTACCAAGTTTGTTCAAATGAATGACCTTGACTTTCATTCAAGGTCACAGGAGTCAAAAAGGCTCAAAAAAAATTAGACGACTTCTTCTAAATAGCCAAAAGACCCAGGGACTTGATATTGGGTCTGTAGCATGCTGGGGTGAAGGGCTACCAAGTTTGTTCAAATGAATGACCTTGACCTTCATTCAAGGTCACAGGAGTCAAAAAGGCTAAAATCTTTAAACGACTTCTTCTCAATAGCCAAGAGTCCCAGGGACTTGATATTGGGTCTGTAGCATGCTGGGGTGAAGGGCTACCAAGTTTGTTCAAATGAATGACCTTGACTTTCATTCAAGGTCACAGGAGTCAAAAAGGCTAAAATCTTTAAACGACTTCTTCTCAATAACCAAGAGTCCCAGGGAGTTGATATTGGGTCTGTAGCATGCTCGGGTGAAGGGCTACCAAGTTTGTTCAAATGAATGACCTTGACTTTCATTCAAGGTCACAGGGGTCAAAAAGGCTAAAATCTTTAAACGACTTCTTCTCAATAACCAAGAGTCCCAGGGAGTTGATATTGGGTCTGTAGCATGCTGGGGTGAAGGGCTACCATGTTTGTTCAAATGAATGACCTTGACCGTCATTCAAGGTCACAGGAGTCAAAAAGGCTAAAATCTTTAAACGACTTCTTCTCAATAACCAAGAGTCCCAGAGGCCTAATATTTGGCCTGTAGCATGCTGGGGTGAAGGGCTCCCAAGTTTGTTCAAATGAATGACCTCGACTTTCATTCAAGGTCACAGGAGTCAAAAAGGCTAAAATCTTTAAACGACTTCTTCTCAATAACCAAGAGTCCCAGGGAGTTGATATTGGGTCTGTAGCATGCTGCGGTAAAGGGCTACCAATTTTGTTCAAATGAATGGCCTTGACCTTCATTCAAGGTCACAGGGGCCAAAAAGGCTAAAATCTTTAAACGACTTCTTCTCGATAACCAACAGTCCCAGAGACCTAATATTTGGCCTGTAGCATGCTGGGGTAAAGAGCTACCAAGTTTGTTCAAATGAATGACCTTGACTTTCATTCAAGGTCACAGGAGTCAAAAAGGCTAAAATCTTTAAACGACTTCTTCTCAATAACCAAGAGTCCCAGGGAGTTGATATTGGGTCTGTAGCATGCTGCGGTAAAGGGCTACCAATTTTGTTCAAATGAATGGCCTTGACCTTCATTCAAGGTCACAGGGGCCAAAAAGGCTAAAATCTTTAAACGACTTCTTCTCGATAACCAACAGTCCCAGAGACCTAATATTTGGCCTGTAGCATGCTGGGGTAAAGAGCTACCAAGTTTGTTCAAATGAATGACCTTGACTTTCATTCAAGGTCACAGGAGTCAAAAAGGCTAAAATCTTTAAACGACTTCTTCTCAATAACCAAGAGTCCCAGAGACCTAATATTTGGCCTGTAGCATGCTGGGGTGAAGGGCTACCAAGTTTGTTCAAATGAATGACCTTGACCTTCATTCAAGGTCACAGGGGTCAAAAAGGCTAAAATCTTTAAACAACTTCTTCTCAATAACCAAGAGTCCCAGGGAGTTGATATTGGGTCTGTAGCATGCTGGGGTAAAGGGCTACCAAGTTTGTTCAAATGAATGACCTTGACCTTCATTCAAGGTCACGTCGATCAAGTATGCTTAAATCTTTAAATGACTTTTAGTGAAAAGCCAAAGTGCAGAGAGACATTATATTGGTCCTGTAGCATGCTTTCAAATAACTGCAGGATCCATATATGAAAAGATCACTGCATTGCAGGTGAGCGATTTGGGCCCATTGGGCCCTTGTTATTATTTTGTCAGCCTGCTTATTTCTCGGTTCCTGTTTTTTTTCCATTGCCCTTAAATGTGTAATAAAATATTCATGGAAAATTCATTCCAAGTTGTGGAATAATATTGATAGGCTAATGATCACTGAGTCTTAAGTAACCCTTTTATTCTCTTAATGCGCAATAATAATGACGATGTAGCTCCCAAATACAAGGTTTATATTACAAGTTGTCTTAAGTCTTTCAAAATTATTTACATGATATTATATACAGTATTCCTCATAAAATTGTCACACAACAAAAAAAATTTTTTTTTTAAATTTCTTGTATTCTGATCATGAGAATTCACATATAAAATAAATATCACAATAGAAATAAAAAAAGGATACTCTTGAAAACTGGTGAAATATTATCTTAGAATAACAACTTGGTACATTGTATTAGCGAAATGGTATAAAACTATGGGGGATTGAGGGGAGGGGTGGGAAGGGAAAAAATGAAAAGATGCAATTTTATTTTGTAATGAGAATGTTTGAGTGTATTATTGTAAGCACATATATTCATGTGATTATTAATTTTTAGGTGTTAGTTGTAGTGTGAGCATGTAAAGGTTAAGACATACATGTATTTTTTATTAAGATATATTAAACATTAGCTTACTTTTTAAGATCAGACTTTGTTTACTAGGTATTGTTATATTTTGTTTGTAGTATTTTGTGTCCATTGTAATGTATTTTGATTGTTATTAGAATAACACTATTTTATGATTTTGTTGTAAGTTACACATATATGTTGCATGATGTACAAATGCATGTAGATAATTAATTGTGCGTATATTAAAGATCACTTGCCTGTTTTTGTCATGTGCATGCCATATAAAATTATAATATTAGTTTCAATAATAACTTTAACCTTAACTTAAGTAATAATCAAACTTTTTTATTTGCTTTAAAAACTTGCACTGTTGACAATACTCAATCGATATATAGAATTTTGTTCTAGTTTGTTGGATGTGACTGCATGTATTTCTTTACCATTTATTGTTTATTCTCTAGTAAAGTGTATATCAAGTTACTCTGCACAATTTTTTAAGAGTATTTAAGCTTGTACATGTGGATGCCTATAGTATGAATCAGTAGCCAAATTGTTTTGTGAGATTTGATTAAGTTATGTTATTTATTTGTGTGATTTTGCTATTGGCTCCATCACTTTGAGATATTATTAGCTATTATAGCCAATCGACATAACAAAAAAAACATCTTTTTTTTTTATCTCGCCTGCCTGACGGGCAAGTGATATGCTGTGGTTAAGTGTCCGTCATCGATCTTAGCAGCTATATTCTGTCCAGACTAAAAAAATGTTTGTTTAGCATATTCTCAAATTTAAATGGGACAGTAACCTGATATTTGGCTTGAAGCATGATGCTGGGATGAAGAGCTACCAAGTTTGTTCAAATGAATGACCTTGATTTCCTACCTTCAAGGCCACAGGGGTTAAAAATGTGCGAAAATCTTTTAAAATCGTCTTTCTCAATAACCAAGAAGCCCAGAGACCTGACATGGGTCAGTAGTATGCTTGGATGAATAAATTAAACCTAGCCAACCAACTTTTTTAGGAATTGAGTGGCAATCAGCCTAACGTCCACAGAAATCGTCTAGATCAACTTCAAAGTTGCATTTAATTTGAAGCAGGTGAGCGATGCAGGCCCATTTGGCCTCTTGTTATGTAATTATAGGATGATACAGTAATGAAATGCATGATTCAAACAGGGTGATGTAAATATATATTCAGTGTCTAACTAACACAGTCAATGTCATACAGCAGGTCTGAAGAGTGCACCTTTACATAGACCATTTAATCTGGGAAACGGGAGCTGGGTCTTAATTACGCAAATCTGCATGTTTACCATGCTTATTACTAAAAAGGCAATTGTGATATATGTAGATTGTAAAGAGAGGAATTTCTTCCAGAATAGAAATCTAAAATCAATAAATGATATCAAGATATGTCAACTGAGTTCTACTCAAAATGTTTAACATTTTGATGGGCATGTGACTGCTGGCAAAATAACTGTATCTATCATTTATGAACATTTAAAGGAAGAAAAATCTCCATTTGCTATACAGAATATCACAGCATATATATACAATGGTCATTTTAAGCCTTGGTTCACCTGCATGATCCATTGCAGCAAAAATTCCTTTCACTGAATTTCCTCAGCAGTAGTACTAGTATTGAACACACAGTCATACAATAATAATATAACTTCAACCTTATAACTACAGAAAACAGCTCTGATATTTTGCTTACTTCTATAAAGTTTCATCATTAATGAATTATTTTGACTTCTCAATGTGACAGGGATCAAATATGTTACAAAAATTAAAAAAAACTTTCTGAAGTTTTAGGACACCCAGTGTCTGCATATTTTGGTGACCAGTATCTAGGATGAAGCATTATGTTTTTTTCCTCATATAAATAACCTTTACCAATATTCAAAACTTTCAAGAAGTTTACAAAGTTTCAGAAACTTGAGTGTAAGCATTTCGCAATGGCTTATGGCGAAGTTCACGGTTAGGGACTGCACACATTTCTTGAGCTTTATGTGTCGCCTTCGACGGATGTGGGAAAGGTCACACATAGGCATTGCTTTTTCGACCGTTGCATAAACAATGTTATTTTTTGTGTTCAGTTCTGTTTATGACACTTAATATATTTCGTGGATTTCTGCATTTTCGGGGTAAAAATCTCAAATATCTTGACTGGAAAAAAATCAGTTTAGCTCTTGCATATAGAAGCCTCAAATTTCTGGACATAGAAGAAAATCTATGAAATCTTCAAATATATCGTTGAGACCCCTGTGAAATGCTTAATTTATTGACAAAGGGGGACAGGTGACACATTTAATTTCATTTAATTCTTGTTCCCTTCTGATTACTGGTAGTGCTCTCATCATGACCACTAGATTATTTAATAGCACCCTCGACCCCCGACCCCCGACCCCACCCACCCACTCTGCTCTATAATTGCTCCTCCACACCCACCCACCCCGACCCCACGCACCCTGCTCTATAATTGCTCCTCCACACCCACCCACCCCGACCCCACGCACCCTGCTTTATAATTGCACTGCCCACCCATACCCCTTCCCCCACTCTATAACTACTTACTCTATCAGTATCCAGTCAAATTAGATTACCTTAGCTGTTGATAGGACGGTAAACAAATAAAACCAAACTAAACCAAAAGCAAAAAAAACAGCCACATTCAAAAATGTCTTTCCTTATATCAAGTCAAGGATGCAAATGACTTAGACTTGACCACTGTACACTTTTCAGTCAGTTGTCAAATTGTCGAGACACATTTAAGTCACAATAGCAGGGATACTCGATGGTCGTCAAGACCGAGTTATCTGCACACTTTGCTTGACAAAGGAAACAGTTATTTAACTTCAACGGCAAGGATCATAATGTTGCGAAGTACAAGGTTAAGGGAATAATGTCCAGAAAGGAATGCCATAAATCAAGATATTCAAGGTCACAGGAGTCATTTTTCTTTTTTTTAATTGAAAGTCTTGATAAATGAAATACCTAGTATCATCTAGTGGTTTCCAGGAATAAGTCGGACAATGTTGACCTTGACCTTTATTCAGGTTTAAAGGAACCAACTCTGGGTTATAATATTTACATTTAACATATTAAAATGAAGTAGTATTATGTTTGGATCCACATTAGAGATCTAAATCAGCTTTGAAGTTGGTGCAAAAAAAAAGAATTAAAAAAAAGATATATATAAAATATAAGGAACTTTTCTCATAAAATGCATAACAGGTGAGCAATACAGGCCCATTAGATATCTTGTTATTAAAAACGGATGAATCAGCAGAACAAAAACTCCTAATAGGGGATATAAGTTTTATTCCTTTATGGTAAATAATACGAAAATAAGTCTGAATCCTGTGGTAGTGAACTTTCTCTTCGTTATATTTAAACCGATAAAAATATCCCATCCTAGCTCTCAGGGCAAAAATCAGTCATCTCCCTCAATAAGACATGGTGGCTGGGGTGGCAAGTATTGGTCGACTAAACCCACTGCCTGGTTAAACCTTCCATAATGTCACCCTGGCCTGGTAACAAGAATCTGATGTAGCATGTTGCATGATGACAATATACCATGACTATTAATACAATGTTATGCCTCGTTTCTTTTTCTGTAGGAGGAGACCCCGCAAGGATTTTTCGAGGACCATGGCCTTGGATGAATGCGCATGGGCATGTTTCAATAGTCTATCCAGCTACACGCAGTAGAACAAATATAAATTGTTTCTCAGTAATATTATGGGTTTTTTTTTTATGTTTTTGCGGTTGTCAATGGGATTGTTTTCTCTCTGGTAATTTTTTAAAACATTTTATACAGAATTGAAATGATAGTAGCTGTTGTAAGGAAACAACTGTTATATCTGGACCAGTTAACCAGTTAATAGAACTCATAGATTCTCTGAAAATTTTGAATGAAATAATTTTGCTTTATTAAAAAAAAAAAATGTGGATTCATTTCAAACGAAGATGATACTTAATACAGTGTTGAATACATTATCTAGTACAGTTTTGGAACATCAGTGCTAAATAGTTTACATGGATTATCAAAATTTACTATTTTGGCCAAATGGTTAAAGGTAAGCTTTAAGTTTCCAAGGGTTTGTAACAGATCAGCTTGATGTTCTGTAAATTGTAAGTCCGGTGTATTTTTATCACATTGTTACGAGGTTGCTACCTGACTTGTTGTCAGATGTCATGTATAACAAAAGATTAATATTGCTTTCTTTAAAGATTTAGTTTCACTGATATTTGGGGGTTTTTTCCCACAAAAATCAAAGAAGTATTAAGTTTTTCAGTAAACCAAAAAGCAAAAATAAAGCCAAGACATAAATGATAGAATAAACGTTTCCAACATAACTTGGTCAGATGTACATGTGGGAATTGTCTGTTCAAGACCAATCCATCTTATATAGTATATAATACTATAGGTACACATATAATAAGGCTTTTTGAAAATTTGGAGAAAAAAAATGGTAGTGTGCACAAGCTAATTGAGTGTTAAACACTTAATTTACATTCCAGAATTATCACACTAATTAATTGTTAGAAAAGTCTGTTAATAAACATTCCAGAATATTACCACATTTATTTATTGACATTCCAGAATTATCACATAATTACATGTAATTGCTAAAAATGTCTGTTAATTGACATTCCAGAATAACCACATTAATTAAGTACAACAGTCACATGATAAGTGTTATTTAACTGTTAGATGTTTATAATTGTTTGTAACTGGGCAAGTTATAGTAATGAACCTGTGCTGATAATTGTATGAGGGGTTTCTATTGTTCCAAACATTGTAACTATAAAACCTTGTTATAATGTCATTGATGGTGTAACTGGTATGTAACGAGTTCTGCGATTGGAGACCTTTAAAGAGGTCATTAAGAAATTAAATGAAGGTTTAATAGTCATTAATGATTTGTTACGACTTCTGTCATTGGAGGCCCTTAAAGCCGTCGTTAAGGAAAGGATTAATAAGTAACTAATTGAGGAGCATTATAACAAGGTTTTATGGTAGATTATGATGATGTGTTCTGTGTGATGTTTAACAGCTTATTTATCATGTTACCACTGTAAATCATTCCAGGAAAAATATTTAACACTTTGTATTTGTCTTTCAATTTGTAATTATTGTAAGTTAAATTGACAATAAGATATAACTAGTGCTTTCTTGCATGTGCTTTGAACAAAAGAAAAGTTTTGAATAATTGTTGAATTTTGACCAACTGTGTCACATGGATTAAATGATAAAATTAAATTGTTATGCCCACTGTGACTGCTTTTAGTTTCCTCCAATCCTAACAATTTGGCAGGTGCTGATAAGTTTGAAATATATTCTTGTGTGGAAAATGAAATGAAAGTCACCTGTCTATTTCAATATTAGCTATCAAAATAAACAATGATAATGAGCATATATTGCTTGTGCAAATGCATTGTTTTGTCACAGTTGCAAGTGTGTGAGAATACTGATAAAAAACTGTTGTATTAAATCCTAATTATCATATTTAATGTGCTGTTTGGTGATGTATTTAAAAAATTTCCTGTTGGATTTTTATGAGATTATGCTTTGATGGAATTGTATGGAACTGCCGAGTTCTGTTGACAAACATATTTGTATGGTTGCACTCTAATATATCAGATGTCGATGTGCTTTAGCTAACTTACATGAAATGTAGAAATGCTGATAGTGTGTTTGTAATTGGATGCTGATGTTTTGCAAGGAGGTTACCATACGGTCTAACTTTGATGAACATTTTAAATACCAATGTATTTTCCTCTTTTGATTTTTTTCCTTATCTCAAGAGTAAATGTAACACATTCTTTGCTATTGATATGATACTGATTCTACTTGTTTTTGGAAAGTCCAACCTTGGTGCATATCATGGTCAAAACAACTCTTTTTAATTTCCTTTTTACCCATTATAGATATAAGCATCTTTGAGATGCTGTTCTAGAACAGGTAATGTGTTCCCTATAACATATTATGCTGTTCTAGAACAGTTATTTTGTTCCCTATAACATATGTGACATACAGCATAGCAGCCGATATAGAATATAGAAATAGAGGTTAAGGGCTCCAATCTGTTCCTTGTATGTTACAGAATCTTATAATTCAGTTCAGGTCAAGAATAGCCTCGAGCTCTGTGCCACGACCTAGTTATGAAATATTTAAAACAGCAAAATGAAATGCGTTAAATGCCGGTTGTTGACTGACAAACTTGTAGATTTTTACTTGAAATCATGTAGTAATGAACGTCACGCTAAGCCGCTAGAGACAAGAGGCAAATCAAGGTCCGAGTATTACCTTGGAAATCCCTATCTAAAGTGCAAGATGCTTTGACGTTTTACCTCTAGCTAGGAATGGTAGTTGCGGGATAAGTTTGGCTTTCTGTTGTGCTATTGAATTTTGATGTACCAAGAAATCTCATCAATAAATATGTGGAGATGTGTATGACCCTTGACTTGTTTGTGGGTGTCTCTGATGAGTTACAATTTAAAAAACAACATTAAGATGCATCCCAACACTGGATTGGAGTACAGTGTGTCTTCCTCAAACATTGTGCTCTGAGAGGATGATGACGTAAGATGTCACCCTCCAACGTTGTGTTCTGAAAACATTGGCGTTCAATGCCATCGTATTCAAAGTGTGTAATTGGCTAGGAAAACAAGTTACACTGATCAAGTTTATCGTCTAAATCTATTTCTACCACAATACCCTGTGTTATTCAACTCTCAGACCATCAGTTAATCACTACAGCTGTTGATTAACAATCTGTTTATACCACACGTGGTATAAACTCTGTACGCATTTCGATTGGCTAACACGGTGAACTTTGACCCAAGCTGCAATTGTTATTGACGTCATCAATAATCTAATGACGTCACATCACCGGGTCCCGGACGTCACCGGTACACTTTAGTTGCATACGCGAAATTATACTTGCCACGTTTCCCTTTGATTCAAGCCGATATTATTGTGGTAGAAACAGGCCTAGGTCACACGACTCGAAATTGTTGGATATTGAATTTATTTCACACTCGTAAGTTATTTTTTAAAAGTTGCAAAAAACACTCGCTAAAGCTTGTGTCTTTTGTAACTTTTAAAAAATAACTTAATCGTGTGAAATAAATTCCATATCCAACAACCACTCGTTGTGTAACCTCTATATAAACTACATTTTAGTAAATTGCAAGAGCTACAATCATGAAGAAAACACTAGTACGTCAGAAATACAATCCTTAATTCTGGCTCATTGATGTCATTGAATAGCGTCATTTTATGTTTAAGATTCTTTGTCTTGCTTGGTCAGGTTGATATGAATGTTATTTTCGTTGGGATGCCACAACGTAATTTAAGCGGAAGATGTGGCCTTGTAGTGAGGGCCATTGTCTTATATGGAAGAATAGATAATATTTAAAAGTCCTCTTTCTGTACAGATAAATGGGTTATGAATTTGAAATATCGTTTAAGGCGAAGGAGAATTGGTAACCCGTTTTGGTAAAAAAAAAAATTGTAAATAAAATAAAATCTTTGCCAAGACTTCCAATTTAACTCGGAGGTAAATAATTTTCAGGTTTTTACCAAGGAATAAATCATTTCCTATTTGACGGTTTCTAGCTCAATTTACATAAGATACATTTACATTTTCTAAGCTGGTCCGGCATATAAGGAATACATGTACGGTCATGAACGATGTCGATCAATGATATTATTGATTTGTCAACAAGTTAGTCATTTTTGTGATGTTTAATATTCATTTATTCAAATACGATCAATATATACTGTAACACGAATTCAAATAAGATTTCAAAAGGCGTTAATCTATAAGGAGAATAATATTTAATTCCTCTGAACTGATCATTGAACAAAGTCGGAACACTTAATATTCAGACGAAATACCAGGTGATTATATACTGGCATTCCGTCTTTTCATTTTCAGGGGCCGCTACGGCCGAGTGGTTAAGGTGTCCCGACACTTTAACACTAGCCCTCCACCTCTGGGTTGCGAGTTCGAAACCTATGTGGGGCAGTTGCCAGATACTGACTGTAGACCGGTGGTTTTTCTCCGGGTATTCCGGCTTTCCTCCACCTCCAAATCCTGTCACGTCCTTAAATGACCATGGCTGTTAATAGGACGTGAAACAAAAAACAAACAAATTATTTTATTTTCTACCCCAAAGTATTACATGGTCAGCTTGAAATAGTAGGCATCGACATTAAATTAATTGGTTTGGTGTATCAGAGACATATATAGATCTAGTATGTAAGACATTCATGATGCCAGGCCTATTTAAATGTCAAATATGCCACAGCCGGAAACATCGCACTTCCTAACGGTTTTAACAGTTTTGACTTACAGTTTCTAGCCTGGTGGTAAAAAGATATTAACACTCCATATAGTCATATCCGGTGTTGCAACAAACATCTTTGAATCTAGAATCTTTCTTTGAAGTCCATAATTTTACCTTGAGATGTGTCGCTATATCCAACGATAATCTCAATCGGTAACCATGAATGTAGCATTAAGAAATAATTGGGTTATACACAGCATTGATTAATCATGACATAGATGCATTTCGTCACAATTTTCATGGTTAGATTCTCAGATTGGTCTCGTAAAGATATTTTAAATCCATGCGTAATTGCTGACAAAACAAGAGTGAATAATATAGCTTTATAATTTGGGAAAAGCTTCATCAATGTTGCTGTAATAAAATTATTTCAAGCACAAAAATACTTTTTTAAAGCTGCCTTGTTTCGTCGTTATTGTTGTTACAGTCCAATGACAGCATTTTAAGTTTGGTGACTGATAACGGAAATATTCGATGCTTTGAAGGAAATCATATTTAATTACCAAATTTCCATATCACAGATCTATACTACACAGACTGATACTATTGGTGAGTATTTTCTGTGTGAATCCATATTGACATTCTGATATCCGACCACTAAATGCATGCAACTTAAGTAGTGATGCTAGAAACTATAAGCTGAGTGTAAGTCAGCTCGCTGTATAAAATTATCTAGGAATGATCAAGGTTTATGTTTACATAAAACGGTTCTCTCTATGAAAAGCAAAAAGAAAAAAAAACTTTGGTCATCTCTTATATATTAAAAATCCCCTTTTTCACTCGTGTAAATTGGCATTTATATTCTTTCACAAATAAAAACACTATATATAAAATTTATAATCACTCGTGTCCATAGTAAAATTACTTGCCTATTGATGCGACAGTTGTCGTTCGTTCTTCTCACATTCATCTCCTTATAGTTTGGCCAGTAGTAGGCTGCCATTAATGGTTGGTTTTAAGCCTATTGAGATTTTTACCCACTTCCAAGCTCTTAAGGGTTGAAATGATTTCGAGACGTATGATCAAACGGTTTGCCCAGTAGTTAAAAGTTAGGCCAGTAGCAGGCTGTCATTAATGGTGGGTTATCAAGCCTATTGAGACTTTTTACCCACTTCCAAGCTATTAAGGGCTGAAAAGACTTGGAGACTTATGACCAAAAAGTTGACCAGTAGCAGGCCGAGTTCCTGTTTTATCACATCCACATGGGAAAAAATAATACTTACTCCTTTTCAAAGTCATGGAGTAAAGTATGTTAAAACCCCTTATTTGTCTAGCGGACCATCTTATATGTACTATTTAAGTTGGGAGTTTTAAACGAAATGTGGAAATACATAGACGATTGAAGCTACTGCCGCACCGACTTATTTCACATTAAAACATCTTAACACTGCAGCATTCGGATAAGTGACAAAAATAACATGCATAACAGTTTCTTCATTAATAGAATAGCATAGCCAGAGAATAACGGTCATAGTACTACCGTAAAGTGCCGACGAGGAGTAAATCAGTGTAATATATCAGCATTGCTCTCTGATCATGTTGTCAGAACGCTGCCACAATACTGGCACCAAATCTTTGCTCAATTTAGATTTTGTCAAAAGATTTTCTCCTGCAATCTTAGTTTTATTAAATCGGAACTACAGACGCATTGTTGTACTGAAAACTGCAGAAGTGGAATCGATTGGAAGTGGATTTTCTAAAACTAAATGAAAGATTGCCAAGCTTAGAATGATGGCAAGATGTCCAAAACGACTGTTCACATACCCATGTGGATAAATTGCCCCATCTCCTAGTACCTATTGGAACGAGAGTGTACAGTATGTAACAGCGATCTCAGACACCAGCTAGTTATTCGATTGGCACAGCGCACACTGATTAGTGTCTGTAGGTGGTCGAAGCAATTGTCTGTGTATATATGGAAACTGTGAACGGTAGAATGTCACCCGGTACTGTTGATGTAAATGGGTGTTTGGGGAAAACAATCACTTGTTGTGGCTATCGGAACAAGGACGTAATTCAGACATGTTAACATTCAATCAACAAACATACTTCCATTTAAAAAAAACAATATTGAAATATAATCAGATATTAGCCAGGACATTAAGAAGGAGCTCACTCTAACAATAACCCTTTCTAGTTTTAATGTCGGAATTCCCTGTTGCTCTTGTCTTTACTGTTTGAACTACCTCCTTGCTCCATATATAAATATTACACATATACAGTATACCACACTGGGCTTCGGTTATTTGCATAACCAAATCTATTATAATAATCTGTTTACTCTTTAACTGTACACGTAAACAACTCACAATCTTTTGTTTGGCTTTCACTCCTATTATCTTTGTGCTTAAGTTGAAGTTAATTTTCGTTTATTCTTTGTTGTTTTGATGTTCCTGACAATGGTTAAATATCCAGATTTATTGCGGATTTCGGGATGTTTTGCCAGATTTATTACACTTAACTTACATGTACTTTCTTTACTCTTTTTCTTAATTTTTCATTCTTCCTTTCAGAAGATATCCATGTAAATATGATGTTATTCAGATGCCTTTCTTGTCAAGTATAAAGGCCACTAGTCATTCCTAACTTTAGAGCAGTGAAAATTATTTTGCAGTGCAAATGTAGAAGGATTCCATTCGCTAGAACACACTTGGAATTATGACAAATAAAATAATAGTATGGTATCGGAGGTATTATATTTTTTACTGATACAATATATATATACGAGAGTATAACTTAAAATGATTGGATCTACGATGTTCAAATGAAATTTAATTGTAATTAACGAGACGTTGACAATTATTTTCCTCAAAATCATTATCGTTCCTATATTAATAACCTACTTCTTTTAAACATACAACAGTAAAACGCTAAACTTAAAGAGTAAAGAAAGTTTCATACGATTTTCCATTACACATTGTATACTTATTTACATTTAAAACGGGCGATGTGGGTGTTTTGTTTGGCTTTTTTAAAGGAAATATCTTAGATCTTGTGCCTTTAATGTAACTTGGTATAAACTACAGTGAAATGTCTGACACACTATGTTCTCGAGTTAGTTTATACACTTTGTAGTATACTGATATGTGTATACTTTAAATCCAAATATATCTGATCATTTGAAAAATAACCAGATATTTGGATACTTTATAATAAAAAAATGAAAAAATCTCATCTACTGTATTTGGAATGTATCACTATTTGTATATATTTGTGTACAATATGCTATGCACTTTCAAACTATCAACTATATTCATTTTATGATTGCGAAACAAGTTATATCAACATGGTTATTATATTAATCACTCTTGTTAGCCTGGATGGAATCTGAAGCATGCGAGGGGTCTTTCTGTGGGAGTTATATTAGCACTGCACCTCCCGACCACATGTGTTATCCAAACTATTCGTGTGTGTAATAAATATGAAAGGTTAGATTTATGATGTTTTATTGTGACGTTGTTTTTGTAGGAATCTGAAGAACCCAAAGGTATCCTAGAGGAGATGGGATTTACAAGCTCGAGTTAAGATGGGGCCAGTCTGAGAAGGTGATTTAACTTTTAAGCTGGATTCAACTCATGGAACCAACCTTTCAAGCTGTATTCACCTTGACATATCAACCTGAGAGGAGAACATGCTGTTACGGACATATTTTGATTGATCAGAAAGAGTTTTGTATACAACTCTCTACTTTACATAAAATTGAAACATGGAGCTCATCTTCCAGGAAACGTTTGCTAAAACATGAAAGTTTGGTGAAGCGTGATTGATTTCAGTTCTATTGTTGTCATTTAAACGTCCACGAGCTACGACTGTTTGAATGATGTACGGTATTTACATTCGTAGAATTGTTATATTAAATGTTTTGTTTTATATATTTCCGATAAAAGTGACATAACTGTTTATAAGGGACACGTATATTTTCTTGACTTAAGATAGGAGACTAAACTAAGTGCCTTCAGTGTGGTACTTTAGTATGCTTCAGAGTATTCTAATACATTTATTGCCGTTACAAGTGCATTTGTTGTTGAAACTGTTGGGAACTTGTCTCACCCATTGTGTTGATTTCTTTTTCTAAAGTTGACAAATTACCTCCCCCACATTTTTTTGTTTTTTTTTGAAGAACGGAATATATACACAGCTTCAAAACATTTGGATAACTTTCCTCCCTTTTCTTGGTTTGAAACACGTGTAAAGATGTCTCTGTTATTTTGAAAATATGTTTTATCGGCATGTGTGAAATTGTCTACCTCGCAGTAGATCCGACATAAGCCTTGTTATTACAATGTAATAGACCACTTCCACCTTGTGTACACCTTGATACTTAAATACCACTTTATCCGGCGTCGAACGATTTTAAATCCAACATAATGCGGTAATTCATCCCTCATGTTACACAACTCGTCAACACATGGAAGGAAAAGCCATACTAGTATTATTTACGTCGAACAAAGCATAGCTATGTCCTCGATCAGCATTATCATCTACAAACAGCTTACTATGAGTTGTAGATATATCGATAAGTATTTCTCTCATCATTCACAAACGAGTTTCCTGTTTGAACTGTTATAGATAAAGATAGGTAAATCAATACTGTACACAAAATGATTTTCGCGGTGACTTTATTGTGCGTTTTCATGCATAACGACCTTTTTCGGGGCGATTCATTTTCAAGATTTCAGTCATAAAAATCTCACTGTATCTATGATTGGAACTATTTCGAGGTGATTAATTTTCGCGGATTTAAGTCGCCCGCAAAAATAAGTTTGTTCACGGTAGTCGTGGGAGTTAGATGTCATGATGTTATTTTTTACATAATTATATCAGCGTGTGAATAAACTAGAAATGTCTATGTAAATAAGGACTTGAAATCAACCTATGCAAACTAAACACACGTTTGGGCAGCTATGTACGCCGCAGTGTCGGTACTTGTGGGGTATGGACTGATTCCATATTATATGTAAGTACACGTGCTTCCAAAACCCACCGAACGTTCTGAATTAGCTTTTTTAAATGTATGTATATATATTTATAAATATAGAAATACATTTATTAAGTATTTTGTCATTTTAAGAAATATCTTCTTTTTTTTGGTAGTAGACCCAGTTTAAATGACACTTTGGTGATACACAATAACAAGTGTGCAGTCACGTGATATATGATGACGTGTTTTTAGTCCATATGTAAGTCGTTCTGACCTTACGATGTTATTTCCCTTCATTTCTCTCTGAGCTTAAAAGCCGAGCGTGGTGGAAAGTAAAACTATAGAATGTATAAGTTTAATGTATCGTAAGTTTAGATATGACGTTATGATGACTGGTTTGTGTGTGAAAGGATGATTTATAAATAGAAAAACTTCGATATTATGGCAATTATATTAGATAAAATATTTTACCTTTATAATGTTAATTAATTATACTAAATCAAACGTTGATGCATTTCTTCTGTTAAATTTGTTTCACACTTTGAGTACAAGGGTAGTATAGATACTTCAAATATATCGAGGTTTTGATTAATTAATCAACCTTATCTTAGCTTCGTACATCATTTAGAACATTCAGAACGAAGCACTTGTTGAAAATTCAAATATATTGAAATTATCATTCAAAAATGTTAACATTGTTCATTTGCAACAATTGCGAAATAAGTTATATCAACTTACATTAATTTCACTTGTTGGTGAAAGGCAAGCATGTTACCACACCGCCACCCGACCATCCAATAGTTTCATTTCTTTTAATTATAATTGCGGAGAAAAACCTATAATCTTGTGTAATTATATATATTAGCAATACAAAGTCATTATGTATTGATTGTAATATTATATTGTGTGATAAGAATGAAAGTTACGAACATACTACTCGGTTGTGGATAAAATCAATATTATTGACTTAATTAAAGAAAAATCAAATAAGCATGTGATAAGTACATTAAATTCATATAAAAACATATTCCGTCTTCTGTTATTCTTAAGAGGTATTCCTTCGTTTGAACAAAATTAAACTTAGTGGAAAATATGTATTTTTTTCCAAATGATAAAAGTTGCAATCTTTACATTAATAAGCCAGTTTTATTCTCAAGATAAACGAATTCTTAATTCGACCCGAAGTATCACTAATTTGCTCCCTTTCTCCTGTACATTTCGGTGTTCATTTCATTACTTTGAAGCACAGACACTCGTATAATCATCGTTCTGATATATATTTCATCAACAGAAGTTGTTTCTGATGTGCGAACGAAGGAATACCCCTTTAACATACTTGTTTAAGTGAAGTCTCATCAGGATTTATATCGCAGCTATTAAACAAGTTGCTTTTGAGCTCCAAGAAAACAAAGTGAACTTTTCGTGTAAGTATATATGAACAAATATGCAATCGTTCGAATGATAAAGAGTTCTATTGACTTTTCATCGACAACTTCCTTAAGAATTTGGTGACATGATCTTCCAACGGACTATTGACATACCCACAAACTGTGTCGCTCTCTTTGCTGAATTGTTTTTGTTTTCAATTCAAGACTATTTTTATATTGAAAATCCTATCAGAAAAGGTAAAAGAGGCGTTGCGAAGACCATTAAATTTAGCTATAGGGATATTGACGATGGGGTAGTTTGTGTTGACAAAATCATGATTGGCCACGTCGATCGGATATATATCTGTGAAACGTGAAATCAAGGCCACTACAGACACTTCAACACCAGCTGCTTACCTCGATCTTTACTTACAACGTAACAAGGACACTATAGACCCTACAACATCAGCCTCTTACCTCGATCTTTACTTACAACGTAACAAGGACACTACATACCCTTCAACATCAGCTGCTTACCTCGATCTTTACTTACAACGTAACAAGGACACTATAGACCCTACAACATCAGCCTCTTACCTCGATCTTTACTTACAACGTAACAAGGACACTACAGACCCTTCAACATCAGACGCTTACCTCGATCTTTACTGACAACGTAACAAGGACACTACAGACCATTCAACATCGGCCTCTTACCTCGATCTTTACTTACAACGTAACAAGGACACTACAGACCCTTCAACATCAGACGCTTACCTCGATCTTTACTGACAACGTAACAAGGACACTACGTATACAGACCCTTCAACATCAGCCGCTTACCTCGATCTTTACTTACAATGTAACAAGGACACTATAGACCCTTCAACATCAGCCGCTTACCTCGATCTTTATTTACAACGTAACAAGGACACTACAGACCCTTCAACATCGGTCTCTTACCTCGATCTTTACTTACAACGTAACAAGGACACTATAGACCCTTCAACATCGGTCTCTTACCTCGATCTTTACTTACAACGTAACAAGGACACTATAGACCCTTCAACATCGGTCTCTTACCTCGATCTTTACTTACAACGTAACAAGGACACAACAGACCCTTCAACATCAGCTGCTTACCTCGATCTTTACTAACAAAGTAACAAGGACACTATAGACCCTTCAACATCAGCTGCTTACCTCGATCTTTCCTTACAACGTAACAAGGACACTACAGACCCTTCAACATCAGACGCTTACCTCGATCTTTACTGACAACGTAACAAGGACACTACAGACCCTTCAACATCAGACGCTTACCTCGATCTTTATTTACAACGTAACAAGGACACTACAGACCCTTCAACATCAGACGCTTACCTCGATCTTTATTTACAACGTAACAAGGACACTACAGACCATTCAACATCGGCCTCTTACCTCGATCTTTACTTACAACGTAACAAGGACACTACAGACCCTTCAACATCAGACGCTTACCTCGATCTTTACTTACAGCGTAACAAGCTTACAACTAACATATAGAACAACATTGATGATTTCAATTTCCCAATTGCTAATTTTCCTTTTCTTAACATCAACATTCCTGCATCCCCTACCTACATTGTTTACGTGTCCCATTTAATTCGATACCTACATACTTGTTCCCATTATAACGATTTTAGTGATAATTACCGACTGTTGACGGACAATTAACAACACAATTTCGAGAGTTGCAGGTTGGTGAAGACAACGAATTTTCATGGCTCACATCATGATATCATAAGGAAATAGTCTATTTCTTGATGCGATATGAAGTCTGACGTGTTCGATGCTTGTTGATAGGACAAGTGGATCCATTGTGGTCTAGTTCTTATTTGGAGAGTTTGTCTTAACCCGGATTTGACCTAGATTTGCATTTGTGGGTGTCGTCGATAAATCAGAAGACGTTAACCTTTCCGGAACACCTGGTCTTAATCTAGTTGTACTTTTTTCTAGTAGCTTTCATGCAAAGCTATATATTTTTTATTTGTATTTTGCACTATTTTTATCGACTTTTAGAATTACAGTTTCGTTATGAGGTCGGTATTTTCGTTATTTTGTCCTTGTATTATCGAGTTTGAGTTAGATTTATGGTTTCGTTATTATGTTGATATTCTCTGTTATTTTCCCTCGTTTTATTCATCAGTGATGTAAGGGACATCATACAACTTTTCGTCCTTATAGGATTCGTCAATGATGTAAGGGACATCATACAGCTGTTTGTCCTTCTAGGATTCGTCGGTGATGTTAGGGACACCATACAGCTGTTTGTCCTTTTAATACTCGTCAGTGATGCAAGAGACATCATACAGCTGTTTGTCCTTCTAGAACTCGTTAGTGATGTAAGGGACATCATACAGCTGTTTGTCCTTCTAGGACTCGTCAGTGATGTAAGGGACATCATACAGCTGTTTGTCCTTCTAGGACTCGTCAGTGATGTAAGGGACATCATACAGCTGTTTGTCCTTCTAGAACTCGTCAGTGATGTAAGGGACATCATACAGCTGTTTGTCCTTCTAGGACTCGTCAGTGATGTAAGAGACATCATACAGCTGTTTGTCCTTCTAGGACTCGTCAGTGATGTAAGGGACATCATACAGCTGTTTTCCTTCTAGGACTCGTCAGTGATATAAGGGACATCATACAGCTGTTTTCCTTCTAGGACTCGTCAGTGATGTAAGGGACATCATACAGCTGTTTGTCCTTCTAGAACTCGTCAGTGATATAAGGGACATCATACAGCTGTTTTCCTTCTAGGACTCGTCAGTGATGTAAGGGACATCATACAGCTGTTTTCCTTCTAGGACTCGTCAGTGATGTAAGGGACATCATACAGCTGTTTTCCTTCTAGGACTCGTCAGTGATGTAAGGGACATCATACAGCTGTTTGTCCTTCTAGAACTCTTCTGATGTAAGGCACATCATACAGCTGTTTGTCCTAGGACTCGTCGGTGATGTTAGGGACACCATACAGCTGTTTGTCCTTTTAATACTCGTCAGTGATGCAAGAGACATCATACAGCTGTTTGTCCTTCTAGAACTCGTTAGTGATGTAAGGGACATCATACTGCTGTTTGTCCTTCTAGGACTCGTCAGTGATGTAAGGGACATCATACAGCTGTTTGTCCTTCTAGAACTCTTCTGATGTAAGGCACATCATACAGCTGTTTGTCCTAGGACTCGTCGGTGATGTTAGGGACACCATACAGCTGTTTGTCCTTTTAATACTCGTCAGTGATGCAAGAGACATCATACAGCTGTTTGTCCTTCTAGAACTCGTTAGTGATGTAAGGGACATCATACTGCTGTTTGTCCTTCTAGGACTCGTCAGTGATGTAAGGGACATCATACAGCTGTTTGTCCTTCTAGGATTCGTCATTGGGCCTAAAGTGTTGTTAACTGGGAGGAATCGACAGATAATGGCTGAAGCGATGCAAATTCCTGTGATTTTTTTTTTATTTTGATCATTTTCAATGTTGGAATGAAAAGAATGCCAAGTACCGTTGTACGCGTCAGTATTCAAATGCAGGTCGTTAATTTTGTATGTTGAATGTTAAGTCAACTTCTTATAGCTTATTTCTTGAACTTTCAGCATATTACTTCTAAACCTGTATCCTGGTTTCAATACACAAAGACACGTCCACACATATATATATATATATACAACATGTTATTATCAAAACAAGGAAGTACTTGGGTCAGAGGTCAGACGCGTTACATAGATCTCTGGTGTATAAACAAACTACTGCGCCTTTGAAGTGCCGTATCATATATAACATTCCACAATCGAACAAAGAGAGTGCTAGCAACAGGATTTCAGACGTGGAGCTAGGCACACAATGTAAAGTTGTTATATCACGTGAAAACATCATATAGATCTACATTGGATTCATCTGACGAAGTGATTCTAAAGGTGGTTCCACTATGCAATTAATATGCATTGTCTCAATCTAAATTGGACGTGGTTAGTTAAAACATTGTACTTGTAAACAACGTTAATTGTTTAAACTTGTTTATGCAATGCCCTTCACTGAACATCTCCATTATAACGGATTCTCAAAATCTCAATAAGAAAAAAATTCACCTCTTTAAAAGATATCTTTTATTTGTATGAAATTAATTAAAACATATTTTGAAGCTTTGATGACACAGGAAAAGCATTGTAAGAAACTTCAATTAAAGGCTTGTTTTTTTAAAGAAAAAACAATTAAACATAATTGATGTTACGGTTTTTATTTCCCGTACTCCTACTGTTTGGATTTCAGTGAATAAGTTAACAGAAGTTATGTAAATTTAATAATGAAATATACTTAGTGAAAGTATATTTAACGAATGCAAACAATATTAGTCTTTCATTTTTTGTCATGTCCAGTATACCTATATAAACCTATATATATATATATTACGTCACAATTCCCTCCGTATTTGGTCATGTCCAGTTTACCTATATAATCCTTCATATATTACGTCACAATTCCCTCCATATTTGGCCATGTCCAGTATACCTATATAAACCTATATATATATTACGTCACAATTCCCTCCGTATTTGGTCATGTCCAGTTTACCTATATAATCCTTTATATATTACGTCACAATTCCCTCCGTATTTGGTCATGTCCAGTTTACCTATATAATCCTTTATATATTACGTCACAATTCCCTCCGTATTTGGTCATGTCCAGTTTACCTATATAATCCTTCATATATAACGTCACAATTCCCTCCGTATTTGGTCATGTCCAGTTTACCTATATAAACCTATATATACATTACGTCACAATTCCCTCCGTATTTGGTCATGTCCAGTTTACCTATATAATCCTTTATATATTACGTCACAATTCCCTCCGTATTTGGTCATGTCCAGCTTACCTATACAAGAGGCCCATGGGCCTTAACGGTCATCTGACAAACACTTACACTTACAGCAGGGACACACACACCCCAATCCAGCATTATTACCATAAATTATTTATCGCAGCCAGTTATGTTTTAGATCAAATTTGGTTTTTATCCATTTAGCTTGTCCAGGAAGAGCAGCATCATAAAGCAAAATTTTAGCCAAGTTCCCATATTTGGGGCATGCCCCTCTCTCCCAATGGGTCAGACAAGACTCATTTATATCAATTAGGATTGCCTTTCCCCAATGATGTTTCATACTAAATATGGTTGTAATCAATTCAGGCATTAAGGAGGAATTGCATTTTTAAGAAATGTTTAACCTAAGCGCTCCTTTTGCCCCATCTTTTTTTCCCCAGGGGTCAAACCTGTCTCATTAAAAAATATGATTGCCGTCACCTTATGTTTCACATCAAATTTGGTTGTAATCCACCAAAAGGTTAGGGAAGATTAGGATTTAACAGCAAATATTCACCAAAGTTCCCCTTTTGGGGCCCTGCCCCTCAGGCCCCATCGGTCACACTAGCCTCGTTTATATAAAATATGACCACCCTTCCCAAAGGATGTTTCACACCATATTTCGTATTAATCCACCCAAGGGTTAGAGAGAAGTAGGATTTATAGCAAAAATTCACCAAAGTTCCCCTTTTGGGGCCCCGCCCCTCTGGCCCTAGGGGTCAAACCAGCCTCATTTATATAAAATATGACCACCCTCCTCCAATGATGTTTCACACCAAATTTGGTAATAATTCACTATGGGTGTAAGGAGGAGTAGGATTTTATAGCAAAATTTCATCAAAGTTCCCCTTTTGGGGCCCCGCCCCTCTGGCCCCAGGGGCCACACCAGCCTCATTTATATAAAATATGACCACCCTCCACCAATGATGTTTCACACAATATCTGGTTGAAATCCACCAAAGGGTTAAGGACGAGTAGGATTTTATAGCAAAATTTCATCAAAGTTCCCTTTTTTGGGCCCGTCACTCTGGCCCCAGGGCTCACACCAGCCTCATTTATATAAAATATGACCACCCTCCCCCAATGATGTTTCACAACATATCTGGTTGAAATCTACTAAAGGGTTAAGGAGGAGTAGGATTTTATAGCAAAATTTCATCAAAGTTCCCCATTTGGGGCCCCACCCCTCAGGCCCCAGGGGTCACACTAGCCTCATTTATATAAAATATGACCGCCCTCCCCAAATGATGTTTCACAACATATCTTGTTGAAATCCACTAAAGGGTTAAGGAGGAGTAGGATTTTATAGCAAAATTTCATCAAAGTTCCCCTTTTGGGGCCCCGCCCCTCAGGCCCCAGGGGTCACACCAACTTCATTTATATAAAATATGACCGCCCTCCCCCAATGATGTTTCACACCAAATTTAGTTGTAATCCACCCAAGGGTAAAGGAGGAGTAGGATTTTATAGCAATATTCACCTAAGTTCCCTTTTTGGGGCCCCGCCCTTCTGGCCCCAGGGGTCAGACCAGCCTCATTTATATAAAATATGATTGCCCTCCCCCAATGATGCTTCAAACCAAATTTGGAAGTAATCCACCCAAGCGTTAAGGAGGAGTAGCGTTTTGAAAGAAAAAGTTTACGGACGGCGCACGGCGGACGGCGCACGCCGGACGACGACGGACGAAGCACGATGACTATAGGTCATCCTGACCCTTTGGGTCAGATGACCTAATAATCCTTTATATATTACGTCACAATTCCCTCCATATTTGGTCATGTCCAGTATACCTATATAAACCTATATATATATATTACGTCACAATTCCCTCCGTATTTGGTCATGTCCAGTTTACCTATATAATCCTTTATATATAACGTCACAATTCCCTCCATATTTGGTCATGTCCAGTTTACCTATATCAACCTATATATACATTACGTCACAATTCCCTCCGTATTTGGTCATGTCCAGTTTACCTATATAAACCTATATATGTATTACGTCACAATTCCCTCCGTATTTGGTCATGTCCAGTTTACCTATATCAACCTATATATATATTACGTCACAATTCCCTCCGTATTTGGTCATGTCCAGTTTACCTATATAATCCTTTATATATTACGTCACAATTCCCTCCGTATTTGGTCATGTCCAGTTTACCTATATAATCCTTTATATATTACGTCACAATTCCCTCCATATTTGGTCATGTCCAGTATACCTATATAAACCTATATATATATATTACGTCACAATTCCCTCCGTATTTGGTCATGTCCAGTTTACCTATATAATCCTTTATATGTTACGTCACAATTCCCTCCATATTTGGTCATGTCCAGTATACCTATATAAACCTATATATATATTACGTCACAATTCCCTCCGTATTTGGTCATGTCCAGTATACCTATATAAACCTATATATATTACGTCACAATTCCGTCCGTATTTGGTCATGTCCAGTTTACCTATATAATCCTTTATATATTACGTCAAATTCCCTCCATATTTGGTCATGTCCAGTATACCTATATAAACCTATATATATATTACGTCACAACTCGCTCCGTATTTGGTCATGTCCAGTTTACCTATATAATCCTTTATATATTACGTCAAATTCCCTCCATATTTGGTCATGTCCAGTATACCTATATAAACCTATATATATATTACCTCACAATTCCCTCCGTATTTGGTCATGTCCAGTATACCTATATAAACCTATATGGTCAAAGAAGTAATATTAACGGTAAGAATCCGGGTAACACTGGATCCTTACAAAAGTTTGTCTGCAGGATACAAATTACTGGGACAAAGAAGTAATTCTACCAGTGTGGATATGAAAAATGTCAAATTTTATGACGGAAGGCTATGTGACCAACGGCCAAGACATCTGAAAATGTCCCGCGCGTACAAATGCCGAGGTATTATTTCAACTACTTCCAGCAATACTAGTCTTACTGTAACTTATTGTATTTTCTAGTACTGTTTATATATCATGTGATTGTATTTGTATTCTTGTGTCTTTATAAAGGTGCGGAGTGCCTCGAACATTTGACATTTTTCATGTCCAAACTGTTAGAATAACTTCTTTGTCCCATATATAAAACCTATATATATATATATATATATATATATATAACATAGTATCACAAATGACGAAGGAAAACAACTTTTTGACTCATGCCCTGGCCGGGCTTCGAACTCACGATCTACGGCACCCAATCGCCTAGCCAGAAATACCCGCAGCTTATACCGATGCGCCACATCGGCGTTCTTAAAAAAGAACGTTTCAATGGCGCAGTAATGAACGGCCCGATACCCTGACATGATCATTGTGGAAGTCGCGTCTATAAGATGATATGAATACCTGGATCGCAATATATAGACCTATATATATATAAACTTATATAGACCTATATGTATATAAACCTATATAGACCTATATAGACCTATATATATATAAACCTATATAGACCTATATATATATATAAACATATATAGACCTATATAAATATAAACCTATATAGACCTATATACTGTATATATATATTACGTTATAAATCTCTCCATTTTTGATCTTGTCGTATACAAACACCCGGTGGTCGCCACCACGTGCTTAAACTTTCCACAACGAGACTTGGTTTGTCGGGGTCATTAAGTAAAGCACACAATCTACACCAGAACTTAGTATCTATAAAGGAGCCTGTCCCTTTCCATTGAAAATATTCGTTGTAAAGGTCATCATTTTTGTCTAATTTATGTAAATATTTTGCTAAATCTTCAGGTGAATTGTAATCATCCACGTGAATGTAGGAGTGCGGTGGCGCTACAGCGCGGTAATCGTCGGGATGTGCTCCCATGACAACGGGAATGACGTCAGACCTGCAAATAAAAATGAAAACACTTGTATAACCGCAATCTTCCAGTACTTACTATAGGAGATTCAAATTGTCGGCGTGAACACTCTACAATGTAATTTTTCGTAAAGTTGAATGACCCCTTGACCTTCACAAGACTCCACGTGCACGCCCTCAACATCACGTATGTGTATAGCATTCGAAAGCCCCAGATATTCTCTCCGTCCTCTTACCCACATGGATACGTTACAATAATTACATATTAATTTATTTCTGATTGCGCAAGATACATTTTAATTAAATTAGAATACTAACTATTAGTTATCAGTGGAATGAAGTTATATTGATGTTTCCTACGGAAAGTAAATACTAGTTTCTGTTTCGTCCTTCTATATAACATCATACAACTGTTTCGTCCTTCTATATAACATCACACAACTGTTTCGTCCTTCTATATAACATCATACAACTGTTTCGTCCTTCTATATAACATCACACAGTTGTTTCGTCCTTCTATATAACATCATACAGCTGTTTCGTCATTCTATATAACATCACACAGTTGTTTCGTCCTTCTATATAACATAATACAGCTGTTTCGTCCTTCTATATAACATCATACAACTGTTTCGTCCTTCTATATAACATCACACAACTGTTTCGTCCTTCTATATAACATCATACAGCTGTTTCGTCCTTCTATATAACATCATACAACTGTTTCGTCCTTCTATATAACATCATACAACTGTTTCGTCCTTCTATATAACATCACACAACTGTTTCGTCCTTCTATATAACATCATACAACTGTTTCGTCCTTCTATATAACATCATACAACTGTTTCGTCCTTCTATATAACATCATACAACTGTTTCGTCCTTCTATATAACATCACACAACTGTTTCGTCTTTCTATATAACATCATACAACTGTTTCGTCCTTCTATATAACATCACACAGCTGTTTCGTCCTTCTATATAACATAATACAGCTGTTTCGTCCTTCTATATAACATAATACAGCTGTTTCGTCCTTCTATATAACATCATACAACTGTTTCGTCCTTCTATATAACATAATGCAGCTGTTTCGTCCTTCTATATAACATCATACAACTGCTTCGTCCTTCTATATAACATCATACAACTGTTTCGTCCTTCTATATAACATCATACAGCTGTTTCGTCCTTCTATATAACATCACACAACTGTTTCGTCCTTCTATAACATCACACAACTGTTTCGTCCTTCTATATAACATCATACAACTGTTTCGTCCTTCTATATAACATCATACAACTGTTTCGCCCTTCTATATAACATCATACAACTGTTTCGTCCTTCTATATAACATCATACAACTGTTTCGTCCTTCTATATAACATCATACAACTGTTTCGCCCTTCTATATAGGGGCCGCGGTTGCTGAGTGGTTAGCCCTCCACCTCTGGTTTGCGAGTTCGAAACCTACATGGGGCAGTTGCCAGGCACTGACTGTAGGCCGGTGGTTTTTCTCCGGGTACTCCGGCTTTCCTCCACCTCCAAAACCTGGCACGTCCTTAAATTACCCTGGCTGTTAATATGACGTTAAACAAAAACAAACAAACAAACAAGCCCTTCTATATAACATCATACAGTTGTGTGGTCCTTCTAGGACTCGTCAGCAAATATTACTCATACAGGTGTTTCGTCCTTCTATGACTCGTCAGTTATGAATATAACATCACACAGCTGTGTTGTCCTTCTAGGACTCGTCAGTGATGTTATTGACATCACACAACTGTTTCGTCCTTCTATGACTCGTCAGTAAATATAACATCATACAGCTGTTTCGTCTTTCTAGGACTCGTCAGTAAATATAACATCACACAACTGTTTCGTCCTTCTAGGACTCGTCAGTGATGTTATTGACATCACACAACTGTTTCGTCCTTCTAGGACTCGTCAGTAAATATAACATCATACAGCTGTTTCGTCCTTCTAGGACTCGTCAGTAAATATAACATCATACAGCTGTTTCGTCCTTCTAGGACTCGTCAGTAAATATAACATCATACAGCTGTTTCGTCTTTCTTGTGAATTTCATTGATAACAAAACACCTCGATAGTACCTACTCTCCGCCATAACACATAGTAATACTACCCCCGACAAACAATTAAAGCCAATTGGATTGTTTTTGTATTGTGAAGGTTTTAAGGTGCTGGCTTCCTGACTGACAAAACGTATCTATTAAATGCATAATTTCTCTAATAAATCTGTACAAAGCCATAAGTCAATTTTTAGTATTGAGAATGTTTACAAACACTTTTTCAGGGGGAATAAAAAATTTACATATCATATACATGTACTCATCACCTTGAACAGTTATAATACGACCAGTTATATGACAAATTACGAGATAAATGCCAGCTACCCAATTATCGGTGTCGACAGCTCCCGACCATGTCAGTTTAATACAGAATTATCGTGACAGGGCTGCCATAGGATATTATATATACACGATTTAGCATAGCTTTATTATTCTTCATTATATGCATCTCTTACTGTAAATCCATTGGTTTTCGCGATTACTTTTTTTCAAGAACTCAAATCTTCAGACATATTGACATGCTTTCGCGAACTCTGATATATAAATTACTTTGAATTCGTGAAAACTATCAACTATTAGTGATGGACTCAGTAAGACTCGTTCATCCAAAAGTGTTATTTTCGTAAAAATAATCACGAAGGACTTTAATTTACGATTGACTCATATAAACGCGAAAATAAATCTCACGCGAAATGTAAGTGATTTATAGTATCATGTTCAAGGTGTAAAGAAATGTTATCGTTACCGCCTTGCGTCACAAAAAGCCATATAGCTAGAACAATTATAACACACAATGTAGTTTAACTATGATCCATGCTTGTGGATGTGCCTGGTGGCTCAGTTGTCACCATCCTAGTTTTCATATTAAGAATGTGATTTCGACAAAGATTTGTATGTTTCTTTGTTTCTTTGTTTCTTTGTTTGTTTCTTTTTGTTTAACGTCCTAATAACAGCCAGGACGTGACAGGATTTAGAGGTGGAGGAAAGCCGGAGTACCCGGAGAAAAACCACCGGCCTACAGTCAGTACCTGCAACTGCCCACGTAGGTTTCGAACTCGCATCCCAGAGGTGGAGGGCTAGTGATAAAGTGTCGGGACACCTTAACCACTCGGCCACCGCGGCCCCTAAGATTTGTATGACGACTGTCGTCGCCGAAAGAGAGGACGCTTACTCTGCCGTAGCGCCTGGTCTTATTCCCTTCTACTTTTACAAGGGTCTCCATGTAAATCTATAATCTTGTTCATTGTTTGCTCTCGGTTTATAGGTTTTGAGTGTGAATTATGGTTTCACTATTATGTCAGTAATCTTTTGTTTGGTATATTAAAACCGTTCAGGTGAAAACATGATTGAATGAGGTTGCTGGGTACCCACTATCGTGTTGGGTGTGAGCGGAAGGACAGCAAAATAACAAAACACACTTGTTTAAGGAAAATAGTGATTTAAGTTCAAGACGTAAGGAAGATAGGAATTACTATTGAACATAAACTACAACACACAGCTGCATCTTCCTTATAAGGGTGTAACACAATAGTCTTGTAAAACAACAATTACGTATTTATTGTGTATCTGTATTGTTGTGTATCTTTATTGTTACTGAATGATAATGACCAAATAGCCGATGACATCCTTCGATGTATTATATGTATATTTGTCTCATTATTGGTCATTCTCTTCAACCGCTTCATCTAAGGCGACAGCGGTATTTCAAATGTCCAATTTTGTCATTTAAATTAATTTAGTGCGCACTGGTCATTAGTTCGGCCTTAGAGGTGATTAATTAAATGCCTCAGTAATTGCCATGATCTGACCTCCTGTTTATCTACGGCGATAGCGATAATTAGGGGTTATTTGTCACGAGCCCAGCGTACGTCATCAACACAATAACTAATACCTATATAGGGTAGGGTGTTGGGCAGAGAGAGAACGGCCATTTAAAATCACCGTGTCTGCTCGTTCTCTCTCCTCACTCACATTCGGACACTTAATAATTCTTTATTAATCTTGAGAGTATACATCTCATCGACATAATACGATTTCAAGAATACAAACAAATATTCAAGTCAGCTCGGGTAGAGCAATGCACTGGAACCTAAAATTTGTCAATCATAATCACTTTGAAACTTTTAGCCTAAGATACTTCATGCGAATTAAGAAATTGCAAGTTGCTATTCTGCATGTCTATATTGTGGTTGTATTAGCCTGTTAGAACTTTGACCTATGACGTCACGACCTGGTTTAGATAAAGATTTTGGAATGGAACCTGAGTTGAATTTAATTTTGATTATATAGAAACAACTGAAATGTAAGTTGAATTATGGCTGGTCTTACTGTTTTTTCTGACCACCAAAGTTATGTCCATCCCTTTTTAATTAAGATAAGATTAAATTAACTATAAGTCATGGAGACAGATTAATATAAGTACACTGTACTTGTTTCTGAATCCGATCATTTTCATTTATGTTGCTGTACTACATGTTGTATTAAATCACAAACAAAATACAATTTAAACTAACTATAAATCATTTACAACTGTATAATACATGTATGTCAATCCAAGTTGATATTGATTCTAAAGTAACGACGAATTTATTTCAAATAGAGATATCAATTTATCTTAAGAATACATCGTAATCAGAGTTCATTTTAAAACAGAAATATATTTATATATCTTAAAAGATAATATAAATTGAATTTTATTAAGTTTTTTAATGTTTAGAAAGGAGCTGTAATCCTGTACTTGTAATCCCCGGAGATTATTGATGGTAAATGCCTACTTGTCATGTTTAAGTCATTGAATAGTGACATGGTTTGGAATATAATCAACGTTCCATTGAAAAGTATGAAATTTATTGAAAATAATCAATTGACCTTTCACCTCCCTGTCAAGACAATTCCTTCTACCTTTTTCGAGTTTTTGTCGCCTCCTAAAACAAATTTAGGCCCTTAGTATCACTGACGAGTCCTGGAAGGACGAAACAGCTGCATGATGTCCTTTGAGAGATTACTGGTGGTAGATTAGACTGTTGGGGGGGGGGGGGGGGGGGGGGGGGGGGGGGGGGGGGGGGGAGGGGGGTTAATCCCTAATATTTATCGTATCCTGCTTTTGTTTTTGCATCCCCTCCCCCCTCACAAATTACATTGTAGTTTAAATATATCTTTTTTTTACACCTAACTTACAAATTTGTAAGTAAGTATGCAATAAATTATGTTTCAAACGAAAACTGACGAAAGAAGACGTCACAGTTTGCACTCGCGTGTTCACCTACTATTTCTTCTCTTCAAGTGCAAAGTAAACACTGATATGACGTCACTAGTTGCTATCGATATAAATAGTCGAGGTTATGCGGGATTATCCATTGTTGACAAGACATGTCTTGCATAACTGATCAATTATTAAATGTCTATCTTTTGGACAATAAACTTTAACTTTACTTTAAAGAGTGGGAAACTCTTAATAAAGTACGATAAGCTTCAGATTATATAGTTACCGCCGGACTGAAGGTGACCGAATTACATGTGCGCTATCACGTGTACACTAATGGTGTAAACAATGTATGCGCAATGAGGTTGTGTCCATGCATTTAAAACAGATAATTAGAGAAACTGGTAATTTATAGAAGCTGCCGTATACTTACGATAAAGCATTCACGAAAAACTTTTCCGTTATGTAGTGACGACAATTGCAGTTCTCGAAGGCTAAATAAAACTTATAATGTCTTTTTAAGGTTTCAATGCACGCAGTCTGGTTTGCAAATCTATCACAGTTATGAGTACCGTCGCCACAGGCACCATATATATGAACATCAATATACTTCTGCAATTCGTGAACGTAATCCATCCGTCCATTTGTCGTGTCGCAGTTAGAAATGAATATGGCTGCTTTTCGACTTTTGCCTGCTGCATAATTTCGCTTTTTCTTTGAAGGTTTTGCGTCTTCTTTGGGGCGCCATCGTTCGTATGGTGTAACTATTGTGGAATCTCTTCTGTAAGAGGCTGTCCAGTTAAACAAGCTGTCTAACAGGTAATAATCAGGAGTGGCTAGAGGGCTTTCGAGATTGTAAATAATCCATACCTGGTTCGCGTTTTTTGTCCTGGACGGGTCGAACCTAGGTACATCCATGTGAGAAAACTGCATATTCCACATTTTTGCGTCGATGTGTGGAACATCAATGTCTTCCACAATCGTACAATGTTTAACTGGACACTTACTAAATATACCCTCTCCTGCATTCACATTGAAATCTGACGGCCTTGCCCAAAGCACTTTCTTGTCCCCTTGAATATCCGGAACAAATTCCATCTGTGACACAATTCTATCTTCGCCGTTATCATTGTCCCACACATGCGGCAGTTTTGAAGAAGCTTTTCGGCTTGTTTTCTTGATAACACTCCATTCTGGCCATTTCCTAATTTTATCCTCGCCTGATTTAGATCCGTGGCCTACCTCGGATGGCTCCAAAGGACAATGTAACTTCTCGCCTTTGCCATGTCTAATCATGATCACTTTTGGCAAGAAATGAAGCGCAGCAGTCATGAGTAAAAATATAAAAATTATTGCAATGAAATATCTATACAACTGCTTCATGTTCAAATGCTATCGTATATACTAGCATGGCAGGTGTCACCCGCACAGAAATACAGTAATAAGAGATAACGGGTCGGCCGAGGACGGAAGGACATACCTGACGAATAGGTCGCAACTGGGTCAAATACAAACAGCGTGTTCCCTTTGAGTTGACACGATATAAACTTCACTAAACGAAAAGTGATAATGGCTTACTGGTTACACACTCGCTGACAGACCACAGCGATCTGACTGTCACAGGCCCAAACACAATCATCGACACATATAAAAATACTTTTAAAATGACATCAGTACTAAATAACATTCCTATACACACGTGAACATGTACAATCGAGCTGGCTCGTCTTCCACTGTGATATACGCATGTAGATGCCCCTATCAAGTAAAATAAACAAAGTTGTCAAGGGCAAATTGTATAGCCCTATACATTAACGGGATATTGAACCTACTAATCCTGGGAGATAACGACAGGCGTATCTGGCTTTACAACGTTGTCGTTCATGACCCGCATTAGCGGATCCTTGTGATATTACGATACGGCAACAACTCTTTATTTCTGTGATAAATGACGCGGCTATATATCTCTGTATTTGTGATAAATGACGCGGCCATATATCTCGGTTTCTGTAATGAATGACGCGGCCATATATCTCTGGTCCTGTAATAAATGACGCGGCCATATATCTCTGGTCCTGTAATGAATGACGCGGCCATATATCTCTGTTTCTGTAATAAATGACGTGGCCATATATCTCTGTTTCTGTAATAAATGACGCGGCCATATACCTCTGTTTCTGTAATAAATGACGGGGCCATATATCTCTGTTTCTGTAATAAATGACGCGGCCATATATCTCTGGTCCTGTAATAAATAACGCGGCCATATATTTCTGTTTCTGTGATAAATGACTCGGCCATATATCTCTGGTCCTGTAATAAAGGACGCGGCCATATATCTCTGTTTCTGTGATAAATGACGCGGCCATATATATCTGTTTCTGTAATAAAGGACGCGGCCATATATCTCTGTTTCTGTGATAAATGACTCGGCCATATATCTCTGGTCCTGTAATAAATGACGCGGCCATATATCTCTGGTCCTGTAATAAATGACGCGGCCATATATCTCGGTTTCTGTAATGAATGACACGGCCATATATCTCTGGTCCTGTAATAAATGACGCGGCCATATATCTCTGTTTGTGTAATAAATGACGCGACGATATATCTCTGTTTCAGTAATAAATGACGCAGCCATATATCTCTGTTTCTGTAATAAATGACGCGGCCATATCTCTCTGGTCCTGTAATAAATGACGCGGCCATATATCTCTGTTTCTGTAATAAATGACGCGGCCATATTTATCTGTTTCTGTAATAAATGACGCGGCCATATATCTCTGTTTCTGTAATAAATGACGGGGCCATATATCTCTGTTTCTGTAATAAATGGCGTGGCCATATATCTCTGGTCCTGTAATAAATAACGCGGCCATATATCTCTGTTTCTGTAATAAATGACGCGGCCATATATCTCTGTTTCTGTGATAAATGACGCGGCCATATTTATCTGTTTCTGTAATAAATGACGCGGCCATATATCTCTGTTTCTGTAATAAATGACGCGGCCATATATCTCTGTTTCTGTAATAAATGACACGGCCATATATCTCTGTTTCTGTAATAAATGACGCGGCCATATATCTGGTCCTGTAATAAATGACGCGGCCATATATTTCTGTTTCTGTGATAAATGACGCGGCCATATATCTCTGTTTCTGTAATAAATGACGCGGCCATATATCTCTGTTTCTGTAATAAATGACGCGGCCATATATCTCTGTTTCTGTAATAAATGACGCGGCCATATATCTCTGTTTCTGTAATAAATGACGCGGCCATATATCTCTGTTTCTGTAATAAATGACGCGGCCATATATCTCTGGTCCTGTAATAAATGACGCGGCCATATATATCTGTTTCTGTAATAACTGACGCGACCATATATATCTGTTCCTGTAATGAATGACACGGCCATATATCTCTGGTCCTGTAATAAATGACGCGGCCATATATCTCTGTTTGTGTAATAAATGACGCGACGATATATCTCTGTTTCAGTAATAAATGACGCAGCCATATATCTCTGTTTCTGTAATAAATGACGCGGCCATATATCTCTGGTCCTGTAATAAATGACGCGGCCATATATATCTGTTTCTGTAATAAATGACGCGGCCATATTTATCTGTTTCTGTAATAAATGACGCGGCCATATATCTCTGTTTCTGCAATAAATGACGGGGCCATATATCTCTGTTTCTGTAATAAATGGCGTGGCCATATATCTCTGGTCCTGTAATAAATAACGCGGCCATATATCTCTGTTTCTGTAATAAATGACGCGGCCATATATCTCTGTTTCTGTGATAAATGACGCGGCCATATTTATCTGTTTCTGTAATAAATGACGCGGCCATATATCTCTGTTTCTGTGATAAATGACACGGCCATATATCTCTGTTTCTGTAATAAATGACACGGCCATATATCTCTGTTTCTGTAATAAATGACGCGGCCATATATCTGGTCCTGTAATAAATGACGCCGCCATATATCTCTATTTCTGTAATAACTGACGCGGCCATATATCTCTGTTTCTGTGATAAATGACGCGACCATATATCTCTATTTCTGTAATAAATGACGCGGTCATCCATATATCTCTGTTTCTGTAATACATGATGCAACCATATATCTCTATTTCTGTAATAACTGACGCGGCCATATATCTCTGTTTCTGTGATAAATGACGCGACCATATATCTCTATTTCTGTAATAACTGACGCGGCCATATATCTCTGTTTCTGTGATAAATGACGCAGCCATATATCTCTGGTCCTGTAATAACTGACGCCGCCATATATCTCTATTTCTGTAATAACTGACGCGGCCATATATCTCTGTTTCTGTAATAAATGACGCGGCCATATATCTGGTCCTGTAATAAATGACGCGGCCATATATCTCTGTTTCTGTAATAAATGACGCGGCCATATATCTCTGTTTCTGTAATAACTGACGCGGCCATATATCTCTGTTTCTGTGATAAATGACGCGACCATATACCCAGGTATCTCTGTTTCTGTAATAAATGACGTGGCCATATATCTCTGTTTCAGTAATAAATGACTCAGCCATATATCTCTGTTTCTGTAATAACTGACGCCGCCATATATCTCTATTTCTGTAATAACTGACGCGGCCATATATCTCTGTTTCTGTGATAAATGACTCAGCCATATATCTCTGTTTCTGTAATAACTGACGCCGCCATATATCTCTATTTCTGTAATAACTGACGCGGCCATATATCTCTGTTTCTGTGATAAATGACGCGACCATATACCCAGGTATCTCTGTTTCTGTAATAACTGACGCCGCCATATATCTGGTCCTGTAATAAATGACGCGACCATATATCTCTATTTCTGTAATAAATGACGCGGTCATCCATATATCTCTGTTTCTGTAATACATGATGCAACCATATATCTCTATTTCTGTAATAACTGACGCGGCCATATATCTCTGTTTCTGTGATAAATGACGCGACCATATATCTCTATTTCTGTAATAACTGACGCGGCCATATATCTCTGTTTCTGTGATAAATGACGCAGCCATATATCTCTGGTCCTGTAATAACTGACGCCGCCATATATCTCTATTTCTGTAATAACTGACGCGGCCATATATCTCTGTTTCTGTAATAAATGACGCGGCCATATATCTGGTCCTGTAATAAATGACGCGGCCATATATCTCTGTTTCTGTAATAAATGACGCGGCCATATATCTCTATTTCTGTAATAACTGACGCGGCCATATATCTCTGTTTCTGTAATAACTGACGCGGCCATATATCTCTGTTTCTGTGATAAATGACGCGACCATATACCCAGGTATCTCTGTTTCTGTAATAAATGACGTGGCCATATATCTCTGTTTCAGTAATAAATGACTCAGCCATATATCTCTGTTTCTGTTATAACTGACGCCGCCATATATCTCTATTTCTGTAATAACTGACGCGGCCATATATCTCTGTTTCTGTGTGATAAATGACGCGACCATATACCCAGGTATCTCTCTTTCTGTAATAACTGACGCCGCCATATATCTCTATTTCTGTAATAACTGACGCGGCCATATATCTCTGTTTATGTGATAAATGACGCGGTCATATATCTCTATTTCAGTAATAAATGACTCAGCCATATATCTCTGTTTCTGTAATAAATGACGCTACCATATATTTCTATTTCTGTAATAAATGACGGGGCCATATACCTCTGTTTCTGTGATAAATGACGCAGCCATATATCTCTGGTCCTGTAATAACTGACGCGGCCATATATCTCTGTTTCTGTATTAACTGACTCGACCATATATCTCTGTTTCTGTAATAAATGACGCGGCCATATATCTCTGTTTCTGTAATAACTGAGGCGGCCACATATCTCTGGTCCTGTAATAAATGACGCGGCAATATATCTCGGTTTCAGTAATAAATGACGTGGCCATATATCTCTGTTTGTGTAATAAATGACGCCGCCATATATCTCTGGTCCTGTAATGAATGACGCGGCCATATATCTCTGTTTCTGTAATAAATGACGTGGCCATATATCTCTGTTTCTGTAATAAATGACGCGGCCATATACCTCTGTTTCTGTAATAAATGACGGGGCCATATATCTCTGTTTCTGTAATAAATGACGCGGCCATATATCTCTGGTCCTGTAATAAATAACGCGGCCATATATTTCTGTTTCTGTGATAAATGACTCGGCCATATATCTCTGGTCCTGTAATAAAGGACGCGGCCATATATCTCTGTTTCTGTGATAAATGACGCGGCCATATATATCTGTTTCTGTAATAAAGGACGCGGCCATATATCTCTGTTTCTGTGATAAATGACTCGGCCATATATCTCTGGTCCTGTAATAAATGACGCGGCCATATATCTCTGGTCCTGTAATAAATGACGCGGCCATATATCTCGGTTTCTGTAATGAATGACACGGCCATATATCTCTGGTCCTGTAATAAATGACGCGGCCATATATCTCTGTTTGTGTAATAAATGACGCGACGATATATCTCTGTTTCAGTAATAAATGACGCAGCCATATATCTCTGTTTCTGTAATAAATGACGCGGCCATATCTCTCTGGTCCTGTAATAAATGACGCGGCCATATATCTCTGTTTCTGTAATAAATGACGCGGCCATATTTATCTGTTTCTGTAATAAATGACGCGGCCATATATCTCTGTTTCTGCAATAAATGACGGGGCCATATATCTCTGTTTCTGTAATAAATGGCGTGGCCATATATCTCTGGTCCTGTAATAAATAACGCGGCCATATATCTCTGTTTCTGTAATAAATGACGCGGCCATATATCTCTGTTTCTGTGATAAATGACGCGGCCATATTTATCTGTTTCTGTAATAAATGACGCGGCCATATATTTCTGTTTCTGTGATAAATGACACGGCCATATATCTCTGTTTCTGTAATAAATGACACGGCCATATATCTCTGTTTCTGTAATAAATGACGCGGCCATATATCTGGTCCTGTAATAAATGACGCGGCCATATATTTCTGTTTCTGTGATAAATGACGCGGCCATATATCTCTGTTTCTGTAATAAATGACGCGGCCATATATCTCTGTTTCTGTAATAAATGACGCGGCCATATATCTCTGTTTCTGTAATAAATGACGCGGCCATATATCTCTGTTTCTGTAATAAATGACGCGGCCATATATCTCTGTTTCTGTAATAAATGACGCGGCCATATATCTCTGGTCCTGTAATAAATGACGCGGCCATATATATCTGTTTCTGTAATAACTGACGCGACCATATATATCTGTTCCTGTAATGAATGACACGGCCATATATCTCTGGTCCTGTAATAAATGACGCGGCCATATATCTCTGTTTGTGTAATAAATGACGCGACGATATATCTCTGTTTCAGTAATAAATGACGCAGCCATATATCTCTGTTTCTGTAATAAATGACGCGGCCATATATCTCTGGTCCTGTAATAAATGACGCGGCCATATATATCTGTTTCTGTAATAAATGACGCGGCCATATTTATCTGTTTCTGTAATAAATGACGCGGCCATATATCTCTGTTTCTGCAATAAATGACGGGGCCATATATCTCTGTTTCTGTAATAAATGGCGTGGCCATATATCTCTGGTCCTGTAATAAATAACGCGGCCATATATCTCTGTTTCTGTAATAAATGACGCGGCCATATATCTCTGTTTCTGTGATAAATGACGCGGTCATATTTATCTGTTTCTGTAATAAATGACGCGGCCATATATCTCTGTTTCTGTAATAAATGACGCTGCCATATATCTCTGTTTCTGTAATAAATGACGCGGCCATATATCTCTGTTTCTGTAATAAATGACGCGGCCATATATCTGGTCCTGTAATAAATGACGCCGCCATATATCTCTATTTCTGTAATAACTGACGCGGCCATATATCTCTGTTTCTGTGATAAATGACGCGACCATATATCTCTATTTCTGTAATAAATGACGCGGTCATCCATATATCTCTGTTTCTGTAATACATGATGCAACCATATATCTCTATTTCTGTAATAACTGACGCGGCCATATATCTCTGTTTCTGTGATAAATGACGCGACCATATATCTCTATTTCTGTAATAACTGACGCGGCCATATATCTCTGTTTCTGTGATAAATGACGCAGCCATATATCTCTGGTCCTGTAATAACTGACGCCGCCATATATCTCTATTTCTGTAATAACTGACGCGGCCATATATCTCTGTTTCTGTAATAAATGACGCGGCCATATATCTGGTCCTGTAATAAATGACGCGGCCATATATCTCTGTTTCTGTAATAAATGACGCGGCCATATATCTCTGTTTCTGTAATAACTGACGCGGCCATATATCTCTGTTTCTGTGATAAATGACGCGACCATATACCCAGGTATCTCTGTTTCTGTAATAAATGACGTGGCCATATATCTCTGTTTCAGTAATAAATGACTCAGCCATATATCTCTGTTTCTGTAATAACTGACGCCGCCATATATCTCTATTTCTGTAATAACTGACGCGGCCATATATCTCTGTTTCTGTGATAAATGACTCAGCCATATATCTCTGTTTCTGTAATAACTGACGCCGCCATATATCTCTATTTCTGTAATAACTGACGCGGCCATATATCTCTGTTTCTGTGATAAATGACGCGACCATATACCCAGGTATCTCTGTTTCTGTAATAACTGACGCCGCCATATATCTGGTCCTGTAATAAATGACGCGACCATATATCTCTATTTCTGTAATAAATGACGCGGTCATCCATATATCTCTGTTTCTGTAATACATGATGCAACCATATATCTCTATTTCTGTAATAACTGACGCGGCCATATATCTCTGTTTCTGTGATAAATGACGCGACCATATATCTCTATTTCTGTAATAACTGACGCGGCCATATATCTCTGTTTCTGTGATAAATGACGCAGCCATATATCTCTGGTCCTGTAATAACTGACGCCGCCATATATCTCTATTTCTGTAATAACTGACGCGGCCATATATCTCTGTTTCTGTAATAAATGACGCGGCCATATATCTGGTCCTGTAATAAATGACGCGGCCATATATCTCTGTTTCTGTAATAAATGACGCGGCCATATATCTCTATTTCTGTAATAACTGACGCGGCCATATATCTCTGTTTCTGTAATAACTGACGCGGCCATATATCTCTGTTTCTGTGATAAATGACGCGACCATATACCCAGGTATCTCTGTTTCTGTAATAAATGACGTGGCCATATATCTCTGTTTCAGTAATAAATGACTCAGCCATATATCTCTGTTTCTGTTATAACTGACGCCGCCATATATCTCTATTTCTGTAATAACTGACGCGGCCATATATCTCTGTTTCTGTGTGATAAATGACGCGACCATATACCCAGGTATCTCTCTTTCTGTAATAACTGACGCCGCCATATATCTCTATTTCTGTAATAACTGACGCGGCCATATATCTCTGTTTATGTGATAAATGACGCGGTCATATATCTCTATTTCAGTAATAAATGACTCAGCCATATATCTCTGTTTCTGTAATAAATGACGCTACCATATATTTCTATTTCTGTAATAAATGACGGGGCCATATACCTCTGTTTCTGTGATAAATGACGCAGCCATATATCTCTGGTCCTGTAATAACTGACGCGGCCATATATCTCTGTTTCTGTATTAACTGACTCGACCATATATCTCTGTTTCTGTAATAAATGACGCGGCCATATATCTCTGTTTCTGTAATAACTGAGGCGGCCACATATCTCTGGTCCTGTAATAAATGACGCGGCAATATATCTCGGTTTCAGTAATAAATGACGTGGCCATATATCTCTGTTTGTGTAATAAATGACGCCGCCATATATCTCTGGTCCTGTAATAAATGACGCGGCCATATATCTCTGTTTCTGTAATAAATGACGCGGCCATATATCTCTGTTTCTGTAATAAATGACGCGGCCATATATCTCTGTTTCTGCGATAAATGACGGGGCCATATATCTCTGTTTCTGTAATAAATGGCGTGGCCATATATCTCTGGTCCTGTAATAAATAACGCGGCCATATATCTCTATTTCTGTAATAACTGACGCGGCCATATATCTCTGTTTCTGTAATAAATGACGCGGCCATATATCTGGTCCTGTAATAAATGACGCGGCCATATATCTCTGTTTCTGTAATAAATGACGCGGCCATATATCTCTATTTCTGTAATAACTGACGCGGCCATATATCTCTGTTTCTGTAATAACTGACGCGGCCATATATCTCTGTTTCTGTGATAAATGACGCGACCATATACCCAGGTATCTCTGTTTCTGTAATAAATGACGTGGCCATATATCTCTGTTTCAGTAATAAATGACTCAGCCATATATCTCTGTTTCTGTTATAACTGACGCCGCCATATATCTCTATTTCTGTAATAACTGACGCGGCCATATATCTCTGTTTCTGTGTGATAAATGACGCGACCATATACCCAGGTATCTCTCTTTCTGTAATAACTGACGCCGCCATATATCTCTATTTCTGTAATAACTGACGCGGCCATATATCTCTGTTTATGTGATAAATGACGCGGTCATATATCTCTATTTCAGTAATAAATGACTCAGCCATATATCTCTGTTTCTGTAATAAATGACGCTACCATATATTTCTATTTCTGTAATAAATGACGGGGCCATATACCTCTGTTTCTGTGATAAATGACGCAGCCATATATCTCTGGTCCTGTAATAACTGACGCGGCCATATATCTCTGTTTCTGTATTAACTGACTCGACCATATATCTCTGTTTCTGTAATAAATGACGCGGCCATATATCTCTGTTTCTGTAATAACTGAGGCGGCCACATATCTCTGGTCCTGTAATAAATGACGCGGCAATATATCTCGGTTTCAGTAATAAATGACGTGGCCATATATCTCTGTTTGTGTAATAAATGACGCCGCCATATATCTCTGGTCCTGTAATAAATGACGCGGCCATATATCTCTGTTTCTGTAATAAATGACGCGGCCATATATCTCTGTTTCTGTAATAAATGACGCGGCCATATATCTCTGTTTCTGCGATAAATGACGGGGCCATATATCTCTGTTTCTGTAATAAATGGCGTGGCCATATATCTCTGGTCCTGTAATAAATAACGCGGCCATATATCTCTATTTCTGCAATAAATGACGCGGCCATATATATCTGTTTCTGTATTAACTGACTCGACCATATATCTCTGTTTCTGTAATAACTGAGGCGGCCACATATCTCTGGTCCTGTAATAAATGACGCGGCCATATATCTCGGTTTCAGTAATAAATGACGTGGCCATATATCTCTGTTTGTGTAATAAATGACGCGGCCATATATCTCTGTTTGTGTAATAAATGACGCCGCCATATATCTCTGGTCCTGTAATAAATGACGCGGCCATATATCTCTGTTTCTGTAATAACTGACGCCGCCATATATCTCTATTTCTGTAATAACTGACGCGGCCATATATCTCTGTTTCTGTGATAAATGACGCGACCATATACCCAGGTATCTCTGTTTCTGTAATAAATGACTGGGTCATATATCTCTATTTCAGTAATAATTGACGCGGCCATATATCTCTGTTTCTGTAATAAATGACGCTACCATATATTTCTGTTTCTGTAATAAATGACGGGGCCATATATCTCTGTTTCTGTGATAAATGACGCGGTCATATATCTCTGTTTCTGTGATAAATGACGGGGCCATATATCTCTATTTCAGTAATAAATGACGCGGCCATATATCTCTGTTTCTGTAATAACTGACGCGGCCATATATTTCTGTTTCTGTGATAAATGACGCGGCCATATATTTCTGTTTTTGTGATAAATGACGCAGCCATATATCTCTGTTTCTGTAATAAATGACGCGGCCACATATCTGACTGAAACAATTATAAATACCGTGTCACTACAGGTACAAGTTACGTATGTTATCTCACATTGTTAATAGTTTTGATAACCCCCCTTCAAAAATTAATCTATGATTCTGGTCGTTGGTATTTGTCACCAATTTATCTGAGCACATTTGAAAACTCTGTTTTATTACAAAAATAATTTAGCTGCTTGTAGCATACAAATTCACAATCAATTTGTACATGTAGTTTTAATTACTTTTTTTTCTTCCGATTAATCGATTTCAACTATTAGTGAATCACAATAAATTATAGAACGGGGTACAAAACATGTTTCTGTCAGACGAGGATATACATATAATGCTGCATCGTGCTTTGCGTTTATGCTTGCATTGCGTTTTCCTTTTCCACATCACAGATCGATAGATTTTTATCGATAATTGACACCTCAGTATAAACCAACATCTAGTTTCGGAATACCACCAGACACTAAAATATGTGATTACTAACTTCTGATAAAGGACGCGCTGTACACGCCAGACGGTTGTGTGTCGTTACGTGTCGCTTTGTTTGTGCAGCACTTAAGATATCATCGCAATCCACCTGTTACAAAACAAAGATATTCGATACAGGACATGTTTTGTTCCGCACTTTTGACATAGTCTGTCCATAAAAATGACAAATAATTTCGTATTGTTTCATAGTCGTCATCAAACATTTATTATTATGATCAAGGATGGAGTTGTGCCCAGGGACGCGAGGAAGTTATTTACACTTGTTTTTTTATCTATTCATTTATTTTCTATCTATTTATTTGTAAGTGTTCTGTAGAAAGATAAAAGTTGTACAGACACGAACGGTATGTGGCAGTGTGTGACAGTGTGTGCCAGTTTATAATAGTGTGTGACAGTTTATAATAGTGTGTGACAGTGTGTGACGGTGTGTGACAGTGTGTGCCAGTTTATAATAGTGTGTGACATTGTGTGACGGTGTGTGACAGTGTGTGGCAGTGTGTGACAGTGTGTGACTGTGTGTGACAGTGTGTGATAGTGTGTGACGGTGTGTGTCAGTGTATGACAGTGTGGCAGTGTGTGACGGTGTGTGTCAGTGTATGACAGTGTGTGACGGTGTGTGACAGTGTCTGTCAGTGTATGACAGTGTGACAGTGTGTGACGGTGTGTGTCAGTGTATGACAGTGTGTGACGGTGTGTGTCAGTGTATGACAGTGTGTGACGGTGTGACGGTGTGTGACTGTGTCAATCTAATTAAAATTAGACTTGTAATTTCCGTTCCTCTACGATACACTGCAATACAAGATCTAACGACACCCCGTAGGAGGTCATCTCAGCATGACCTTTGGGATTTAAATATAAGCCAATGATAATTGTTCAATGACGTCATCAGTCAACCAATGACAAACAGCCTTATACGAGTCTTCTGTTTCGTCTCCTTAGAATTGAAGACTCAAACCAGCGCTTGATTTGAAATACGCAAAATTTTACCAACTTTTTTAGACTACTTAAATGGCTAAGCTAATTCTCTGGGCGTTACATTGAAAGAAGAACAGAAAACGATAAGACCTATATATTGTCTTAGTAGACAGGACGGACTGTGTTGCCAACTGGATTTCGAAAACCGTTACCGTACACGTTATTCCCTACCAAACTATCTTTTTATATGACGCTGCTAGCTGTCCTCACTGTCTCTCTCTCTTTCGTATGATTAATGAAAAATCTCACAGGCAGCACCCGTTTGTAAAAATATAAATCTGTTGAAGTGTTCTCGGTGAGGTGAGGTGGAGTGGGTGAAGCCATGTTGTATTGCAGTGTATCGTAGAGGAACGGAAATTACAAGTCTAATTTTAATTAGATTGGTGACGGTGTGTGTCATTGTTTGACAGTGTGTGACAGTGTACGACAATGTGTGACGGTGTGTGATAGTATGTGGCAGTGTGTGAGTGTGTGAGTGTGTGTGACGGTGTGTGACAGTGTATGACAGTGTGTGACGGTGTGTGACAGTGTGTGACGGTGTGTGAGTGTGTGTCTCGGTGTGTGATAGTATGTGGCAGTGTGTGAGTGTGTGATAGTGCGTGACGGTGTGTGTCAGTGTTTGACAGTGTGTGACAGTTTATAATAGTGTGTGACAGTGTGTGACAGTGTGTGACGGTGTGTGACGGTTTTGATAAATACGTGTAATGTGAGAATGATAGGTACGTGTAATGTGAGAATGATAGGTACGTGTAATGTGAGAATGATAGATAGTGTAATGTGAGAATGATAGATACGTGTAATGTGAGAAAGATAGATAGTGTAATGTGACAATGATAGATACGTGTAATGTGAGAATGATAGATAGTGTAATATGAGAATGATAAATAGTGTAATGTGAGAATGATAGATACGTGTAATGTGAGAATGATAAATAGTGTAATGTGAGAATGATAGATACGTGTAATGTGAGAATGATAGATAGTGTAATGTGAGAATGATAGATACGTGTAATGTGAGAATGATAGGTACGTGTAATATGAGAATGATAGATAGTGTAATATGAGAATGATAAATAGTGTAATGTGAGAATGATAGATACGTGTAATGTGAGAATGATAGGTACGTGTAATGTGAGAATGATAGATACATGTAATGTAACGATGATAGATACGTGTAATGTGAGAATGGTAGATAGTGTAATATGAGAATGATAGATACGTGTAATGTGAGAATGATAGATACGTGTAATGTGAGAATGATAGATACGTGTAATGTGAGAATGATAGATACGTGTAATGTGAGAATGATAGATACGTGTAATGTGAGAATGATAGATACGTGTAATGTGAGAATGATAGATACGTGTTATATGAGAATGATAAACAGTGTAATGTGAGAATGATACATACCTGTGATGTGAGAATGATAGATACGTGTAATGTGACAATGATAGATACGTGTAATGTGACAATGATAGATACGTGTAATGTGACAATGATAGATAGTGTTATATGAGAATGATAAACAGTGTAATGTGAGAATGATAAATAGTGTAATGTGAGAATGATAGATACGTGTAATGTGAGAATGATAGGTACGTGTAATGTGAGAATGATAGATACGTGTAATGTGAGAATGATAGGTACGTGTAATGTGAGAATGATAGATACGTGTAATGTGAGAATGATAGATACGTGTAATATGAGAATGATAGGTACGTGTAAAATGAGAATGATAGGTACGTGTAATGTGAGAATGATAGATACGTGTAATGTGAGAATGATAGGTACGTGTAAAATGAGAATGATAGGTACGTGTAATGTGAGAATGATAGATACGTGTAATGTGAGAATGATAGGTACGTGTAAAATGAGAATGATAGGTACGTGTAATGTAATGATGATAGATACGTGTAATGTAATGATGATAGGTACGTGTAATGTAATGAGAATGATAGGTACGTGTAATGTAATGATGATAGATACGTGTATTGTCAGAATGATAGATACATGTAATGTAATGATGAGAGGTACGTGTAAAATGAGAATGATAGGTAAATCAATTTCGAGAGTAATACGGGAATGTATGTAATAATGTAATCGTAGGTAATTGTGATATGATAAGTCTGTCTACACTAGACATGGTCTGAGTGTCTGTATATCGTTGATGTTGTTTTGTTTATTTGCAGTTAAGTAGTAAATAACTCAACTGTATGATTATCAATGTGTGCGTCTTGTATGTGAATCTTTGTGTATGACGATTTATTGGTTGATGGCAAGTTCGCTCCTAAAGCAGGATTCTTTTGTCAAAACAATCTATTTTTTTCGATATTTACACCACCATTCCAAGTCTGCGTTCTCCTGTAATGGGAGTTGTTTTCTTTTCCACGAACGTCGATCGGTGTGAGAAGTAGATAGTTGTGAACTATACGGGAACGTATTTAAAACAAAACATGGACTTGGGTGAATAGAGAAAATATAATGAATGAATAAACTTCTGAGTGGCAACGTTTTTGTAAAGTTTGGTGACCATATCTCTTCTAACAGACTAACGACAAACCCATGGAAATAAACCGTGGCTTTATGTTGACTGAACTATTTTTTTCATACGAAGCTACATTTTAGTTATATTGAAGATCCTATCGGGGGAGACAACAGTGGCCTTGCTAAGTCATTCAGTTTCACCTTTAGGTATATTGACGATATGCTATCTTTAAATAACAAAAACTTTATTCACAATGTCGATCGGATATGCCCTGTGGAATATGAAATATCATTAGCACTACTAACAACGTAACTGAACCGGCAGGGATGTCTTATAAGTGAGCTATATGATAAACGGGATCATTTCAACTTCCCAAATGTTAATTTTCCATTTCTATATAGCAGCAGCCCTGCATCCCCAACTCATGGTGTTCACCTCTCACAGTTTATTCGATATCCATTCCCATTATCACGATTTCAATGACAGACGTCGAACACTGACAGAGAAATTTAACAACACAGTTTTCGAGAAACACAGGCTGATGATAACAATAGGATAGTTGTATTGTCTCCATCTGATTATAACAATAGGAAAGTTGTATTGTCTCCGTCTGATGTTAACAATAGGAAAGTTGTATTGTCTCCGTCTGATGTTAACAATAGGATAGTTGTATTGTCTCCGACTGATGTTAACAATAGGATAGTTGTATTGTCTCCGTCTGATTATAACAATAGGATAGTTGTATTGTCTCCGTCTGATGATAACAATGGAAAGTTGTATTGTCTCCGTTTGATGATAACAATAGGAAAGTTGTATTGTCTCCGTCTGATTATAACAATAGGAAAGTTGTATTGTCTCCGTCTGATGTTAACAATAGGAAAGTTGTATTGTCTCCGTCTGATGTTAACAATAGGAAAGTTGTATTGTCTCCGTTTGATGATAACAATAGGAAAGTTGTATTGTCTCCGTTTGATGATAACAATAGGAAAGTTGTATTGTCTCCGTTTGATGATAACAATAGGAAAGTTGTATTGTCTCCGTCTGATGATAACAATAGGAAAGTTGTATTGTCTCCGTCTGATGTTATCAATAGGAAAGTTGTATTGTCTCCGACTGATGTTAACAACAGGATAGTTGTATTGTCTCCGTCTGATTATAACAATAGGATAGTTGTGTTGTCTCCATCTGATGATAACAATAGGAAAGTTGTGTTGTCTCCGTCTGATGTTAACAATAGGAAAGTTGTATTGTCTCCGTCTGATGATAACAATAGGAAAGTTGTGTTGTGTCTGTCTGATGTTAACAATAGGAAAGTTGTATTGTCTCTGTCTGATGTTAACAATAGGAAAGTTATATTGTCTCCGTCTGATGTTAACAATAGGATAGTTGTATTGTCTCCGTCTGATTACAAGAATAGGAAAGTTGTGTTGTCTCCGTCTGATGATAACAATAGGAAAGTTGTATTGTCTCCGTCTGATGATAACAATAGGAAAGTTGTATTGTCTCCGTCTGATGATAACAATAGGAAAGTTGTGTTGTCTCCGTCTGATGATAACAATAGGATAGTTGTATTGTCTCCGTCTGATTATAACAATAGGAAAGTTGTATTGTCTCCGTTTGATGATAACAATAGGAAAGTTGTATTGTCTCCGTCTGATGATAACAATAGGAAAGTTGTATTGTCTCCGTCTGAAGTTAACAATAGGATAGTTGTATTGTCTCCGTCTGATTATAACAATAGGAAAGTTGTATTGTCTCCGTCTGATTATAACAATAGGAAAGTTGTATTGTCTCCGTTTGATGATAACAATAGGAAAGTTGTATTGTCTCCGTCTGAAGTTAACAATAGGAAAGTTGTATTGTCTCCGTCTGAAGTTAACAATAGGATAGTTGTATTGTCTCCGTTTGATGATAACAATAGGATAGTTGTATTGTCTCCGTCTGATGTTAACAATTGTTGCAGTGTAAGGGTGTGACTGGAGTTTGTTGCAATAGTATTTTGTGTTGCGTTTGAGTGAAACACAAATCGATCAGAGGTCATTGACAGGAATTGAAATCTAAAGCGAAGCAAAAAGTATTTCTGACGATGAAACAATAGCAATGCTATCTATCGCAAGAAGGTTAGTTTTTAGATTTAACCTCATTCAACGATATCAGGACATAATGACAAATAAAAAATTGACTCTTAGTGTTAACCTACAAAACAAATCTGATCCCCAGCCAGCTGGTATTTTGTATGAAACCAAACCTGAAGAGAACTTCAGTATTCAACAGCGCACTGAACAGCATACCTCGAACATATCACCAGTCTTAAGGTGCCCAGTACACATCATAACCAAGACAACCCTGTCGTCAATCTGTAGGCTATTAGCCTACAGAATAACCCAAACAACCCGGGTCACCAATCGGAAGGCCTCCAGCCTACAGAAAAACACAGACAACCCGGGTCAATGGTCTGAATGTCCAAATACACATACTCCATATAAAGCCTACCATCAATCTGTAGGCGCCCAGTCTACAGAATAACCCAGACAACACGGGTCACCAATCTGTAGGCGCCAAGTTTACAGAATAACCCAGACAACCCGGGTCACCAATCTGAAGGCCCCCAGTTTACAGAATAACCCAGACAACCCGGGTCACCAATCTGTAGGCCTCCAGTCTACAGAATAACCCAGACAACCCGGGTCACCAATCTGTAGGCCCCCAGTCTACAGAATAACCCAGACAACCCGGGTCACCAATCTGTAGGCTATTAGCCTACAGAATAACCCAGACAACCCGGGTCACCAATCTGAAGGCCCCCAGTCTACAGAATAACCCAGACAACCCGGGTCACCAATCTGTAGGCCTCCAGTCTACAGAATAACCCAGACAACCCGGGTCACCAATCTGAAGGCCTCCAGTCTACAGAATAACCCAGACAACCCGGGTCACCAATCTGTAGGCTATTAGCCTACAGAATAACCCAGACAACCCGGGTCACCAATCTGAAGGCCCCCAGTCTACAGAATAACCCAGACAACCCGGGTCACCAATCTGTAGGCCTCCAGTCTACAGAATAACCCAGACAACCCGGGTCACCAATCTGTAGGCCTCCAGTCTACAGAATAACCCAGACAACCCGGGTCACCAATCTGTAGGCTATTAGCCTACAGAATAACCCAAACAACCCGGGTCACCAATCGGAAGGCCTCCAGTCTACAGAATAACCCAGACAACCCGGGTCACCAATCTGTAGGCTATTAGCCTACAGAATAACCCAAACAACCCGGGTCACCAATCTGTAGGCCCCCAGTCTTCAGAATAACCCGGACAACCCGGGTCACCAATCTGTAGGCGCCCAGTCTACAGAATTACCCAGACAACCCGGGTCACCAATCTGTAGGCGCCCAGTCTACAGAATAACCCAGACAACCCGGGTCACCAATCTGAAGGCTATTAGCCTACAGAATAACCCAAACAACCCGGGTCACCAATCTGTAGGCCTCCAGTCTACAGAATAACCCAGACAACCCGGGTCACCAATCTGTAGGCGCCCAGTCTACAGAATAACCCAGACAACCCGGGTCACCAATCTGAGGCCTCTAGCCTACAGAATAACCCAGACAACCCGGGTCACCAATCTGAGGCCTCTAGCCTACAGAATAACCCAGACAACCCGGGTCACCAATCTGAAGGCCTCCAGTCTACAGAACAACCCAGACAAAGTTACCCGTGGTCAGATGGTATCAAGTTTCAGTTTATCAAACAGTGTCTTTGTCCGATAATTCGCCCGTTCTTCGTAACAGTGTGCTTTTGTTTATTGTTTACACACTGCAGTTTGTATTCACATTCCAAGCCTTCAATTAGTAGTGCCTGACCTACAACAATTCTGATTGGTTAAAATCTGACCTTTGACGACAGACTACTCTTACTAGCTCGCTCTCTGTTTCTAGTCGTCTGCCAATAAAAAACCATCAACATTCATAATTCGTCAAAACGAATTACAACTGTAAGATAAATTGGTTCCGTCAATGACCCTTACTTTAGTCAATTGAATAAACTAATATTATAAACGGGTTAAGTGTCCACTGGTACGATGGCCTTCCGGATTTTCATTAGAAGAGAGAGGGTGTATTCTGTTGTATCTTACCGACAATGTAGCTATACTTTTGAAGGTGACTTCTAATCCAAACAGTAACCCTATCCTCGGGCAAAACCCCGAGCGTGAAAGCCTTAACCCCGACACAGTACGTCCGGTGTCACTCGTCAACCGTCCCTAGAATACGAGGGTTGATTGATATGTAGTGAGGTTCGTATTGAAGAAGGTACTCAAGGATGTTCTTTTTAAGTCCTTCTATTCTCTGGCTATATAGGGCCATGTTCCCAAGTACTGGTCTTATTTGGTTAGTTTATATATTGACGAGGTAGCACTATAAAGTAAGCAAAACAAGCAGCTTTTGCAAAACCATTGTGGCTTTAAATTGGGCATCCGCCTTATTCACCTTATTTCGCTCAATCAGACTCTCGTCTATTTCCAAAACTGAAAACTGCTATATAAGGCACCCTTACCCTAACCCTAACATGCAGTGGATGACAGTGGAGTTCCATGAACGTGGCACTGGGGTCCTTAAACACCGCTAGCAAAAGTGTATAGATACTGAAGGGGATTATGTTGAAAAATAATGCAATATGTCCTGCAAAATTTAAATCATTCAATATGAGGCTCACAACTTATCAATCAGCCCTAGGCCTCATAGACGACAAATATAGAGGAGTGACACAATAAAAGAATCTTTAATGGGCTTTGAGGAGACTTTTAACATCACCATAACCAATAACAGCATTCCAACCAAGTCTGGGAAACGGCCAATAATTGAATGTTTATCTACACCTTATAAATCAATATTGTTATTTATTTTATATCAAACATTGTATTTTTGTACCTAATAAATCATTATTGTTATTTATATCATGTCAAACATTGTGTATTTGTGACTGTATTTATGTATTTAAACGTTGTATAGTATATATTTATATTTGTGTATTTATATATTCGTCACATTATAGCTAAATAAATTGTTAATTACATGGTAACATTTTGTGAACACGCGAAACAGGAGCACGAATGTCCTTAAGATCAAGATTGAACAGAAGTAAAATTACTTATTCTATAAAAATTGCGAAATAAGTTTTATTACATTTTTACCAGTGAAATATCAAAAATTATTCATTCTATAAAAGTGATATTTTTCACTAGTGAAAAATATCACTTTTGCTGATTTGACCAATCAAATTAATGATTAGAAAATACCAAAATAATTGACCAATCAGAAAGCCCGACATATATGTCAGCACCTGGACAGGGGGAACTACTTTTTTTGTTTACAAATTATCGCTGTTGTCCTAGTTAGCATACGGGGTAGGGTTTTCGTTGATAAAAAATGTAATAAACAGAATATCTAACAGTGTCTTCAGTAATACCAAATATATTTCACTCGTGTGTGGCTAATATTAGCCACACGAGTGAAATATATTTGGTATTACTAAAGACACTGTTAGATATCCTCTATTTATTTTCTTATATTAATCACTCATGTTAGCCCGGATTGTCGCAATTGGGCGGGCAGGTGACCACGTACATTTACGTGTCCGATCGGGGATCGAACCCCGGTCGCCTCGGTGAAAGGCAAGTGTGTTACCACTGTGCCACCCGACCACCTCAATATATTATTGTAAATGATAAAAATTGATTTACGACATTTTTGCCATCTCCCTGCACTTTCATTCTCTTTTTTTTTCTTTCCTGATTTCCAAATTCAGTTCATTGTTTAAGATGTACATATGTCTATTGCTGCTGTCACATTACTGAAATAAATTTTGGAGGAGAGAGTCTCTATAAATTGTCACAATCCTCTTGTTTGATTTTGAGAAGCAATAACATATATGTTTAAAAGAAACACGAACTATTTCATCGAGGTAATAATTCTAACCTTTTCTTTTTTGCAAGCTTTAAAGTCCAAACTTGCTAATTCCCTGTAGCTATTTGTAGAAAGAAATTATTTAAGAAGTTAATTTATACACACTTCCATTTGTCACGTAATACCTTTTCAAAAACGCATTTCTAAAATTTGCAAAAAAAAAGAGACGCTAAAACAATATGGAACTCGTTTTCTATCATTCCAGGTGTATGTATACCTACTTTCAGTGCGTGATTATTTAAAAAAAACGTCATTTTATAATAAAACTATTAAAGCCTTTTGATTTCGGTTAATACAAGGTTTTATTAACGTGAAAAAAATAACCTCCGACTTTGTCCTCGGTTAATATTTTTTTCCATGTTAATACAACCATGTATCGACCTCATCAAAAAGTTATAATTGTATATTATTATTTCGGAGCGCATCAAGATAATTAAATTCATTAAGAGTTTCTAATTCACAGCTTTTATAATAACAAAAACTTTCTTATTTCTCAGTTAACTACCATTACGAAAAACAACCACTTAGTGTTGCTAGCATTCACAGTTAGATCCCATTTACTCGTGTAATTTGATAATGAGTCTAGCACCTGTTGTAGCCCATCAGACGTCTCAGTTAGAACTACCGTGTCACCATCATGCGTCAGTAAAAATATATTGATTTTCTCATAACCAATAAAACAGCGTTAAAGACTTCCTTTTTGAAGAGAACGATTGATTAACGATTGAAACGCGAAAACTAATATGTGCTGGATATCTGTTGTTTGAAACCAAACTGCGCATCATTAATGATGTTGTAAATGATATCACAATGCACCAATTTGTATCTAAAAATAGATGTCAAGAGTTTCCTAAGCTGCTTACAAGTGTTATACCCCTATAATTATTTGAATAATTGACATATTCCTTCTTTAAAACAGGTTTCCTTTTGATCACGATTCCCGAAAATGGCTGGATCTAAATACGTCATCAAATAAAAACTCGTTACCGTGGTAATAGTACATCACTACACTTTATTAAATATTCATTTTAAATATCATCGTGTCCACAAGCTTTGTTGGTGTTGAAATATTGTATTGCTTTGGTAATATCATTGACAATTACATCTCTGTCGAAGCCTTCATAAAGCCTACCACGAGGTTACTTTTGTATAGTGACTGCTTTCGGCTATGTCGCTATGTCGCATTGGCTCCCCCGCCAAACGAAGAACGAAAAAACGACATATGACAAAAGAACCAAACAAATGTGAAAGGGCGACTTTTTTATTGATTCAAACATATTTTATAGTCAAAACGTACAAAGGGATTGGGCACAAGTTTTTGCATTTTATCAACGCCCTTTCCCAAAACAAATATAAAATTACAATATTTGACAAAATAAAGACTAAAGGTCACCAATTCAATATTTTCGTAACATCTTTGTAACATTGCTCTCCGATTTTTCAAAAGGCAGGAAGTACAGAAAAACAAATATCATGCATTTTAAAATCTATAGCTTGTTTTTATATACTTGTGCACATTTCTAAATATGATTAAGTTAATGTCTTCTGGCAGATGAACATTTCCACATAGGAGTAACTGTAAGTTCATAGCTGCATCGATATTTACATTTCAAAGACCAAGAACGTCTGTGGTAGACATGTGTTGTCTGAAACCAAACTGCGCATCAGTAATGATGTTGTAAATGATATAACAATAAACCGATTTGTGTTTAAAAATAGATGTAAATAGTTTTCTTAAGCTGCTTACAAGTGTTATACCCCTATAATTATTTGAATAATTGACATATTCCTTCTTTGAAACAGGTACAATATTTCTTTTTGATCACGATTCCCGAAAATGGCTGGTTCTAAATAGATCATCAAATTGGTTTGTTTGTTTTTGTTTAACGTCCTATTAACAGCCAGGGTCATTTAAAGACGTGCCAGGTTTTGGAGGTGGAGGAAAGCCGGAGTATCCGGAGAAAAACTACCGGCCTACGGTCAGTACCTGGCAACTGCCCAACGTAGGTTTCGAACTCGCAACCCAGAGGTGGTGGGCTAGTGATAAACACTCGTAAACGTGGTTAAAGTACATCTCTACACTTTATAACATATTCATTTGAAATATCATCGTGTCCACAAGATTTAATTTGGTTGAAACCTTAAATTGCTTTGGTTATATTGACAATTACATCTCTGTCTAAATCTTCATAAAGCCTACCACGAGGTTAGCTTTGTATAGTGACTAATTTCGGCTATGTCGTTATGTCGTTGTGTCGCCATGTCGCCGTGTCGCTATGCCGCTATGTCGTTGTGTCGCTTTGGCTCCCCCGCCAAACGAAAAACGAAAAAAACGACATATGACAAAAGTACCTAACAAATGCGAAAGAGCGACTTTTTTATGCCGCACTATCGCGTAAATTGTCGCATGGCATACTGTCGTTCTTCGCAAACACCCACCATAACTTGGAGGATGCGACCTGCATCCCTGTGGAGAGTTGAAGACTGACGGACTTTTAATTGTAATTATCGAAATTCAAACATCCATGACGTCAGTCCTACCGATCACGTGGTACAACACGCTAGTTTCAAGCAATGTGCGATCGAGAAATATGATAAGTGACTGAAAAGTATTGCACAGTATCCTGGAAATGTCGGAGGTGATCGTAGACTTCACGTTCACGTGTCTTTGAGGGTGGTATCGCTGTGAAATTTGTCAGTTTTCAAGGATACCATTAACACTATTTGCGTTATCCGAAATCTGCATCAAGAAACAGTTTTACATGCACTGCAAGTACATTTTATCGACAGGTTTTACGGTGTCTTCATAAACAATTAGATAAACAAATACGAGAAATTTATAATCAACTCCTTGTTTTGTGACAGTTACACAGTTTTTGTTAGAATCTTGGAAATGTCTAATTCATTTTTATGTAAGTTGTTGATACAGTTTTAATTTAAGTTAATTACGGTTGGAAAATGCATTAAGTAATGCCTGCATACGATGTGCGATTTGGAGTATATATTTATTTATCTATGGGTTTTACGTCCGCTATTACGGCTTTACGGCCTTTCAGCTGACGAGTTGGAGTAAGGTTTTTAGCTGTTATCAGATGATCACAAGCTAACACTATCAAGTTGTATCCATCGCAACATAAAGGTGTCACGATGGACTCAAAAGTCTATTTTTTAGTTAAAAACTCGAAAATGAACTTACGGTGACCACAAGTAGCATGCTGATAAACGGTTTTGTTCTTTTATCGTCGTTTATCAAGTTTTTACCTAGATTTCAGCACAAAGTGTTTGCGGTGAATGGTTCTATTACATTTTATATTTATTTTTATCAGTACTTGAAATTCTCCCACTATCTTATAAGCCTTAACATTGAAAACTAGCTTTATAGGAAGTTGGATCCCTTTACTGGCAACACGTTGTGAAACTTCAAGTTTGGGTTTAATGAAAGGCGAGTACAATTTATGATAGTGGTTACATATTAATAGATTTTATGCATCTACACACATACAGGAAACAACTCAACACCTGTATTTAACGAATAAGGCGACCCTCACAGAGGGTGACAAAACATTTATTGATTATGAAAAAGTGATAATAGAAGATTATGAGATGGAATTACTCATATATACCAAATACATATATAAAATATCACTTTGATCAAACATAAAATAATAAGCCAATGTGGGGTTAACCAAATAAAAACCACCAAAATATTATGAGATATTTGATTTAAACATATTTTATTGTATCTTAATATATACATGGGAATTGGGCACACGTTATCAAACTTATATTAAGCCCTTTCCCTATATAATTTTACATACATATAATACATTTATTTTACAAGATGACATATATTTACATATGAGAGAGAGAGAGAGAGAGAGAGAGAGAGAGAGAGAGAGAGAGAGTTATAATGAAGATATAATTAAAAAAAATCATTATGACTATAGATTATCAAATGAATAAACAATTCAAGTAAACTATTCCAATAAACTATTCCGATGCCGATAGCAGAAGTTCACACTATTCACTTTTCAAAACACTCTGCTGTTTCTAAAGTTCATCACATCCTGTGCCATGGTTAGCTCTCTCCGTTCGCTTCCTATGCCTCCTGGAAATTCGATTCTCTTTTGCCATCGGCATCGGAATAGATATGATAAGCACACATAAATTTACACAGATATATATAGAGAGATAAGGGGAATTAAAATCTATACGAATCAAGAATGTACTTCTGAGTGTTTTTACATATTGTAACATTATCCTCTATGGATAAATCACTGCTTCCATACAGTAATAGCTGCAGATCTAGCGGTATGAAATTGTTCAGATTTCGGTACAATTCGATTCTCTGTTCAACATAATTATTACAGACGAAGAAGAAATGATATGTATCCTCAATAGGATGACCACATTGACAGTAACTATAATCAATCAGATGAGATCGGAAAAGGTCATTATTTAAAGTACTACAACTATTTCTTAATCTTGCATGCAATATATTAGATTTTCTATTTCCAACAGAGTAATAATAAAGTACTTTTGATATATTAGTGATAGACTTTTTAAAAACTAAGTATGAGTTACTTTGCCTAGTTTCTAAATCCAATTGGTTCCAAAGTCGAATAGTAGCCGGGAAAAACGAAATATTGGTCAAATGAAGTCGGAAATTTGGTGCATTAAGAAAAGAGTAGTTATTGGCGTCTCGGAGGTTATAGTGAGAGTTTTCAGATACTAAAGGAGGCAGTAGAGTGGATAAATAGTTTGGTGTTAGGTGATTTGTGACTTTATAGAAAAGTTGCAGTTTTCTCCTGGTACGACGAGTAGCAAGTGGTTCTAAACCACTTTCAGAATATAACGAAAGTCTGCTAGCAAAAGATGGTAATCCAGTAATTATTCTTGCTATTTCTAAGTTAAGTTTTTCCAATTTGTCTGCATCACCGAGAGAACAGCCGTCCCAAACCTCACAACAGTATTCAAATAATGGCAGAATATAAGACTTGTAAATTTTAATTAAAGTTTGTCTGTTTAAAAGATATTTGAGCTTTCGGAGGATACTTACCTGTTTTGATACCTTTTTACAAATGTTGTCAATATGAGTGGACCATCTGCAATTTGCATCTAAAGTAACTCCTAGGTGTTTATGGTTATCAACAAATTCTACATCCACATTATTAAAGCTTATATCTACAACATGTTAGTGTTCATTGCTTGAAATAAGTAAAGCGTCCGTTTTCAGAGGGTTGAATTTCACCAGCCATGTTTCTGCCCAATTTTGAATTTTAACTAAGTCATTATTTATTTTCGTTTCAGATAACATAACTCATATACCAAATACACCTAAAATATCACTTTGATAAAATATTAAATAATAAGACAAAGGGAGGCAGTGGGTGGGAGTTCAAAATTGAAGTCTTTTTTCTTGCTAAAAGTTGGACACTCAAAAGTTGATGCAGTGCATTTCAAAGATGGCTTCCTAATGATGAGGATGGGACCCCTTAAGACAATTAACCAATCAGGGGTCCTTTGGTCCAACGGCAAGGGACATAACTCCCATGAAATAAATGGACAATAAATTAATTATATCATGGGCATAACCCTCACAAAACCTAAAGGAATAAAATTGTAAAACATGAAATAATTCTTGTAGTGTTTCCTATGCATAAATTAAGCTAAAGACTTAGCTGCCTTATACTAGTCCACTGATGCCTCTGTTGTCGGCCAATGTGTCCAGGAACGGAATCGGTTACGGAAGTTTCATTTCAGGCCACGGCGTCCTTATGTTGGTTCGTCACTTGCGCAGAGGCGACACCAACGTCGAATCCAGTGGCGGCTTGCACATGCACCTAATCGGTTTCGTTTGGCCCATTCGGCACATGTGTTATTCACTGACGGGTCTTGCTATATGCTTTACAGGTCAGATGGACGACAACGTGTCTATCGACGTCGTGGTGAGCGATATTCTGACGCTTGCGTAACAGAAAGCGACAGATTCGGGGATTATCTATTATGGTATTGGCAGGGATATCTCAAGGCATGAAAACACCTCTCGTGGTTATCGATGGTAATCTTACAGTAGTAAGATATCGGGACCAAGCCTTGAGACCACAGTTCTTCCTTTTATTTATCAATGTAACTTGAGTTTGTCGTGACTTTCTGGCCCCAAACAACGGACCAATTCTTGATTGGCCACCATACAGTCCAGTCGAGCATTTGTGGGACGAGCTAGACGGGAGGGTTAGGAAGCGCGTCAACGTGCCATATAACGTCGCTCAACTCACGCAGGCAGTCACGCATTCAGGAGTGGAATAATATCCCTAAAAGGGTAATTAACACCTTGATGGGGTCAATGTTGAGGAGAGTAAGAGCAGCGACTGGTGCCGAGGATGGGCACACACGCTACTGGTTTGGATCAGTAATTGTTTTAACGGAATGCACGCAAACGCCGTCTGTGATTGGGCGACAAAAACCATCAAAATGTATACAGTAATGATAAAATAATCGAGAAAACCCCACAATGAACACATCACCAAAGAATCATGTAAAATAGTTATAATTGAAAATAAACTTTCGTTTCTTTTTCTCCGCTTGTATAGTATATTCTTTTTGTCAATTGATCATCGCGGGAGATGTAGCACTTTTAAACTGTATTCCTAATGACAAGAGGAATGAAAATGTTCATACGTACAACTGCGGAAAAAGTTAACAATACATCCCAGAGAAAAAAACAATAGTGAAATAAATAAGGCAAGATGTGTGACGTTACATTATTTTTTATTTACAACTCAGCTTTCAACATATCACTGCAATGGACAAGACAATCGTCTGATGTTAATCAGTGAACTTTAGACTTCGTGTCTTATAAAACATTAATTTAAATTAATTAATGAATTGTACTCTAGAAAATATATCTTAATATACTGTAATACATTTTTCGCTTTCTGAGTTTTTGACCACGATGAGGACTACTAATATCCATAATGTTCTTTATATTTTATACATATAAATCCTAAAATTGATAAAAAAAAACATTCATTGTCACTATATTTTTCTATGATATTGATTTATTGCATTCTGAACATATGAACTGTGTCCTTGATTGCATACTTCATTGCAACAAGCGCATAACTCCCTTTGTTTTAACAGGGACGGGTAAATGGACATCACGAACCTTTACAACTGTTTATACAAAAGCCACGTTATATTTGCTTGCTTCTTTACAAGAAAAAAATACTCCGACACCGAAAACCGTGATCATGAAGGGAATCTATTGTTCAGGAGAACTGCCAGATGATCCAAGAACAAACGATGTGATCCCGAGGTGAATCTAGTGTTCCAGAGAACAGTAACGTGATCCAAGAATTAACGATGTGATCCCGAGGTCAATCTAGTGTTCCAGAGAACAGTCACGTGATCCATGAATTAACGATATGATCCCGAGGTCAATCTAGTATTCAAGAGAACTGTCACATGATCCAAGAACAAAAGATGTGATCCCAAGGTGAATTTAAGGGAAGCTAACATTCACGACTCTAAGTCCGGGAGGAAGCGTTGAAATCCTGAAGGGAATCTATTATTCCTAACGACTGCCTGGTGACCCGGGAGGACGTTTTAACATCCTGAAAGGGATCTAGATTTTCTGACGAATATCCGGTGATCCAGGAGGCGTCTAATGCACCAATAACATTCGTTCCTATCCTAAAAAAACAAGCTCGTCATCAAAGACATGTGATAATGTCCTTATAACTGTAGGAACTCGCATGCAATATGCAGCAGTCTTACACAACCATCAGTGAAAGCCGAAACAGTCCACTGCGAAATTGTAGTCTTCATAAACGTCCGTATTCGACACCAAAGATATTTTTGAATAAACACTGTCGAGTTCCTTGCTTCGGTTCTTAATTAGTTTTAAAAATATCATCAAACGAAGATCTGCCTTCTTAGCTGCCTGTCGATATTTTCTGTTTGACAATTTCTCGCTTATATTGACCTCATAGAAAGCTGCATCTAGTGGAAATGCCATTGTGAACACCAATGTCTCTATACTGCGATGCGTCTATCTCAGTTGACCTTATATAGTAGACGGACTTGGCAAATGTGTCATCACTGACGCGAGATGTGTTTTAATAGGATGATTTGCATCGTTCTTGACATTTAGATAATGGAGTTGATAATGTGACTAATGTTTCGAACACGTCACACCGAAGTTCATACATAAACTGCGCGAATATACCGATACCTGAACTCGATAGAATTAATTATCACATATGTACTTTTAGCATGTTGACGTGTTCGTCTCTATGACCTCGCTGTTACTATAAAAATTCATCGAATCATGCATCCGCTTTGTCTTGAGACAGAATATCTCAACCCGAAAGGAGAGGACAGATTCTTAGGTTTGCAAGCACCAGGCTTACCGAGCTGTTTGGCAGCTTAGCTTAAGAATCTAATCCGAAGGTGAAGATTCCCTTACCTCAATCCCAAGGGAATGGGAACTCGGATAAGTCGAAGTCGACGGGACCAAGCAAAATATTCGACTTATCCGATGGTTCGACTTATCCGTGTTTGAATACGGAGACAAAACCCGACTATCATCGGTTGTATGCAGAACAAGTGCTTGCATGATAACATAGTCGAAAATAAGCAATACATAATAACAAAGAAATTAATTAATTGTACATGATAACAATTATTCCTTTATCTAATAAACAATATTGTGCACAGTTACAGATAAAAACAAAGTCCATGCGTAAAATAGTCTTTGACATAGACACACGATTTACACACGGGAGTCGCAAATGACAGCATAATATTCTATGAAAACGTTACTTATATTATAAGAATATAAATGTATATATTGTACTCATATTATTTATCTTTAAATCCGTTTATATTGTTCTCCAATTTAACAATATTAAACAATAAACAGTCCGGGAAAATTGATCTACCGTACGCGTGCTGATTTTGTATCAAAGGTGAAGGCCGCGGTCAGTGTTTTATCGGCTGCATAATCATGCATTGCCACAATCGTTTGAACAGAGTAAAAACATCCCGCATATCATTGTTACTATTGCATCGTCGTATTCAGAATTTAGGCATATATAGATAAATCAATGACAGACAGGTATTTTTCTTTGCATTTTTCGATGGAAGATATGTAATTTATCTTTTACTTTTTCCTTATTTTTTTCGGCGGCCTTGTGCATCAAAACAGTAAACAGAACACATATTGGTTTGTAGACTAAAACGTGCACATTTTATTCTTAGTTATGTATACCTGAACGTTTTACTTCACCTGAGCACCTGTATAAACAATGGGATGATGCGTACCCGACAGCCGGAAACTAATAATAGGCTCTGTTTACACCGTTACGGGTGATCGGTCACACTCGGTCAATCAGACGAGGCCAGCAAATTTTACCTGAGACAGCATGACGCCTCGATGTTCGACACAAAAATGGAAATTTTGGTATAGTTTAGAAGGGAGGGACCACAAAATATATTCGACACAACCGCAGTATTCGATTCAACAGTGTTCGAGTCATCCGTGCTTAATTTACTAAGATAAAGAAGGGAAAAAATCGGGACCGAACGAAACGTTCGACTCATCCGATGTATTCGATTCAACCGTGTTCGACACAAGTGAGTTTTACTGTATATAATACTGACAATAACGTAGGACAATAGTGCTGTGGCGGGGTTTAATTATCGACCTGACATCATTGTACTGTTGCTGTGACGTCATACCTTTGTTGATAGCGTACAAAGATCACACGTAGGTTATCACAACCCTAAGATGATATGAATATATTCTCTTACCCTGAACAGGAATATCCGCCGTTTCACTTGGGCGGAGATTTTCTTATCTCAACCTAGGAAAATGACAAGCTACGCGTGCTCTTTGAACTTGCTCAATAGGATGACCACGGCATAGGAGCGACACCGGATCTTAGCGAAGCGAAACAAGTTGTCAGCAGGTCAAACAAAAGGAAAGATTTTGGAAAATGACTTTTATTTACAATAATCCAACAGGACCGAGTTTTGACATGTTGATTTATGACGCTTTTCGTCGTCAGTACAACAAAAAAATATACCGATTTAGTGCCATATCTTCAATTTCGCTCATAAATCATGCCATTTAGTACCTGCCAAACGTTTGATCTGTCAAATACATATCCAGTTTGAACATTCCTTTCCTGCTAGATCCATACTTATTATGTCGTTTCTTGAATAGAATGATAAAGAATTGATTTTGAATTAATACCTAAGTTTTGAAGCCTTGTTGTTGAATTGAATCGGTTTTAAGGAGAATTGCTAAACATTGCCTTCTTAAAGTTAGAGACATTTTATCAGATCCGGTGTGTAACCGAGCTCTGTTTCAAATTCAATCAAATATATTTGTCTTGAAGCATATTCTTATGCATATCATTAGGAAGTTGTCATTAACTTTGTCTGGTGTAGGTAATTGTCTCTGGTACTCCGGTCCCTTCCACGACTCAAACTGGTTCCTTGCTCCGTATAACTTGAACGGAACTTGAACTGGATGCTATTTTAATACAGTTATTAAAACGGAACTCGGAACTACAAGCAATATTTCCTTAAACGAAACTTATTCTAATCCTGACTAGGGGTTCATATCTAGATGACGTACATACAACATTTTCTTAAACAGAACTAGGAATTTTATCCTAATCCCGTAAAAGAGGTATGGCGAATATTGGCCTGTTTCGACCTAACTGTGACCGGTTTCAAAAAAAAAAAAAAAAAAATGTTTTTCAATACAAACCTTAAATCTATAACATATAAATATTCTTATATGCGAAAAATGTGTTTATTCATTACAATGGATATTTCATTAAATGACCGTAAAGTTGCATCATCGGGCCATTTGCAACTTTCGAGAGGGTTTTCCCGCATTTATATAATTTTTTGACATAGAGCGCATCGGAAGACCAACTTTTACAATGTCTTATTTTATTCTATGTACCAAACGACAACTAAAATCCTATTCTTAAAAAGTGGTCCCGAAAAATTGCAAAAACGTAGTTGATAAAATATTTTAATTCAGCATTAACTAGACTGACTATATCTGATAACATAAACATCTCAATGCCATAAGTCTGCATAGCTCATATGGTAGAACCATCACTTATATGTAGCTACCCAAAAGTTTAGAGTTCGAATCACCAAAATGTATCATTTTCATATTTTGTTATGTTTCTTGATACCATTTATTTTTTCTTTATCGTATTTTAAAGATATTTGCAACATTAAAAGCATAGATCTAATATAAAATATTTAGTATAAAGATGAAAGTGTTGTGATAGAAAATTTTCAGTTGGATAAAAAAAAAATAGAGTAAAACCTTAACCGATATACCCCGTATTATAAAAAGTCAAATGTAAATGAACTGCAGCGTCGACAACAGGCATACATGGATGGGTAGTGTAAAATTCATATTAAACATGTCAATTTTACTTTATTTTATATGGGATTGATTGAGTACATACATGCAATCCGTTCACTAAGTACAGCGCGCCGATGGACCATGACGATCTATTTTGGTAGTGTGGGAATCACTGGGGTCATGTGATATTTTACCTGTATTTTTAGCCCAGGCTATCGCTGTACGTAGCCTATGTCAGTTTAGGCGGAAAACGACCTTACCTCTTTAAACTTGACTGATAACTGCCTTTGCACCCATTGACACATATAGCTTTTAAACGAACATTAAGTTTCGGTTATTGCAATCAAGAACTAGACTGAGAAATATGACCATATTTTGTAACCACATTCACCAAAACGCCATCTACTGTCTTGTTTCAATGAAATATGGCTGCCCCCATGGCCTTACGCTTCAAATAATTTACTTTCAAAAACATCTTCGTTTTATTTAGTAGTTTTACCGAAAATGTTGAAATGTATTCAGTAGATGTTTTCAAGATGCATATGATTTGAGAAATGCATAACGCTAGCGAAATGTGAAGACTAAATGAACCGGAACTTTAGTAGATTTGCTCTTCCGTGTTCTTTCCAAAACGGGTGACATTATAACAGGTCTGCAAATATGTCCGCGATTTTACTAAAATGTGTCAAATATGTATTCTAGAATATTACATCATTATCAACTAGGTGTGTACTTCTGTAATTTAGATTAAGAAACATATCAATAACGGCATAAGAGACGATACATTGTATCATAGGCTACTGTACGTGTTTGCGAGAAAGAACTGTGTACATATGTATAGGCTTACAATTAGGTGGTATTTGTGGTCAGGGTGACTATGGGGCGCCGTTTTACTATTTATTAACAAAACTGGATATCTATAATTCGAATTTAGGATATCCATAATTCATGTCTGGATATCCCTAATTCGAATTTAGGATATCTTAAAATGTTTGAATTTAGGATATCCATAATTCGAATTTTGGATATCCTTAATTCATTTTTGGATATCCATAATTCGAATTTAGGATATCCATAATTCATTTTTGGGTATCCAAATTCGAATTATGGATATCCAAAATTCGAATTATGGATATCCTAAATTCCATGTATTTTTGGATATCCATAATTCGATTTTGTGATATCCAAAAATGCTCAGTGTTATCAAATTGGATTGCTCCCGGCACTACTACCGGTCAAAACCGACTCTTGTTACGAACTTGTAAATACGCGTAATGGACCGGAAACAACGTTTACGAAATAGAATACAGCAGAGGAGTTCGAAAGGACAAACTTCCCCAGACAGTTAGGCCCTTACATACAACATTTACCAAAAGTTACTACTTAGGGTGCTCCGACAAGTCAACGGAGGAATTTGTACAAAACAGAACATGGCGACAGACATACTGCGGCACATTAGGGGGAAGATTTTGGCAGCGCAACGTTGTTTATCATGTGACGACGTTTGCTGCAACACAATATTGTCCGATCTCCGACAAGCATCTAGAAACATAGAAGTCATGAAAAATAACGGCAATGGGTCAGAAGAAAATGCCTTGGATTCGCATTGATTTGTATAGTGAAGTCCGCGGACTTCCGATCCTACGAAAAAACGCGCCCGCGGGAACAGGATGTAGCAGGGAGAAATCATTAGACAGTAAAATATTAACATTTCCCCGATTTATGGATATCCAAAATTCGAATTATGGATATCCTCAATTCAAAGCATTTTAAGATATCCAAAATTCGATTTAATGATATCAAGAAATGATATTTGGATATCCAAAATTCGAAATTTGGATATCCATAATTCGAATTTATGATATCTTAAAATGCTTTGAATTTAGGATATCCATAATTCGAATTTTGGATATCCATAATTCATTTTTGGATATCCATAATTCGAAATTTGGATATCCAATATTAATTTTGGATATCCAAAATTATTTAATGATATCATAAATTCGAATTTTGGATATATCCAAAAATGAATTATGGATATCCAAAATTCGAATTATGGATATCCAGTTTTGTTTATAAATAGTAAAACGGCGCCACATAGGGTGACTGATCATAGCGTTAACGTTGTCATCGATTTCCAAATACCATTTTCCTTTGACGAAAACGACCAATAAATCAAATGATAATATCTTGTTGTTATGTGCACGGGGTTGCTTGTTGTAGGGGATACTTGGAACGTAATTACTGCTGTAAGGGAGGTAACTGCAAGATTGCGGAAATCAAAAGTTTAACCAATTTGATTGGTCAATTCTCTTCCATGACTTTCGCATGGGGTTTACAATTGAAGTGACATATATACATTGATATAACTACGGCAATATTCAGATAATATCAACATTTATTGATACGTGTGGCTGGCAGTTGTTGTCATGTTTAAAATGAACGAGAATATACGAACAGGCGAGCGGTTTGGGTATTTACTGAAACGGACTTGGAAATACCGAAACGAAGAAAAATGGGGTTTAATTATAAAGTAATTGGCCTTAATTTTCAGAGAATTGACCCAAATATATGTTCTTTCAATGCCAAACTGTATCATATATACAAACAGTATAGTTATTTTGCCGAAAAGTAAGCTTAAATAATTTTCATTTGGAAATCGCGGGCCCGATTGTCGTAGAAATGTCCGATAGTTTCCGACCCCCAAAAAATTTGGGGGTGGAAAATATTTTTACGAGAGAGTGGACCCATTATAGTAATCTTTGGTGTGTGGCAAAGAGTTTCATATGATCCCCCCCCCCCCCCCCCCCCCCTATTTACCTGGAATATCATTCTTTGATATTCACTTATAATTCTAAAAATGTGGGTTTTAATGATCTTGCAGTGGTTTGAATTGATTTTCGCTATTTGCTTCAGATATCACATTGATCTCGTAAGGTCGAGTACATTTTTGTTTACAAAAGCCAGAAAACGAAAAATCCGTTGTCTAAAAATGCAAAATACTTAATAAATATAATATTTCACGTTATTTTGATGATTCCAAGGTCAGCAGTCAGAGCCGATAATTGTTATATGTAGTTTTATTAACTAGGATACTTCTTCTCATATAAAAAGATTTATTAACAAATCAAATGATTCCTGAACAAAAGGACTACCACATAAACTGATACAGTTTCAATAGGATACATTCCTAATTCCGGCCGGGCCTTGATTACAGCTCTAGTTTAGGTTTTCGTAATTCTGTATGGGTGTTTCATCATATGAGACGATGGGAACTAGCCTGATTTGAGCGCATATTAGAAGTTGGCATCAATAAGTCCCAGAGTCCCGACTGTTTATAAGTGATGATGCCTTCCGGACAAAAAGAAGACATATTTTATTTTCGTCATCCCAGATACATGTATATCAACATACAATGTACTCTTTCCAATTTTCAATAGGACCTTACAGCAACCTGTGTATACAATCAGATCAGAACAGCTGCAAACATTTCAAATTATTTGCAATTAATTCCTAACCCAATATCAGTAAATGTATCAAACTTTAAAAAACTTAGAAAGGATTACTGATTTTCCATTAAACAATAAGATTTGGTCTACCCGAAGGATGAACGTTAGTTTGAAACATGACTTAAATGAACTTATTTTTACAATAATTTACTTGAACAATAATCCAGGTGGGAGAGCGATGGCAGGCCTGTTGGGCCACTTTTTAATTAAACATTCAATTCGTAGGATAATAAATTTACTCTAAAATGTATGTCCTTTTTTTTCAGGGATTTCGAATTCTTTCTTTCTCGTGAAATGAATTTAAAAATACTTTCACATAATGCCCTTTTAGATATATTGACGAGTGAATCTAGTGTTCCAGAGAACAGTAACGTGATCCAAGAATTAACGATGTGATCCCGAGGTCAATCTAGTGTTCCAGAGAACAGTCACGTGATCCATGAATTAACGATGTGATCCCGAGGTCAATCTAGTATTCAAGAGAACTGTCACATGATCCAAGAACAAAAGATGTGATCCCAAGGTGAATTTAAGGGAAGCTAACATTCACGACTCTAAGTCCGGGAGGAAGCGTTGAAATCCTGAAGGGAATCTATTATTCCTAACGACTGCCTGGTGACCCGGGAGGACGTTGTAACATCCTAAAAGAAATCTAGATTTCCTGACGAATATCCGGTGATATAGGAGGCGTCTAATGCACCAATAACATACGTTCCTATCCTAGTACGAAAATCAAGCTCGTCATCAAAGACATGTGATAATGTCCTTATAGCTATAGGAATTCGCATGCAATATGTAGCAGTCATACGCAACCATCAGTGAAAGCCGAAACAGTCCACTGCGAAACTGTAGTCTTCATAAACGTCCGTATTCGATACCAAAGATATTTTTGAATAAACACTGTCGAGTTCCTTGCTTCGGTTCTTAATTAGTTTTACAAACATCATCAGACGAAGATCTGCCTTCTTAGCTGCCTGTCGATATTTTCTGTTTGACAATTTCTCGCTTATATTGACCTCATAGAAAGCTGCATCTAGTGGAAATGCCATTGTGAACACCAATGTCTCTATACTGCGATGCGTCTATCTCAGTTGACCTTATATAGTAGACGGACTTGGCAAATGTGTCATCACTGACGCGAGATGTGTTTTAATTGGATGATTTGCATCGTTCTTGACATTTAGATAATGGAGTTGATAATGTGACTAATGTTTCGAACACGTCACACCGAAGTTCATACATAAACTGCGCGAATATACCGATACCTGAACTCGATAGAATTAATTATCACATATGTACTTTAGCATGTTGACGTGTTCGTCTCTATGACCTCGCTGTTACTATAAAAATTCATCGAATCATGCATCCGCTTTGTCTTGAGACAGAATATCTCAACCCGAAAGGAGAGGACAGATTCTTAGGTTTGCAAGCACCAGGCTTACCGAGCTGTTTGGCAGCTTAGCTTAAGAATCTAATCCCGAAGGTGAAGAATCCCTTACCTCAATCCCAAGGGAATGAATGACTATTTTTCTCTTATCCTTTTCACCCTTCAATGTATATAATACTGACAATAACGTAAGACAATAGTGATGTAGCGGGATTTAATTGTCGACCCGACATCATTGTACTGTTGCCGTGACGTCATACCTTTGTTGATAGCGTACAAAGATCACACGTAGGTTGTCACAACCCTAAGATGATATGAATATATTCTCTTACCATGAACAGCAATATCCGCCGTTTCACTAGGATGAGATTTTCTTATCTCAAACTAGGAAAATGACAAGCTACGCGTGCTCTTTGAACTTGCTCAATAGGATGACCACGGCATAGGAGCGACACCGGATCTTAGTACTTAGCGAAGCGAAACAAGTTGTTAGCAGGTCAAACAAAAGGAAAGATTTTGGAAAATGACTTTTATTTACAATAATCCAAAAGGACTGAGGTTTGACATGTTGATTTATGACGCTTTTCATCGTCAGTACAACAGAAAAATATATCGATTTAGTGCCATATCTTCAATTTCGCTCATAAATCATGCCATTTAGTACCGGCCAAACGTTTGATCTGTCAACTACATATCCAGTTTGAACATTCCTTTCCTACTAGATCCATACTTATTATGTCGTTTCTTGAATAAAATGATAAAGAATTGATTTTGAATTAATACCTAAGTTTTGAAGCATTGTTGTTGAATTGAATCGGTTTTAAGGAGAATTGCTAAACATTGCCTTCTTATAGTTAGAGACATTTTATCAGATCCGTTGTGTAACCGAGCTCTGTTTCAAATTGAATCAAATATATTTATCTTGAAGCATATTCTTATGCATATCATTAGGAAGTTTTCATTTACTATGTCTGATGTAGGTAATTGTCTCTGGTACTCCGGTCCCTTCCACGACTCAAACTGGTTCCTTGCTCCGTATCACTTGATTTTAATACAGTTATTAAAACGGAACTCGGAACTACAAACAATATTTCCTTAAACGAAACTTATTCTAATCCTGACTAGGGCTTCATATCTAGATGACGTACATACAACATTTTCTTAAACAGAACTGGGAATTTTATCCTTATCCCGTAAAATTTATACGTGACTGATAACTGCCTTTGCACCCATTGACACATATAGTTTTTAAACGAACATTAATTTTCGGTTATTGACACTATAACATAGGTCTGCAAATATGTCCGCGATTTTACTAAAATGTGTAAAATATATATACTAGAATGTTACATCATTATCAACTAGGTGTGTATTTCTGTAATTTAGAGTAAGAAACATATCAATAACGAAATACGAGACGATACATTGTATCAAACCAGAGACATGTATACAATTGTATATGTCTCTGATCATACATAGGCTACTGTACGTGTATATAGGCTTACAATTAGGTGGTATCTGTGGTCAGGGTGACTGATTATAGCGTTAACGTTGTCATCGATTTCCAAATACCATTTTCCTTTGACGAAAACGACCAATAAATCAAATGCAAGTGATAATATATTGTTGTTATGTGCACGGGGTTGCTTGTTGTAGGGGATACTTGGAACGTATTTACTGTTGTAAGGGAGGTAGCTGCAAGATTACGGAAATCAAAAGTTAAACCAATATGATTGGTCGATTCTTCCATGACTTTGACATGGGGTTTACAATCGAAGTGACATATATACATTGATATAACTACGGCAATATTAAGATAATATCAACATTTATTGATACGTGTGATTGGCAGTTGTTGTCATGTTTAAAATAAACAATTATATAGCTTGTTTTTATTTCGGCAAAGACGAGAATATACGAGCGGTTTGGGTATTTACTGAAACGGACTTGGAAATACCGAAACGAAGAAAAATGGGGCTTAATTATAACATTAATTGGCATTATTTTCAGTGAATTGACCCAAATATATGTTCTTCAATGCACAACTCTATCATATATTATAGGTTTATTTGACCGAAAAGTATTTTAAATTTATTTTTCATTTGCGAATCGCGGCCCGATTGTCGTAGAAATGTCCGATAGTCGACCCAAAATGGATATTTTTATGAGAGAGTGGACCCATTATAGTAATCTTTGGTGTGCATAGATATCATATGATTTTTTTGATATTTTTTTTTCATTTACCAGGAATATCATTCTTTGATATGCAACTTAGAGATTTCTAAAAGATGTGGGTTTTAATGATCTTGAAGTGTTTGAATTGAGTTTCGCTATTTTGCATTCAGAATATCAACAATGTGATCTCGTAAGGTCTGAGTACATTTTTTAAAAGCCAGAAAACGGAAATCCGGTTGTCTAAAATGCAAAAATACTTATAAATATAATATATTCACTTAATTTGATATTCAGCCGTTAATTGTTATATGTAGTTTTATAACTAGGAGTACATCTTCTCATATAAAGATTTATTAACATCAAATGATTCCTGAACAAAAGGACTCCTTTTATTTATTTATTTATTTATTTATTTTTTTTTTGTAAATACCACATAAGCTTGAGTACAGTTTCAATAGGATACATTCCTAATCCGGGCCTTGAATAGCAGCTCTAGTTTAGGTTTTCAGTCATTCTTTATGTGTGTTTCATCATATTAAACGATGGAACTAGCCTAAATTTAGCGCATATTAGAAGTTGGCATCAATAAGGTCACAGAGTCCTTACTGTATTATAACTGATGATGCCTTCCGGAAAAAAGAAGACATATTTTATTTTCGTCCATCCAAGATACATGTATATCAACATACAATGTACTTCCAATTTTAATTAGGACCTTACAGCAACCTGTGTACAATCATATTAGAACAGCTGCAAACATTTCAAATTATTTGCAATTAATTCCTAAACCAATATCAGTAAATGTATCAACTTTAAACTAAGAAGATTACTGTTTTTACATTAAACAATAATGTTCGTTTACAGTACTTTTTCTTTTTCAGATTCGGGTCTCATATTGAGATAAAGTACATACATTTTTTTCGTGAACGGAACTCGGAACTGGTTCCTAGTCCCGTTTATCTTAAACGGAACTCGGAACTGGGACCAAAACCCGTAAAGCTAATAAAATGAAGTTCGATTTTTCTTAAACGGAACTCGGAACTGGTTCCAAGATTGACAGGATTTGGTCTACCCGAAGTATGAACGTTAGTTTGAACATGCCTTAAATGAGAATATTTTACAATAATTTACTGAAAAATATCCAGGTGAGAGATGCAGGCCTGTTGGGCCACTTTTTAAACATTTAAGTCGTGGGATTAACACTATTTACGTCTAAAATGTATGTCCTGTTTTCAGGGAATCAACTTCTTCGTTGAATGAATTCAAAAATACTTTCACTATAGTGACCTTTTAGGATATTTTGACGATTGAATCAGTATGGCTATAGCGATAAATAATTTCTTACCAATTGTCAACATGTAAAAATCTTCTTAGTTGAATGAATTCAAAAATACTTTCACAACGTGGCTGCCAATATTTTAGATTTCAATGATTAAGGGAAAGGCTTAGTTAATATATATGTTGGAATATTACGCCTAATGCATTGTCGTCAGTCTGACAGTGCATTTTAGTTACAGTCGCTTTAATGTCAGAATTTCAGAATTTTATGATAAATATGACACGTCATATATATATAACTCCTACAAGAATTCCCGTATCTCATATACTGTCAACACAGGCTTCCGAATTCCTGTATCCCATACTGTCAACTCGGGCTAACGAATTCCTGTATCCCATATACTGTCATCTTAGGTTACCGAATTCCTGTATCCCATATACTGTCAACTCAGGCTTCCAAATTCCTGTATCTCATAAACTGTCAACTCAGGCTTCCAAATTCCTGTATCTCATATACTGTCAACTTAGGTTACCGAATTACTGTCAACTCGGTCTACTGAATTCCTGTATCTCATATACTGTCAGCACAGGCTTCCAAATTCCTGTATCCCATACTGTCAACTCAGGCTTCCAAATTCCTGTATTTCATATACTGTCAACTCGGACTACCGATTTCGTCTATCTCATATCCTGTCCATTGATGCTACCAAATTCCTGTATCTCATATACTGTCAACTCGGACTACCGAATTTCTGTATCTTATATACTGCCCATTTAGGTTACCGAATTCCTGTAACTCATACTGTCAACTCGAGCTATCGAATTCCTTTTGTCTCATACACTGTCAATTCTCGCTACTTTTTTTTTTTTTTTTTTTTACATTAACTGAAATGATAGAAAAAAAACAACTATTCGGTATCACTTCAAGAAACATTTATTACATAAAAACTGTAAAGATACATTGGACACACGTTATATACAGTGAAAATGGTGATACTACTGATTACGTCACGTGACCTGTGTATGTTATCTTAAAAAAAAAACTATCTCCCTTGGTCAATTTAATTTGATTCGAAATATTTGTATGTCATAACATGGAACGAGTTACTTTAGAAGGTAGGGAGAGTCAGGTCATACCCATAAAACAGATGCAGGGATTCTGATTTCAGATTTCATTACAGTAGTTGAAATGTATCACAGTGACGTGATTACAATCCCGCGGTCTGTGTGTATTGAAAAAATTTACAGTACATTTAACGGTAAACACATATTACATGTCTGATATAATTTGTACATACATTATGATAAATGTATGATGATATAACAATGTAAAGTTAATGTTGTTTAGTCCACTGATATAAACTGTCTGTATCCTCACTCAAGGTTGAGTCACTCAGTCACTATAATACTTGAGGAGTTTGAGTCCCGGCCTTCCTGTATCTAACTCTAAGTGTGACCACAACACATCACCCTTCTGTATACCTACTACCCACTGGTCTCCTTTGTTTGTGTGAAGTGTTTTTATGTACTTCCCTGCTCCACTTATCAGTTCTATTGTTTTCCTTGTCTCGTCAGCAATAACAATATTACCCTTACTGTCATAAACAACTGTAAGAGGACCAAACCTGTCTGGTGTGATCGACCCCCGTACCTGTATCCCCTCCCCCTGGCCTGTATCCCCTCCCCCTGTAGTGGACCAGGAGCTGGAGTGTTGAGTTGTACACAATGATACGTTTATAACCCACTACTACAGCTATATTACCTGTAACACCACATTGTGTTATTGACGGTACATACCCCTCCACAATGTCTGTACGTAACACCTGACCGTCCACTGTATACACCCACACCTTACCCTGTATATAACCCCGTGTACCCACCACTACCCGATCCTCCCTGGTCACACACAGACAGACTGGGTGATCCTCTGTAGTTAATCTTGTGACTGGTGTAGATTGTGTAGATACTTCACCGATAGTTTTATCTCTATAACAACAGAACCACAGACGACCTGTGGTGGGGTCCAGACTGATGTCCCTGATGTAACTGCTGGGTCGTATCGTCTGTATGACCTGACCTTGGTTGTCGATGAGATTTACTGTGTTGGTGATATAGTCACACAGCCACGCACGTCCATCAGATGTAGGACAGATCGACGTGATGTTACCCGGGTCGACGCGTTGGTAACCTCTGTACATAGCTTGACAAGTATTATCCAATCAAATAACAGGAAGAGATGTGGTCGTATCAACAGACCCCTCGGGTAATTAAATTCATTCATTTTGACTCGACACAAATGATTTTGGATTAAACCATAATTATAGGTAAATCTGTCATAGGCTGTCCCCTACAAGGACGTTCAGCCCCATCAATCCATCAATATACTTCAAAACCACATACTAATTAAATGTATAGGAGCATGGTTATGGCTGTCAGTGACCTAATTTATGTCACCGTAGCAGTTATACGATGAATTCTCGAAGATTCAAAAGAGGATGGAAATAACATTTTTGACAACGAAAGATATTTCAGTAAAGACACTTCTTCACGAGTCCACATTTTTGCTAAAAAAAAAAACTGCCTTGTGTAATTTAAAAAAAAAGCCAGGGGCTACAAGTTCGTTTACTGCTCATTTATTCCATGTTTTATATCAAAACACTGAACATTGGAAATACAAATAATGGACTCATTTTCTATCAACGCGGCTTGCTTTAGTGTAACCAATTGACTACATATATAATCTTGGTATTTTTTTAGAAAATGTATGTAATGAAAAGTCTTGCTAACATCAGAGACTTGTATCATACAAGTCTCTGCTAACATCAATGAACAAATTCAAATTATTTAAGTTATCAAAATTAAACACTTCTATATATGTCTCTGCTTCAACATTAATTATAAAAATAATAAGTTATATATATTTCTTTGTATTCCTCTTTGCATTTCAATTTTCGCCCTTTTGTCGCAGTTTTTATAACTTTGAAATCACAGATAACATTATACGTCCCTGTATATTGAGGGTTGATACTTTTTACACGTGCGGATTAAAAGGTCGAAATTTTAAAGTTATATAACCTGCTTCACGACTCGGGGTACAACACGATGCGCACGTGCACGCTACACAGATCGTGGTCGACACTAGCCGTCATCTAAATACATGTATTTAGTATTTTATTCCCTCTTACTACAGAGGCACACATATAAACCTGTTTCAAGTAGATATAACGTTGCTTGTGGATTGCAATGAAAGGTGAAAGAAAAGAAAAGGAGCCCTGTTGATCCATATCGCGGTACCGGACTCTACCGGACACTACCGGGTGGTGTCGGACTTTCCGGACTCTACCGAGCTGTAATTAGTACAACCTTTCCGGCATTATGGCAAGATGTGTTGATATTTCTTGCAGGTCTTGTCGGAAGGTTTGCCATGGTAAGGAATAGTACTTGCGTTTTGACAGTAATTGAATGTAACAGATATGATATCTTCTGACTGTGTTGTTTTCTTATATTTGATGTAAATGTCGATGTTTTCCGATTTGTAGGCGATATTTGACGCGGGAAAATTATCCCAGGATGCTCTGGCTGCAGACATGAGGGTTGCAGCGCTGGTGATCGGACTTTCTCAACTGTGGACAGAGGTTGGTTAATTGTTTCTCAGCTTAAAGTACTGCAGAATTTCATGATTTGTTTATAAAACACTGGTTTGGACTACTGTCATTATGTAGGGACTTCAGTTAAAAAAACAAACATTTATATAAACTTACGTTACGAAAAGTGCTCTTGAAAAATGATTGGGATAGCTGTAGCCATACTGTACTGTACAGTAGTCATCTGAATATTGTATAAAACTACTAGGCCTATTAGGTGGATTGTGGATTAAGCGTGATCTGGATTTAAAATCTTTGTTGTTATCTAGATTATGATCATCAAGGGGAAAGTTCAAATTTAAACTAATTATATCTCAACAGTAACTTGTATGAGGGGAGATAACTCCTATATAATAATCTGTTTCACAAAAGCAGTATTTCATCGAATAGCCTAGAAACGAAAAACAACGGAAACTATAGTCACTCTCTGTATCTTTATGAGCCACAGGATTTTGTAATGAAAAAAGGAGACAATAAGTGAAATAAAATGATCATGAAAAATAAATTTGTAAGAATTTGCCCGTGTACAATTTTGTGTGTAATAATTTCATTTTAAATATTTATCCAGATTGATATCATATTCTCAACATCTGTTTAATTTTTACATATAATACCTCAATAACATAACAAATACAGACTTCACATTTACATATACATGCTAAGTTTCATTCGCTACATACATGTGATAATGAATACAGTTGGGAGCAAACTAAACTTGGTACCAAGTGCACTTCGTAGTGCACACGTAGTGAACAACGTAGTGCACTAGACTAAACATCGTAGTGCACTTGAGTTCACTACGATGTTAACTCCAGTGCACTACAATGTTAACCCAAGTGCACTATGATGTGCACTTCAGTTCTTGGGTAAATGTTGCTATGAGCTATATGATTTGATGTATATTATGTGTGCAAGTCAAGTTTTGAAGGTATAGCTACCCATATTCGTGTATGTAGCACAATTAAACCTTCTGACTCCGTACTAATTTAGACTTGCTGACAGAGAGATTTCTTATTTAGACTTAAATATAATATATTTTGTCAAAATGTCAGTCTTAACGTATAAAGGCCAGAGGAATTCAATCCATGTCAGATGCAGGAAATGTGTATTTTTAATACTATGCTAAAACAATATGAAATATTTAAGTTCCATCTTCAGACATTCTAGTGGTTTGATTTTATATTTATTTCATGTTTTTATGTATTAAGGAAACCTGACTACAGGTACATTCATCTTGTCAATTATTGACTTACATATTATGAGAGGATACCTATAGTTAGATATTATGAGAGGATACTTATAGTTAGAGAAGGTATCGGTATAATCAGTGATTTTTCAGCCTATTTTGGGAAAAAATAACTTTCCTGGAAATTGGGAAAATCTAACGTGGAAAATGATATTTTTGGGAAAAATTGTAAATTTGAATTACAAATAAATTATTATATACATTAAAACAATAAACAAACAATTAAATGGAGATCACTTTGGTTTTATTTTTTCTATTTTGTTGTGACAGTGTTCACAAGGGTATTTGTCTGTCTTTTTTGTTTTTGAACAAGAGGATCAGAGATCCTAGGTCCTCTGCGGACAAGTGTTCTGGTCCCTCAAAATTAATTCTCATCAAAAGGCGTCGATCTGATTTTGGTTTTCCTTTAAGTAGACCTATGTTGACTTGACAGTCGGTGTCCGGCTCGGCAACTGAAGGTGGCGGAGATACCGACATAGCAGGCTTTGTCCCGACAATCGGAAGTGGACTGGCATGTACTATGGGTTCTGATAATGCCGTCTGTGTTGGTGTTTTGGGTTTAAATAGTTCAGTCAGGGTTTTGGAGCCCTTGCTGTCGGATAATCGTATTTTCTTTGCGTAGTACTTGCCATTATGTGAGGCCGCCATTTTATGGCGATTCGTGATCACCCAAGCGTTTGCACATTACTTGTATACTAACGGCAAAAACAGCGACCGGGTCAAAATATCCGGAATTGAAATCGGTAATTATTTGGAAATTTCGGCGGGACAATTGGGATTTTTTTTAATGAAATCTCATTGGGAATGGGATCGGTACCCGACCCTATTTATATAGACTGAAAAATCACTGATAATGCCTGCTATAAATGGACCCCCTTGGAGTTAATTGGGGAAACCGGCCTGATCAGGTGTGACCCACACCACACAGGGTAATTAATATGTAACAAGTATGATTGGCAGTGGTCTAGGGGTCCCAAGGGCACTGGACAGGTATCAGTCTATTGCAGTTAAGGTTTTATTAGGATTTAGTGGCACTATATAATTCATTGTGTGTAAAAGTATGTAGCTTCCCCTCAACTTATGTTAATTATTTGTTTTATATTGAATAAGCAAACAAATTTATACATTTTCCTGAAAGCTTCACATACAATGTTATAGTTATAGCTATATTCATGATATATAAATGATTAATTGATTAGGGAGTATACCTATACTTATGTATACATATTAAGTAATCTCCATTGAAAGCCATTAATTACTTTTTTTATTAGATTAACAAACAAATTAATTTATTTTCCTGAAAGCTTCACATACAATGTTATAATTATAGTTATATTCATGAAATATAAATTATTAATTAATTAAGGAGTACCTAATCAAATATATATAAGTAATCACCATTGAAAGCCATGTTTGTTATAAAATGAGAAATCATTTTAGATTTCATCCATATACTAATTAGCAATACTGCATTTTGATTGTCATTTAAATAATGAAACTGAAAATTCAGTGAAAACAAAAACAATTTTGTTTACTGCAGATACAAAATATGAAACAATTGACCAAGCACTGTTTACTATTGTATACTGTTCACAGAACTGTATTAAGTTGAGTCGCGTTACATAATTATGAAAACAGTTCAAACTGATGAACAAGTTAATCTCCCTGTGGCTTCTAGGTTGTACCTTGTTGTGCCCATCTCCCCGACCAAAAAAAAAAGGCAAAGTGAATATTCCTACTTTAAATGTAAGTATTTATAAATTTGCATTCTTATTGATCAATATACGACACCCAGCGTTTACTGGGTAAGACATTCTGAACTACAATACAGGTAAAGTATTTTCTTGGTCAGGTGAGACTACAGGTGTGAGAGTAGAACAATAGGGGATAATTACAGGTAAGGTCTAACCAACGGATCAATGTTCACACCTTGGTCTTGTATGGTCATACCTGAGTGACCACCAGGTAAATTCCATGTAAAAGTGGTCAGTCAAATGCAACATTTTGTAATCAATCATTTCAGCAAAATAATACTGATAAGTAATTAACCTCCCTATAGACATTTGAAAAACATTTCATTTTTTTTATAATCTTATAAATATAATAATGTTATAAGTAATGAAAAAAGTAATCAAATTCATACTCTAATACACACAGCTTGGTGACACTTATCAAAACGACAGGTAAACTCACAAGTTTTTGTTTGGATTTTTAAAACCTTTATAATATTATCTCGAAAGTCTTATTATAAAATTATATAAATTTGCAAACCAGTATTTTTATTTCTCAATAATAATCAATAATTTTAACGGGGAAACTAATTTATACACTTATTAGGTACATACGATAAAAATTAGTAGGGGACTGATTATATATAATTACATGAGTGTTTAGGGGAGGGGTAAGCCATGCCTGACTAGTACAGTACCTGTACAGGTAAACCCTTAATTAAGCTTAATGCCCTTTGGCCCTGCCCAGAACAGCTGGACTCCTTGTGCCAGATTCCTCAGCTGTGTTTTCACACCTTTCAACAAAATAACAGTCATAATCCCATTTTGTGTGATTTACCTGGTCTGGAAAGACTATATACCTGACGGTATACAAACTATAACATTTATGTTGCATGTACAATATATGTTTCAATGAAGGCAGAATCAATATTGCTTGATGTTGATCGATTTAATTTTAATTTCAAAACTGGTATATTTCATGCTTCCTTAATTATAATTAATCTTAATTTAGTATAAATGCATGGATGTAATGGGTGGAATTAATGGTGGAATTAATGTAATATGATACCTGTATTTTGTCAGTTTTTGTGAATATTCTATTAACCAATACGTGACATGTATTATACTTATATACATGTAATAAACATATCTGAAATAAAAGTAAAATGTACACACCATCATGAACACACACAATATACATGGACTAGTCCCTGTATATATATTTATGAAATTTTGTTTTAATGAAACATTTATATGTTCAAGAGATTAAACATTGTATATCAAGTACTTTGTATATATTGACTCTAGTGCACTACGATGTGAACTCAAGTGCACTACGATGTTAACTCAGGTGCACTACGATGTTAACTGGAGTTAACTTTTGTAGTGCACTGAAGTGCACTAGACTACCAAGTTTAGTTTGCTCCCAACTGTAGGTACCATGTATGTGATTTGTTTTATACAAAAGTGCAAGTGTTTCCAAATAGTACTGTAGCAATGTGTATGCTTTAAAAGTTCAGTTTGGCCGGTAATTGGTATTCTTTTGGTGTTATCTGAGACCTGAGTATGGGCTCAACCTGGTGATAAATTTTCAATTGAATGAATTCAGGCACATGGTTATACTTGGAGTACATGAAAAGCGGGAAATTAAGTATCACGTCCATCTGCATAGTGTATATTTTACAAAGCATACATGTATAGGTATATATTTTATATAATGTTCATCAACATAATCATCATTAATATATAATACTTAAATATCACTGACTTGGTATATATGGGTAAAATAGAATGATTGTAGAATAAATATCGGTCACTCTCGGGTAATGGGCCATTTTGAAACTAGCATGGTCAACTTTAAACTACTGAATTAAAAAGTTGGGGGTATAGAACTCTGCATAACACGTTATAGTGTCCATTATAATGTTTAATAAAAGGTATAATTCTATAATTATCTTAACAGTATGACTGGAGAAAATTGATTTTATTTCAATAATTGGCTAGAATTTTAAAGACTTCCGGTGACAAATATGACATACAAATTTCTTTTGTTTTGTATTTTTTCTTTGCATGGTCTCTAGATAAGTACTGAATACATTAAAATTATGAAAAATGTGATTAAAAAAAAAGTTTGAAGTTGATAGTGTAGCAAATGCAAGCCCCGCACCGGGCCGTTGTATATGTCCACATATTTTTGAGTAGAATTTACATATATCAATATATGATTTTGATAATTGCCATCAGTATCCTAATTTATGTATCACTGAATCCAACAAGACCTTCGTGTCTTTTTCAGTCGGTCATTTGTGTAGTAATTGGTTTATGATGTCTGCATCATTTTAGCGCTTGAAATCACTGACATCTATTACAAAGCGTTTTAATGATCAAGATCGAACAGAACAAAGATCACACACCTAGCTCTAGGCCTACAGGATGATGTAACACCTTTGAAGTGATAACGTTCATATTAGTTAGGTTTGGAAAATACTTTATGGCCTCGGATATAGCAATGTTATCATTTATAAAATGTCAGAAAGTAGGTAAAAGAAGCAATTTTTATTATTTTTTTCCACTCTATTAATTGGGAAACTTCATTGAAAGGTAGACAAGTCGAAGGATGTCTCTTCTGGCCACCTCAACCCAAAGGTAGACAAGTCGGAGGATGTCTTCTTCTGACCACCTCAACCCAAAGGTAGACAAGTCGAAGGATGTCTTGTCAAGGTCACCTCAACCAAAAGGTAGACAAGTCGAAGGATGTCTTTTGACCACCTCAACCTAAAGGTAGATAAGTTGAAGGATGTCTTGTCAAGGTCACCTCAACCAAACGGTAGATGACTGGATGGATGTCTTCTCGGTCATGACCTGACCTTGACCTTAAAAGTATCCTTTCCTTAATATTTCTTGATGAATTCACTTTTATTAGTCTGTTATGATCTATCAAGCTTTGATTACACTTAGGTAAGTTGAAGTCAATTTCTTGGGTCATTTTCTTGTTCCAGGGTGTCAACAGTTTTGGTTGAGGTTTCATGAGGTCTTAATATTGATGTTGCTGAATTTATTTTAGGCGAATGTTTTGATTTCTTGCATGTTTTGAATTCAAATTTTGGGAAAATATTTTTGGTAATTACCTTGCAAGGTTCAAGTGAGAGCAGTTGCAGGCCTGAGTAATATATAAGATTTTACTTTTGATTCACACATCCTTTTGATAAGTGATACAATATACTCGGAATTCGACCTTATTTTAGATGTATAGACATGTTGATTCCTTAACTTATAAAGTTAAAGAAATATTCGGCAGGATGAGAAAGTGGATGAGAATCGCTTTCCTGTGTTGCAGCAGATAAACAGAAAGAAGGTTAGTAGACTGTAGCTGTATCAGATATTACCTGGTGATTGTATTGATGTTGAACCTTCAAACAGAAACATTTATACAACATTTTCTTATATATTTCAGAGCCAGCAAAGATGTGACAAGGCTTTCAACTAGAATCTGAAAAAGCACTCAGTTCTGTCAATCTGCTATCCATCAGAATAAATATGTGTGTTTATTTCTTCCCCAACTGCTAAACTGAGACAAATGAAGGTTATTGTACAAAAGCAAGACATTGGCAAAGAGAAGAAGAAAATTAAAGGAAGAGAAGTCACTGCAAGTCAAAGGTTAAAGGTGAAAGAAAGATCAAAGGCAAGTTGAAAGGTCAATCAAGGAAGAATGAAGGTAAGCCTTCTAAGTTAAGTATTAGGCATGTTATTGAGCTATCCGAGATTAGCTCAAGTGAGGACAGAATAACTAAAGGTACAGTTCAGCTGGTGTTGCTATTCCGGTGAGGAGAGACGATTCAGAATAATTTCTGTGTCTGGCATCAGGAAGATTTAGCCAAAGTATCGATGGAGATATCAATGAGACTTTTGGACAAAATGTGAAATCTAAAGTTGACCACATCGAGAGAGGATTTGTAGGATAGACTGAAATCAGACAAAGGAATGGAGAGGTAAACAGTCCTCCCATCAGGTTGATAATGAAAGTGTTTCCAAGAGATTTATGGAAATCAAAAACTAAAGCTCAATCAAACTTTGTTGGGATTAACATCTCTGACAGATTGAGTCATAACTGATATAAATAAAATGTGTGACCTGATCTGTTTGTATACAAGAATTTTAGACCAAATTATGCTTTGTGATTGTGTCTGGATTGTTGTTGGACTGAGATTTATGAAATTCTGTTATTATTTACTTGGCCTAAATTAACCACCAGGATGTAATTATTCAGGAATGGGATTTGTATTGGACATGTTCGGGTCAGACAATTTAAAATGTTTCAATTTTTAAGTGTTTTGATTTTGTTCACAATATTTTCATCTCAATCTGTCACAATAATTTTGTTTATGATGTTCATTTTAGTTTGGCAAAGAAATGATGCATCAACCAAAATATTATTTTATAATAAATATAACTTGCTTTTAAAAAGTTCATTGATACTTTCTACTCCGTTAAAGTTGTTAAAAAATGTTGTGTTCAAAATTAAAACATGTGCATGTTTTTTTTTTATTATTACTATTATTATTATATTTTACTAACAGGTGAAATGGATTTGTTGATAATGGTATGGCTTTTTAACCAGCCTCTATTGATATTTGATGGTGGAGTATTTTAATATGATGATTTTATTTTCAGTTCTGTAGAATGATTTTCTACAAATGTTATATTGTTGTAGTTTTACCTAGCCTTATTTTTGTACATGTGACAGTTTTGTTTGAAGACATACAATAATTTTAATCCTTCCTGTCCATGAAATGATATGTAGTAAGGAACAATAAGGATGAATATGTTTGTGAAACATTTTCCAAAGCTGTATCATTTCACATTTTCCCTAGCTGTACTATACCGTTTCACATATTCCCTAGCAGTATCATTTCACATTTTCCTTAGCTGTATCGTTTAACATTTTCCCAAGCTGTATCGTTTCACATTTTCCCCTAGCGGTATCGTTTCACATTTTCCCTAGCGGTATCTCTTTTCACTAGCGGTATCGTTTCACATTTTCCCTAGCCATGTCGTTTCACATATTCCCTAGCTGTATCGTTTCACATTTTCCCTAGCTGTATCGTTTCACATTTTCCCCTAGCGGTATTGTTTCACATTTTCCCTAGCGGTATCGTTTCACATATTCCCTAGCTGTATCATTTCACATTTTCCCAAGCTGTATCAGGACCAAAGTGTTGTTCCATCAGCGCAATCACTTGTGTTTGAAACAATTTAAAAATAGTTTTCAATATCATGAAGATTTAGAAGTATATTGTTAAGGACATGCTTTTCTTACTGGTATTGTCCTTTGAATTGCTTTACATCATTTAAAATAAAGCAAGTTTTCACTTCAAAGTTTTAGAAAACATTCAAATGTCTTGCAAGGTGTAACAGAAGTGTTACAGAAAATTCAACACCTATAAGATTGCTACAATCAATGAAATCAAAAACTTGTGAAAAATCTGGGAGACAATGAACGGAGATTTTATCTCGCCCCGGGAGACAATTAAGGGAGATTTGTCTCGCTCTGGGAGACAATAAAGGGAGATTTTGTCTCGCTCTGGGAGACAATTAAGAGATATTTTGTCTTGCCCTGGGAGACAATAAAGGGAGATTTTGTCTCACTCTGGGAGATAATCAAGCGAGATTTTTTTCTTGCCCTGGGAGACAGAGGTAACTGATATGTAATGTACTACTGTCGTCTTTGATCGATCAGTGTTTGACATAACTAAGCGTGGCTATTTCTGGAGAAAAAAACCCAAGTGGAACCTAGATCCTTATTCAGGATGAGAAGTGCATTGAGTAGATGTTAACAAAAATGTCATTAGAAGTCAAAATTATGATAGGTTCCTTTAAGCTTCCAAAACTTAAATTTATTGTCGTTGTAATTCTTTGTTGAACATTCAATGTTGGAATTTAAAATAAAATACTATTACTTATTTACCTCTTTAGGATTTTCAACTTGTAACACCAGTTGAGCAGGCTACTTACTACTAATCATGGTATCAGGAGATCCTTGATAATCCAACATTTTGTATAACTTACACAATCATGACCATGTTATGATAAGACAATTTAGATAGATAGTCGAGTATTTTAAAAGTTGATGAAACACAGTATACCCTGTCTTTTGATGGTAATATCCATTCTTATGATGACAATATCAAGTCTTATGATGGTGATATCCAGTCTTATGATTGCAATATCAAGTCTTGTGATGGCAATATCCAGTCTTATGTTGGTAATATCCATTCTTATGATGGCAATATCAAGTCTTATGATTGCAATATCCAGTCTTGTGATGGCAATATCCAGTCTTATGTTGGCAATATCCAGTCTTGTGATGGCAATATCCAGTCTTATGATGGCAATATCCAGTCTTATGATGGTAATATCCAGTCTTATCATGGTAATATCCAGTCTTATGATTGCAATATCAAGTCTTGTGATGGCAATATCCAGTCTTATGTTGGTAATATCCATTCTTATGATGGCAATATCAAGTCATATGATTTCAATATCCAGTCTTGTGATGGCAATATCCAGTCTTATGTTGGCAATATCCAGTCTTATGATGGCAATATCCAGTGTTATGATGGCAATATCCAGTCTTATGTTGGTAATATCCATTCTTATGATGGCAATATCAAGTCTTATGATTGCAATATCCAGTCTTGTGATGGCAATATCCAGTCTTATGTTGGCAATATCCAGTCTTATGATGGTAATATCCAGTCTTATGATGGCAATATCTAGTCTTATGATGGTAATATCCAGTCTTATGTTGGCAATATCCATTCTTATGATGACAATATCCAGTCTTATGATGGCAATATCAAGTCTTATGATTGCAATATCCAGTCTTGTGATGGCAATATCCAGTCTTATGTTGGCAATATCCAGTCTTATGATGGTAATATCCAGTCTTATGATGGCAATATCTAGTCTTATGATGGTAATATCCATTCTTATGATGGCAATATCAAGTCTTATGATGGTGATATCCAGTCTTATGATTGCAATATCCAGTCTTATGATTGCAATATCCAGTCTTATGTTGGTAATATCCATCTTATGATGGCAATATCCAGTCTTATGATGGTAATATTCAGTCTTATGATTGCAATATCTAGTCTTATGATGGTAATATCCAGTCTTATGATGGTAATATCCAGTCTTATGATGGCAATATCTAGTCTTATGATGCTAATATCCATTCTTATGATGGCAATATCAAGTCTTATGATGGTAATATCCAGTCTTATGATGGCAATATCAAGTCATATGATTTCAATATCCAGTCTTGTGATGGCAATATCCAGTCTTATGTTGGCAATATCCAGTGTTATGATGGCAATATCCAGTCTTATGTTGGTAATATCCATTCTTATGATGGCAATATCAAGTCTTATGATTGCAATATCCAGTCTTGTGATGGCAATATCCAGTCTTATGTTGGCAATATCCAGTCTTATGTTGGTAATATCCAGTCTTATGATGGCAATATCTAGTCTTATGATGGTAATATCCAGTCTTATGTTGGCAATATCCATTCTTATGATGGCAATATCCAGTCTTATGATGGTGATATCCAGTCTTATGATTGCAATATCAAGTCTTGTGATGGCAATATCCAGTCTTATGATGGTAATATCCAGTCTTATGATGGCAATATCTAGTCTTATGATGGTAATATCCATTCTTATGATGGTAATATCCAGTCTTATGATGGCAATATCCAGTCTTATGATGGTAATATCCAGTCTTATGATTGCAATATCAGTCTTATGGATGTGCAATATCCAGTCTTATGTTGGTCAATATCCATCTATGGATGGCAATATCAGTCTTATGATGGAATATCCAGTCTTATGAGTGGCAATATCCAGTCTTATGATGGTAATATCCAGTCTTATGGTGGCAATATCCAGTCTTATGATGGGAATATTCAGTCTTATGATGGAAATATCCAGTGTTTATAGCAATATCCAGTCTTGTGATGGCAATATCCAGTCTTTGATGGCAATATCTAGTCTTCTGTGGTAATATCCATTCTTTGTGGTAATATCCAGTCTTATGTTGGTAATATCCATTCTTATGATGGCAATATCAAGTCTTATGATGGCAATATCCAGTCTTATGATGGCAATATCCAGTCTTATGTTGGTAATATCCATTCTTATGATGGCAATATCCAGTGTTATGATAGCAATATCCAGTCTTATGGTGGCAATATCCAGTCTTATGATGGTAATATTCAGTCTTATGATTGCAATATCTAGTCTTATGATGGTAATATTCAGTCTTATGATGGCAATATCCAGTGTTATGATAGCAATATCCAGTCTTGTGATGGCAATATCCAGTCTTATGATGGCAATATCTAGTCTTATGTTGGTAATATCCATTCTTATGTTGGTAATATCCAGTCTTATGATTGCAATATCCAGTCTTATGATGGTAATATCAAGTCTTATGATGGCAATATCCAGTCTTATGATGGCAATATCCAGTCTTATGTTGGTAATATCCATTCTTATGATGGCAATATCCAGTGTTATGATAGCAATATCCAGTCTTGTGATGGCAATATCAAGTCTTATGATGGTGATATCCAGTCTTATGATGGCAATATCCAGTCTTATGTTGGTAATATCCAGTCTTATGATGGCAATATCCAGTCTTATGATGGCAATATCCAGTCTTGTGATGGCAATATCAAGTCTTATGTTGGTAATATCCATTCTTATGATGGCAATATCCAGTGTTATGATAGCAATATCCAGTCTTGTGATGGCAATATCCAGTCTTATGATGGTAATATCCAGTCTTATGATGGCAATATCTAGTCTTATGATGCTAATATCCATTCTTATGATGGCAATATCAAGTCTTATGATGGTAATATCCAGTCTTATGATGGCAATATCAAGTCATATGATTTCAATATCCAGTCTTGTGATGGCAATATCCAGTCTTATGTTGGCAATATCCAGTGTTATGATGGCAATATCCAGTCTTATGTTGGTAATATCCATTCTTATGATGGCAATATCAAGTCTTATGATTGCAATATCCAGTCTTGTGATGGCAATATCCAGTCTTATGTTGGCAATATCCAGTCTTATGATGGTAATATCCAGTCTTATGATGGCAATATCTAGTCTTATGATGGTAATATCCAGTCTTATGTTGGCAATATCCATTCTTATGATGGCAATATCAAGTCTTATGATGGTGATATCCAGTCTTATGATTGCAATATCAAGTCTTGTGATGGCAATATCCAGTCTTATGTTTGTAATATCCATTCTTATGATGGCAATATCAAGTCTTATGATTGCAATATCCAGTCTTGTGATGGCAATATCCAGTCTTATGTTGGCAATATCCAGTCTTATGATGGTAATATCCAGTCTTATGATGGCAATATCTAGTCTTATGATGGTAATATCCATTCTTATGATGGCAATATCAAGTCTTATGATGGTGATATCCAGTCTTATGATGGCAATATCAAGTCTTATGATGGTAATATCCATTGTTATGTTGGCAATATCCAGTCTTATGATGGTAATATCCAGTCTTATGATGGCAATATCTAGTCTTATGATGGTAATATCCATTCTTATGATGGCAATATCAAGTCTTATGATGGTGATATCCATTCTTATGATGGCAATATCAAGTCTTATGATGGTGATATCCATTCTTATGATGGCAATATCAAGTCTTATGTTGGTGATATCCAGTCTTATGATGGCAATATCAAGTCTTATGATGGTAATATCCATTCTTATGATGGCAATATCAAGTCTTATGATGGTGATATCCAGTCTTATGATGGCAATATCAAGTCTTATGATGGTGATATCCAGTCTTATGATGGCAATATCTAGTCTTATGATGGTAATATCCAGTCTTATGATTGCAATATCCAGTCTTATGATTGCAATATCAAGTCTTATGTTGGTAATATCCATCTTATGATGGCAATATCAAGTCTTATGATTGCAATATCCAGTCTTGTGATGGCAATATCCAGTCTTATGATGGCAATATCCAGTCTTATGATGGCAATATCAAGTCTTATGATGGTAATATCCAGTCTTATGATGGCAATATCTAGTCTTATGATGGTAATATCCAGTCTTATGATGGTAATATCCAGTCTTATGATGGTAATATCCAGTCTTATGATTGCAATATCCAGTCTTATGTTGGTAATATCCATTCTTATGATGGCAATATCCAGTGTTATGATAGCAATATCCAGTCTTATGGTGGCAATATCCAGTCTTATGATGGTAATATCCAGTCTTATGATTGCAATATCTAGTCTTATGATGGTAATATCCAGTCTTATGATGGTAATATCTAGTGTTATGTTGGCAATATCCAGTCTTATGATGGTGATATCCAGTCTTATGATGGCAATATCTAGTCTTATGATGGTAATATCCAGTCTTATGTTGGCAATATCCATTCTTATGATGGCAATATCAAGTCTTATGATGGTGATATCCAGTCTTATGATTGCAATATCAAGTCTTGTGATGGCAATATCCAGTCTTATGTTGGTAATATCCATTCTTATGATGACAATATCAAGTCTTATGATGGCAATATCCAGTCTTGTGATGGCAATATCCCGTCTTATGTTGGCAATATCCATTCTTATGATGGCAATATCCAGTCTTATGATGGTAATATCCAGTCTTATGATTGCAATATCCAGTCTTATGTTGGTAATATCCATTCTTATGATGGCAATATCAAGTCTTATGATGGCAATATCCAGTCTTATGTTGGCAATATCCAGTGTTATGATGGTAATATCCAGTCTTATGATGGCAATATCAAGTCTTATGATTGCAATATCAAGTCTTATGTTGGTAATATCCATTCTTATGATGGCAATATCCAGTGTTATGATAGCAATATCCAGTCTTATGGTGGCAATATCCAGTCTTATGATGGTAATATTCAGTCTTATGATTGCAATATCTAGTCTTATGATGGTAATATCCAGTCTTATGATGGTAATATCCAGTCTTACGATGGTAATATTCAGTCTTATGATTGCAATATCCAGTCTTATGATGGTAATATTCAGTCTTATGATTGCAATATCCAGTCTTATGATGGTAATATTCAGTCTTATGATTGCAATATCCAGTCTTATGATGGTAATATCCAGTCTTATGATGGCAATATCCAGTCTTATGATTGCAATATCAAGTCTTATGTTGGTAATATCCATTCTTATGATGGCAATATCCAGTCTTATGATGGTAATATTCAGTCTTATGATGGTAATATCCAGTCTTGTGATGGCAATATCCAGTCTTATGATGGTAATATCCAGTCTTATGATGGCAATATCTAGTCTTATGATGCTAATATCCATTCTTATGATGGCAATATCAAGTCTTATGATGGTAATATCCAGTCTTATGATGGCAATATCTAGTCTTATGTCAATGTGAAGCTAAACAACTTTTCTGAAATAATGATAATCATTATAATACTTTGAGAGGAATCAAGATCTTTTCATAATTTTATAATACCAGGTATGTTCAAAGTTTCAAGTTAGTTTCAACTCTCTGCACCAATAACAGACTGAGAGAGTAACAAAATTAAAGTTAGAATTACATGGAAAATAACAACTATGACTTGATACACATATTAATACATCACTCTGACATACATTTTGTATACAGCATATAATCCTAAGTAAGTTTTGGATTTGTAGTTTAGGCTTTAAATGCAAGACACAGTTTGAGAGTACAATTTTAACTGAGAATGTCATGCCCAGGTACTTACTTCAAAGCAGTTATCCATGTTGGAATGGTGACATGTTGACTTTTTGAAATGGTTTAAACATCTCGTTAACCAATCTCTGGTAGCTGGATCAGTTACAATCTCCAACATATTAATCATTTGTGGTGATGGAACTGTAATTAATATAAATTTATTAAAATTCTTTCTTAATGTCAATGTGGTTACTTAAGCTATAGCCTTTAAGATCGGTGTTTTAATGACTTTATTTATATACAATGGTATTATCACGAGGTATATTGTATCTCAATACTGTATTACACTGAAATTATGCTAACATGTAAGAGTGTTCTTTTGAAATACAAATTCATGTTGTCGGTGCGATTATGATTAGTATTGTGGTATGTTGAAAAATTTAATTAAAACATTTACATACCTGGTACCTTGTCCAATGTTTCTTCCTGTGGTACACCCGGCATGTCATTACTCAGTCCTTGTACTATGGACCATGTGGAGGATAGGTCTGTGTTGCAGTAGAAGGAATTTAAATCCGCTGCATTTTCTCTTTCTCCTGTTACATAAGTATCGCTTTGTACATTCTGATTGTTTGTCGGATGCTGTTTTCTCACTGCTGTTGCAGTCGATTTCCGTATCCGTGAAGTGGTGATGGTGCCACTTTGGCCGCAACTTCCCCAGAACTTATTTATTATGTAGTTCAGCTGACTGGAGGTCAAACCGACATTTGGATGGGGGGGGGGGGGGGGGGTCTCGACCCCCCAATGCAGAAAGAATGGAGCGGATTCCTGTTGTTTTGATGAAAAGCACGGACACTTCTTTCTGATTTCTACAAAAGTTTTTAACATATCGTAAGTTGCGCTTGACACCACCAGCAAAGCTGGTGCGATGTATGAGGTTTTGTGCTGAGTGACAGTAATAACGAAATGTTCTTCTCTCCTTAATGCAGCCAACACTTGCTTCAGTGTCAGGCCGGTTATTGCGCCCGACCTTTGCGCATTCTTGGCAACTAATTCCATTATCAAATATCCCACGATTTTGTTGTATTCATTACGGGATATACCGCTTTCAGGTGTATAGCAATCGATAAAGTCTCGAACCCCTAGGGCATGGTCTGATTTTAAACACCTGTTTAGGTCTGCGGGGTCGAGTGCATTTTCAAAGTCATTTACTTGCCTTTCAGTTTCGCGTTGTTTGATCGGTTTTGCCATTATTGTGTTCCATCTTGAGATGGCCCTTTCCATTCAATCGAGGCGTTCGTGGTCGAAGTTTTTCTCCATGCGAAGGAAATTTACAAATTCCTTGTAGGAGGAAAGATAACTTTTTACTGTGCCTGGTTGGCATTCATTGCGAAATTCATCCAGCCAGACATCCCTGACTAATTTGTGGTTGAGAAGCGACTCAACATTGAAGGACGGGTCAACCTTTTCCCATATTGTTTGAACTTGGTGTACATGCTGGTTTGCCACGTCGTCCTTTTTTTTGTTTCTCTGGCCCCTTTAGCCATTTGTAATATTCATTCATAATTTCAGAATGATGTTTGCTGGATTTTGGAATTATATTGTCCTTAGATTTTGCTGTTGTTTTCCTGTGAAGCGCCATGTGTTGATCTAGTCTTAATACCATTGTTGGGCAACCTGGCTCTGGGCATGCCTTGTATGCTAGGTTGCATTGATTTGCCTTACTTTGTTTAGTCTCATTAATGCTGAGGTAGTATGATAGGTCATGCGCAGTTCGCAGATGTCTTGGAAGGTTGATAACCGAAAGATTGCATCGATTACATTTGCGCCTTGGTCGCTTTTTCAAACCAGAACTTTTGTCCCTTATTCGGTTGTTTGTCCGTGGCCGATGATTTCCTTTAATTGGTTTCTCCATATCGGATTCAGCATCCTAAAATAATAATGCAAATAGGTTATACTAAAACTAACATGCTACAAAAAATAACTATTTCAATTTTAACAAGAGGCCCAATTATACAATATTGGCTAACAATTAAGGCAATGCATGGAATTCTTTAGTAGAAACTGTAAGTTCCTGATAGATTTGAAGAATTCAAAACGAATGTTAAAACGTTAATAACATAATTATTATATTAAATTATATATATATATATATTTTCGTGTCATTTTTATTGAAAATTACGTAGCAAACTATCAAAGTTATAGTTCAATTCAAATTAGTTCACTAAAGCATTGTCTTTTTTTTCTGATAATGAATAGAAAAAGAAAACAAAATTGATCAATACGAGCTGGATTATGTCATTGTATTTCGTACATCATACAGAAATGTTAATGGCATTGTCATCGAGAAATTAGGAACACAAATGAAAATTGAATCACTTGCATTTCATTAACTGGAAATTAGTTAAAGATTTCAAGTTAGTAATGAACAGAATGATATTTTCCCGAGATAATAAAGAGGAATAAAATAAATAATTATATATAAATAATATTTGGATTATCGTCATTTTTGTCATTAAATATAGTTTTTTTATTTGGTTGTGGAAATATATTTTGATGTTAATGATCATTAAAATAAGTAGCAAAATTTACTATGCTGATGTTTATTTTGATGATGCTATATGTATATATATATATATATCTTGATGTCAATAAGTATGAAAAAAAAACATTAATAGCAAAATCTAAGATTTGTTTTGTTTACATATTGATTAAATATAAAATAAATGGTATTTACCAAAATTAAGTAACAATGTATGGAAATTAAAATCTCATACCATGCCATTTAAGCAATGAAGACTGATTATAACAGATCGAAAACATTACAAAACTAATTTTGAAATTAAAGAAGAAAATGAAGAAAAAAAAATTAATTACAATTTTTCAACTGTTGTAAAAAGACAATTATGTTTTTAGAAACTTACTTTGGGTCTCTTCGATGGTTTCTTCCATTGTCAAGGCGTTGTTAGACGAATGTGCTGTAAAAACAAAATGGATGGATGTTCTGATGATTACATTTTGTCTAGAATGCTTCAGGCAGTTAGCATTATACACCGTTTGGAGTAAATTATCAACATTTATTTTCGTGTTGTTGTTTATTGGCAATTAAGGAGACAAATATTATAATGTAATAGTTCAACTGAAATTATTTCTCAAACTATATATTGTCATTCTTCTTATACCAATAGAAAGAAAAAAGAAAACAAAATCAATCAAGGATAGCTGGATTATGTTATTATAAAAAGTGATGATTATATATCAACATTACCCTGAATATCGACATTTTTGAAATATATTCAGTTTGATTATTTGGTTATGAATGTATATCTTGATGTTAATGGTAACAAAGATTAAGTAGCAAAAATTACTATTCTGATGTTTATTTTGATGATTCCACATATATGTATATATATATTAATGCTTATATGTATCAAAGGCGTTAGAAGAAATATTTAATGTTTTTTTTTCAGTATTTGTTTGATTTCCGGACTGATTAAGTGTAAAAGAGAATGGTATCACTTGCCAAATTACCTATAAATGTATCCAAAATTTCAAACCTTCTACGATGTCATGTAGGCGATTTAGATTGATCATCTAATTGATGGAAAACAATACAAAACTGATTTTGGAATGAAAAAAAAAAAGAAAATATAAAAACTACTTGCAGTTTTTCAATACATGTAAAAAGGCAATATTTTTTTGTAGAAACTTACATTGGGTCTCTGTTACGTTTTCTTCCGATGTCAAGGCATCTTGGAACGAATATGCTGTAAAAATAAAACAGTGAATGCTCATTGAAAATTAAGTAGCAAACTATAATAAAGTTATAGTTCAATTCAAGTTAGTTCACAAAATCGTTGTCTTTTTTTCTGATAATAAATAGAAAAAGAAAACAAAATGGATCCATTCGAGCTGGATTATGTCATTATATTTCGTACATCACACAAACATGTCCATGGCATTGTCATCGAGAAATTAGGAACACAAATGAAAATTGAATCATTTGCATTTCATTAAATGGAAATTAGTTGAAAATTTCAAGTTAGTAACGAACAGAATAAAAATGATGAAATGGGTAATTTTACAACATGATATTTTTCCGATATAATAAAGAGGAATAAAATTAATAATTATATATAAATAATATTTGGATTCTCGCCATTTTTGTCATTAAATATAGTTTTTTTATTTGGTTGTGGATATATATTTTGATGTTAATGATCATTAAAAATAAGTAGCAAAATTTACTATGCTGATGTTTATTTTGATGATCCTATATGTATATATATATATCTTGATGCCGATAGGTATGAAAAAAACATTAATAGCAAACTATAAGATTTGTTTTGTTTACATATTGATTAAATATAAAATAAATGGTATTTACCAAAATTAAGTAACAATGTATGGAAAATCATAATCTCATACCATGCCATTTAAGCAATGAAGACTGATTATAACAGATCGAAAACATTACAAAACTAATTTGAAATTAAAGAAGAAAATGAAGAAAAAAAAAATAATTACAATTTTTCAACTGTTGTAAAAAGACAATAATATTTTTAGAAACTTACTTTGGGTCACTTCGATGGTTTCTTCCATTGTCAAGGCGTTGTTAGACGAATGTGCTGTAAAAACAAAATGGATGGATGTTCTGATGACATTCTGATACATTTGGTCTTGGATGCTTCAGGCAGTTAGCATTATACACCGTTTGGAGTAAATTATCAACATTTATTTTCGTGTTGTTGTTTATTGGCAATTATGGAGACAAATATTATAATGAAATAGTTCAACTGAAATTATTTCTCAAACTATGTATTGTTATTCTTCTTATACCAATAGAAAGAAAAAAGAAAACAAATCATTCAAGGATGGCTGGATCATGTTATTATAAAAAGTGATGATTATATATCAACATTACCCTGAATATCGCCATTTTTGAAATATATTCAGTTTGATTATTTGGTTATGAATTCAAGATGGCCACCATGGCAACCATCTTGAAAAAACATTTTAAACTTCTTCTCCAGTTCCACTGGTACCATTGAGTTGGAAATTGGTGAGGATTTTAAGGAAGGAGTGCCAACAAAGTGTTAATATTTTTCCGCCTCGTAAAATCATTGACTTGGCAGCCATGGTGGCCATTTGTAACATGATTGTGCAATCATGGTTTTCCTGAACAATGCCTATTTTAAACTTCTTCTCAAATTCCCCCAGTGGGATTCAGCTCTTACTTACCAGAAATGATCCTGAGATGGTCCTTACCAAGTGTTGTTATTTATTGGGTCGGTCAGAAATCCAAGATGGCCACCATGGCAAACGGCGCCACTATATACTTGCTACAGAGAATACATACTACAATTATATAAGGTTTTTAATTTAGAGTCAGATGACCGTTAAGGCCCCTGGGCCTCTTGTTAACAAATAAACCGTAAAGGGCTTTTTCTCACCAGTTTGGAATGGAGCCTTTTTAGGTCATCTGACCCGAAGGGTCAGGATGACCTATAGCCATCGTGTTTCGTCCGTCGTCGTCTGCCGTCCGCCGTCCGCCGTGCGCCGTCCGCCGTCCGTAAACTTTTCACATTTCAATCTTCTTCTCAAGTTCCACCAGTGGGATTAAGCTGAAACTTGCCAGGAATGATCCTGAGATGGTCCTGACCAAGTGTTGTTATTTTTCGGGTCGGTCCGAAATCCAAGATGGCCGCCATTTTGAAAACACATTTTAAACTTCTTCTCAAGTTCCACCAGTGCTGTTGGGCTGAAACTTGCCAGAAATGATCCTGAGATGATCCCGACCAATTGTTGTTATTTTTCAGGTTGGTCCGAATTCCAAGATGGCCGCCATAGCCGCCATTTTAAAAAACACATTTTAAACTTCTTCTCCAGTTCCACCAGTGCTATATAGCTGAAACTTGCCAGGAATGATCCTGAGATGGTCCTGACCAAGTGTTGTTATTTTTCGGGTCGGTCCGAAATCCAAGATGGCCGCCATAGCCGCCATTTTGAAAAAACATTTTAAACTTCTTCTCAAGTTCCACTAGTGCTGTTGGGCTGAAACTTGCCTGAAATGATCCGGAGATGATCCCGACCAAGTGTTGTTATTTTTCGGGTTGCTCTGAAATCCAAGATGGCCACCATAGCCGCCATCTTGAAAAACACATTTTAAACTTCTTCTCAAGTTCCGCCAGTGCTATTGAGCTGAAACTTACCTGAAATGATCCTGATATGATCCCGACCAAGTGTTGTTATTTTTCGGGTCAGTCCGAAATCCAAGATGGCCACCATAGCCGCCATCTTGAAAACACGTTTTAAACTTCTTCTCAAGTTCAACCAGTGCTGTTGGGCTGAAACTTGCCAGAAATGATCCTGAGATGATCCCGACAAACTGTTGTTATTTTTCAGGTCGGTCCGAATTCCAAGATGGCCGCCATAGGCGCCATCTTGAAAAACACATTTTAATATTCTTTTCAAGTTCCACCAGTGCTATTGAGCTGAAACTTGCCTGAAATGATCCTGATATGATCCCGACCAAGTGTTGTTATTTTTTGGGTTGGTCCGAAATCCAAGATGGCCGCCATAGCCGCCATCTTATAAAAAACATTTTAAACTTCTCCTCCAGTTCCATTGGTGCCATTGAGCTGGAAATGGGTGAGGATGTCAAGGAAGGCGAGCCAACATAGTGTTGTTATTTTTTTGGCGTCGTAAAAACTATGACATTGCAGCAATATGGCGGCCATTTTGTAACATGATTGCGCAATCATGGTTTTCCTGAACAACACCTATTTCAAACTTCTTCTCAAATTCCCCCAGTGGTATTCAGCTCTAACTTACCAGAAATAACCCTGAGATGGTCCTTAGCAAGTGTTATTATTTATCGGGTCGGCCAGAAATCCAAGATGACCGCCATGGCAGCCATCTTAAAAAACACATTTTAAGCTTCTTCTCCAGTTCCACTGGTGCCATTGAACTTGAAATTGGTGAGGATGTTATGAAAGGAGGGCCAACATAGTGTTGTTATTTTTTCGGCCTCGTAAAAACTTTGACATGGCAGCCATGGCGGCCATTTTGTAACATGATTGCGCAATCATGATTTTCCTGAACAATGCCTATTTCAAACTTCTTCTCAAATTCCACCGGTGGGATTCAGCTCTAACTTACCAGAAATTATCCTTAGATGGTCCAGACCAAGTGTTGTTATTTATTGGGTCAGTCAGAAATCCAAGATGACCACCATGGCCAACAGTGCTACTATATACATGCTGCAGAGAATGCATACTGCAATAATATAAGGGTTTTAATTTAGAGTCAGATGACCGTTAAGGCCCCTGGGCCTCTTGTTGTCTTATTTTGGGAAGAAAATTGGTGAATGGAAAAGACAATTTGTGAATGGAAAAGATTTTTTCAGGAGTAAACTGCAAATTTTAGGAATTTGACTTATATGAAATGATTGGGAATAGGGCCCATTAACAGCCCCAAAGCACCCTCAGAAAAAGCCCTGCCATAGGCAAAATAGTACAGGAGATTTGCTCCAGAAACCTTTTAGGCAGTAACATTATGCATCTATAGACAAAGTAAAGGTCACAGTCAACTATATAGTTATGGTTTATGCGACACAGCGCCTTACAAATATCTTCCTTTAAACCAAGATTCATTATAACCGTAGGTGAAATAGTATGTGAGATATATATATGCTCTAGAAACCTTTCGAATGGACGATCGGACAGACGGACAAAGTCAACACTATATATACCCCCACTTCATCGAATCGGGGCATAATAAGACAGACGGACACCATAACATAATTGTATGCTCCCGTTAAATGTCATTAATGGGCGCAAAAAAAACAGCAATAAGTCCTAGATCTATATATGAAATACAAGGACTAGCTTGATATAAGTTCTAGTTCTTCATGTATTCAGCAAATCCATCACACAAACGTTCCAAAAAACCCTGTTCATTAGCTACCACAAACATGTTGGAGAGAGAATCCAGTTGGTAGTGAGCAGATCTAAAGATACAATAATCATCATCTGGGTTTTTTTGAATGTCGTGCAGGTTCAGTTTTATCATTGAATTATCAATTTTCTTGGGAAGAACAAGTTTTCCATTATGAATTCTGGCCAATGGCATCTGGCAGTTTGTGATTACACTATGGCTTTGTAGTATTTTTTGATAGCCAATGTAGAGCTCCCCATTGCTCCATTCAAAAACGGCAAGACAGTATGTCGTTGTATTCTTCTGACCAACACATGCAGACATATGCTGGTGGGGCTTATTACTTACATGCACAGGCTGATCATGATGAGGCTTTTTATTGTTTGATTTCTCAGCACTCTTTTTTTTCTTTTCATTGATCGTTATTGCTGGCTGTGATTTCTCATCACTCTTTTTTTTCTTTTCATTGACAGTTATTGCTGGCTGTATTCTATTTGTTTTTCATATAACTAGTTTCTTAATTACACCTTTGCAAAGCTTTGTAAAGGGACCACAGGCTTGTGGTAGTTCCAAGTTTTCATCTGTTTCATTGTCATCCACCAGCAAGTTTTGTATCACTACCTCCGTAAACATTTTGTCCTTATTTCCAACAACGATAGCCTTGGCCACTTCTCTGTTTTGTTGGTCTAGTAGCACAATATTACTTCCTGGGACAAACACGTTCATAGGCTCTTCTCCTGGGGATCCGTCGCTGTTCAGTATCTGCAGGTAGCTGCTCGTCTTACCTTTGTGTATCTTGTTAGGTGTAGAACTTCTTGACATCCTTGGCAACCGCTTTCCACTGACAATGTCATTCACATATTTCCTACGATTTTGAAGACATTGCCCAAGCCTTTTCCAAACCTCGGCTTGGTACTTTATGCTATTAAGCTGTGGCGCTGCTCTCTTGATACTTTCTTGAAATGCTACTCTCTTGGACGTCGACATTTCAGTAAGAAGTGGGGATTTTTTCCAAATGCTTGCTCCTTTTGCGGCATCTTTGATCAAACTCGAGAAAAAACTTAAGAACTTTGACAATTCTTCCGTTTCCTCCAAAAGTTGTTCCGCTGTAAAGTCGTTGCAGATTGCTGTTAAACTGGTGACAGTGCCAGTGATGTCCATCAATGATCCAGAGCTAGAATCCAACTTGTCTGCCTCATCATTGGATTGCGAGCTGGCTACTTCGGTATCAACAGCTGTAGTCTCCCGAAATTGATTATCTGCTACAATAACATTGGTATACGTACTACATGTACTAGCCTAGTTAAATAACAAGTTTACGTAACGAAGCATAAACTGAAATGAGTAGCGGCAGCCATGATTATTTCTTGGTTTCTTTTCTGAAGAGCTCCTCTAAATTTGTGAATGGGTGTACAGCTAAACTAGCATATGACCATATGAAAAGCATTACCGTCGTGTGAATAGACTGACGAGAACGTAGCTCGTAAATCGCACCGGCGAATTAACAGCACATTTGTCATAAGCACATAAGCAGGACCGTGACACCCATTTCTGTCATTTATTTTGTGTCTTTATCATTTTTTAAAACTGAAAATGTCGTTAAATTTTCAGGTAAACTTCGCCAGGGGAATCGAAAGCTGATTCAAGTGTATCCGTTACCCACTGATATAATGGTCTGGCAAGTGCATGCTGAAGTTTGATATCTCACAATTTACAAAAAAAAACCGGCTCTTACCTTTGATAATTAGCTTTGTTTCTTCACTTAATTGACTCATTGCCATGTTGACGTCCATGCCTCGTGGAAGCTGCTCGTGGCGACGTTTGGCGCTCTATCATTTCCAACCAATGTAAAGCCGGGATGCTGATGAAGCCCAGCGAACCAATCAGAGAACTCGTTCCAGCAGAATGGAATTACAATCTTGGTACAGATTACGTTTGAATTTTGCATTATATATCTTGTCCGGGATTTTTCTTCCAGTCTTTAACTACAATACTTGTCACTTGAACTTGTTGTGTCATGCTTATAAGTTCACCTTGGTGAGGCAGTTGTACTGTGTCATGTACAATAAGATCAGTGTGGTTGTATTTTGGCCTTGCACTTGGTCCTATACAGATCAAAGGGCAGCCAGTCTTAGACCTCCGATTGGATTTGGATTGAAGCCTTCTCATTTTTTCAGCAAACCGGGATCCTTGAAGTCTCATGATTATAACCAATGTAGACAGACATTACTCTATTTCTTTGACTGTATCAGCGCATTATGCAAAGAAAGCCAAGACCTAGATGATGTTGATAAAATGGAAGAGAACTTGAACAAAGCTCTAGCTTCTTTGGAACACAACTTTCCTCTCACATTACAGAATATAACGACTCTGAAACATTTCTGATTTATGAGTGGTGTCACTTCATGGTGGCGACTTCAAGGATTCCAGATCCCAAAGGTCCCAATGATGCTAGTGCATATGGTAATGAACCTGATCATCAACTTCTAGATGTAATGAAGGAAAAACAGCAGTCCTGTACTGGTAGAAGGAACATGCTTGTACTTAAACCGAGGGAGTTAAAGCGACTACACAAAGTATGCATTGATGGACCGGATGTGGTTTGTAATGGAGAAGATTGTTTTTTGACAAAATACTTTGTTCATTATGAAGAACATTCTGTGACAAAGCGTATTGTGACATACATATGTCGATTAAAGGAAACTAAATCAGCTAAAATAATATCTTCTTACGTATGTTCTCAATTTGACAGAGGAAAACAGCAGAACAAAGTGATTTCAGGAAAATTTATTTTGTTTGGACAAATACAATATTTTGGGGGACACAAGAACTGTAAAACAGGGAGTGTTACAGAAGTTGCTTCTGTCAAATGGTTTACGGATTTAATATTTGATAACGATACACATCTCTAGAAAGGTAATACAAATGGAGAACATTCATCTTCATATGTTTGCACAAAGAATCTTTCAATGCCATTGGTCACAGCAGAACAGGACAGCTGGGTATGGTTTCTAAACAGTGGAAAATTACATATATAATGCAAAAATAAACTGAAAGTGGTCATGATCAGTAGGTAGGTGTTGCATGTGATTCTCATATGTATACAAATGACGTAAAAACAATTCTGGTAAAAGACTGTGTACTTATTGATTAACTATAATTACCTTAGCATGTTAAGTATGACATGGATATAAATATAAAAAAGTATACATGTTATGATGTAAATACTGTCTTTATTTAAATTTGCCAGAGGTACATGTAACTCAGTCTGTTTCATTATAATATTAAACGTGCATTGATATTGATAATACATAATATTGATCAATCAAATTTACCCATTCATGATATTGGGATAAAAAAAGAAATTATGGTTTACATTTCATAAATTTGTAAATTTCCATGGCCATAAATCATCGACAAGTGATATGCACACTTTTCATAGCCATTATCAACTTGTAACTCATGGGCAGAAAATCCTTACATGTTTGCCATGTAAAATTCATGGCCAACAATTGTAAATCAATGGCCATGAAATACAACTAATTGTCTATTCTAAAATTCATGGCAATAATTGACAAATCAATGGCCATGAAAATAGGATTGTACAAAAATTCATGGCCATTAACATAACTGAACCCTTTCCCAGTTTATTTTCATAGATACAGTATTATATACTGTATTTCATTGCATGGATTTAATACACATTCTATAGTCATGGGATATTCAATTAATTCATGGCGACGAAACTAAGTTTTCATGGGATTTCCAGAAGTGCAAAAACACGTTATAGTCGTGGTGGGTAAATGTTGTTAGTGACACATTTGTTTCCGGCTAACAAGTTCTCTTTTTACACAAACGATATTCATCCACAGCCAAATATACTTCCTATTTTGACAGCAATTATCAACACGATTTAACTGATGGTTCCCGTGTTTACTGCATTTATTTAAAATGAAATATAAATGTTTGGTGTTCTAGATCATTTTAGATTGTAAACATAAACAATTCCTCACAAGTATATGCTATTTTGTTGGCATAGGATTACGTTGTTCTGTCTCATTCCTGCCTTGAAAACGAAAGTAAAAAATTCAGCTTGATCGTCGTGGAAATTTACATGCGTCCCAGTGCAGATAAACTATCCACATGTCTAAGACTCATATGTTCATCATGAGTTCATATGCATGAACAGTTAATATAAGCCCAAAACCAACCGTGTTTACGTAGTAAAATGTTAACAGTTCTATAAATAGCTTTGCAGCGGAACAGGGATAACTTCAGCTGTCGCGTGACTAATCAAGTGATCAAAAGTGAGAAAAAGAAGGCAAGTTGTACCAAACTACATTGCCGTTTTTCATGAGGATTTTATTAGATAAGATTACAATTTGTTAATTTGAAAATAATCTAATGGTTATGGTCCGTGACTGGTGTACTGTTTTGTCAAAACTACATAAGCAGTATGGAATGGAAATATATGCAATTATAGGTGAAGTTCCCTATTTCCTATTACTGTTATAACATGTCACAAATGAATTTATAAACTTAAGTAAATTAAAATAATTTACATAAAGTCTCTAATTCTGATATTTAACTAGACCTAACATTAGAACTAATTAATGTACAGAAATATGAAAAACATCTTAACAAACTACTAATTATTTCTTACTGATATATACATACATATACATATAGTAATAAACCTGCTTTGATTTATTCTATATTAAATATTATTAACAAGCACAAGTCATTGTAAACATCAACTGAGATCTGCCTCTGTAGCCCAGTGGGTGGCTCAGTGGGGTCCCTGGCCTGGCCAGTTTACTGTCATGGTCAGTCAAAGCCATGGGGAGTCCAGTCCAGCTGTTATTTACATATCCATGTGTACATACACCTAACATACACTTGCGTAGAGGTCCCAGAATATCCATGTGTCATCGTTCAAAGGTATTAACAGTTGGCAGAGGATGAAGAGGTGCTCTATGGTTTACTGGTGGTTGTTTTGCTCTCTGACATGCCGAGCAAGAGGACACTTATTCATGTATATGTTTATACATCCTAGGCCAGTAGTATCGTGATGACACAACATTGTAAGTCCTATCAAAGCCTTGATGTGCTCCTCCTGTCAGAGTGTCATGGCAATGTTTCATCAATTCGCGTCACATTGATGTGGGAATCGCTAATTGTTTCATCACTCTAATGTCCTTGGGTAGTTTCCGGGCTCGTTGATCCCATAAATGGTACAATAATCCATTGAGCAAGGCATAGTGCTGACTTTCAGCCACTATCTTGATTTCCATTTGTTTATCTTCAGGGAGTTGTCCCTTCTCCAAATATAACCTTATAGGTGATAGATCTGGACACTCCAATTGTTGTTGACATACTTCCTGTAGTCTGTCCCCAACGACAGACATAAGATCCTCATCAGCCTCTTTTTCTGTTACTGTATAAACACCTGGTGACTGAATTTGTAAACTCATTATAGATTTACGGTCATCTGAACCATACTCCAAAGTCAGAATGGCTGCAATTTCCAGCTCATCACATGTATTCTCTTATTTAACCTCTAGTCCCTTGGTGGTAACCCATTCCGAACAAAGGTACAAAAAGTTATACTTCTTTCGGTACAAAAAAGCTATAACTTTTTATACTAGATTTGAACCACTTTGAAACAGCGGTTCCAATCTAGTACTAAAAAGTTATAATATTTGATAACTTTTCTGTACCTAAAAAAAGTTACAAAAAGGGTACAAAAAAGTTATAATTCAACACTATATGCCCATATTGCCCCTGACATATTCCAAGAGGCTGTGGGTCAGGATTCACAGTAGGGAGATACTAGTTGTAAAATTTGTACAATTTCCTTGTTTACACCTACAGTTTGTATCTTCATGCAATATATGAGATAAGCCAGTGTTTTTGTTATTGTATCTATAATTATCTTCAATGGTATTGACAATGGTCTTGTCCATGCCTTTCTTTCCATGGCATCCTGTTACCTTACCACATTCAACAAGTTCGGTGTTGGTGTGAAACACTGACATTAGATATCTGGCAACCTGTGTTCCCTTCTGCTTTCTTTTTACTGTTATATGTTTTGGATAAACGTAAACCCCAGTTCCAGGTAATAGCTCAACCATCTGTAAGAATAACAAATACTTGAAAATTGATTTTATTTTCTTTAGTTTCTGATGTACTATTGGAGAAATAATTTTGGGTATGTAATCCTCCTATTCACGATAATTATAACAATGTACATGATCCTTTAAGTTTCCCAAAGCACACTCAGGGCTGACTGTAAAATTTATAAATGGAAGTCATCACCAAGAGGTCTCACCATGATAATTGGAAATTATACACAATTTATAAGTTGCGAAAGTCGAAAAATGAGTCCAATTGGTACCGTCTTAATATAGTTTAAGCAACCATGCCTAACCTATAGTCATATTTCCTACTGAAGCCAATGAAACAATACACATTTGCAATAAAAGTTATGTAGAATAAAGTTAAAAGACAAATATGATTGGGCACTTTGACTTATCTCTATTATAAGAAACTTTTTTAAGTATTGAAAATTGTATGATAGTTTAAATATATAATTATCATTGTTCCACTTACATGGTGAGCATTAGCCGATGCTGATGGCACCCGCCCAGCTCTTGGCCTTCCATCAGCTTGGTAAACATGTAATTTCATAATACATCAGTGGCCATTACAAACCCTTTCCAATAGGGTACACAATCAACATAATCAGAGCAAGATATTTTTAACATTTCCAATATTCACGGATAAGTGATTGAAAACAAGTATTAATTTTAATCAGAGACCATTACAGAGGAGATGTCCCACAAACCTCCAAATTTTGGTTTGCAATGCCATAATACACTCGCATAACAAAATTCTAATAAAATCGGACACTATTTATTTTGAGACCAATACGCGTGCAGGAAATGGTGGCAATTTTGTTTGATCATGAAATCTTAACTCACGACAGAGTTTGTGAAACCATAATTCACCTGCAAATCATAGTTCATCCAAACAGGACCAATTTTCTAAAATATTGACCAATAAGATGGCAGCAAATAGTGGCAATTTTGTTGATTTAGGAAGCTGCAATTTCCTTGCCAATAGCATTTGTAAACCATTTTGATAAAAATAATAAAACAGAAATTGGAATTTATCTCCAGTTATAAACTTGATTAAACACATCAAATAAAATGTATCAAACAAAAACTTAACCATTTATGAAGCACTGTTTTCCTTTAAAAAAAACTAAATTTCGATGAGAAGTTTACAACTTGCTTTTAAGCTAACCAGTGTATAAAAATGTGAAGTTTTATAAATGTGGGTTTAGTACTTTGTGATCAATTTACTAAATAAAAACCTTATCGCAGTATTGTTACTCAAGATTATTAATGTTATAGGGTGAAAAATGGTAAAAGTTCAACTAGAAGGATAAAATCACCCAAGAATAAAGAACTAGCTGAAAGGAATCTATATGTGAAGTTTCAAGGCTGTAGATTTACTACTATGTTTGTGAAAACCTCAATAAAAAGATTCACACAAGTGTGGACAATGTCTTCACCACCAAAACATTAATCGTATAAGCACTTGTATGACTTTTTGAACAGGCCAGGTAATAAAAGGATACCAAGATATCATATTTCTATTATAATGTATAAAATAAGGTCTCAACATGCATGATGAAAACTGGTATTTTGCCCGATAATACTAAGACACAAGTAAAATAAAGAACTTCACAACAGACATGTGCAAAAGATTTAACAGTCACAAGAAAATGTGAATTTCCTGTCCATCAGCAGTTTAATGCACACTTTATTTATTCGCTTTTCTGATTTTAAAACATCAGGCGAAAAAAGAAAGTTGCAACTGATAAATTAATAATTGATCTAGTGAAAATATTTCATCATCATGAAATGTTTGTCTTGAAAAATCTCTTAGTTTTAATATATACAAATTACTATAATAAAAAGATGTGATTTTCTTTGGTATGTAGATAATTCAACTTTATTCCAAAGGTGTGACTCTTTTAACATCTTGGGACACAGCAGCATCAAAATTAAACATAATAATTTGTCATTTGTTTTCATTTTTGATATAAAATAGCAAAAGGTAATTTGTTGGCTAACAGTTTGACGGGCTTTTCACCTTCTTACCATAAATGACCTAAAGGCTTGGTTTTTCCAAAGGTAAACAAAATATTTAACACTTAAAAGGTCATCCACATTCTAGTTTTGAATTAATCTGGCATCTGAGATGAAACGTTACAACAATTGTTGGACGAGGGGAGGTAACTCGTACAACACATTGTACGAGTTATCTCCCCTCGTCCAACTAACGTTATATCTCAGATGCCAGATTAATTTAAAATATCGTACCGCTTTAACGGCAAATGTTACTAAAAACATCACAATCATCAGAATAACATGCTGCATCATACTGAGATTGTTTTTTGGAACATTTAAAAATAGACTAAATTGACCCCATAACGGACTCTTTTATCTCTGACCTTAAAACTTTTGGTGAGTAAAAGTTAGTGCTAGGCATTATCTACAAATAACATAATTACATGATCTTTATAAAATGAATACTTTTTGAGTTTTGGCCATTTTAAACTTTTAAATATATGACGTCATGGCGGCCATATTGAATTTCGGACCGAGCCCAAGAATTCAAAACCTGGTCAGTACAATATTATAGCGATGTTGTCAAAGTTTGTGTTGAATCGCACTGGTGGAATTTGAGAAGAAAATTAAAATGTGCATGGTCTTGATGCAAAAAAGAACAATATAAATATTCAAAGTGGCATAACGCCTTAACGGCAAACATTACCGAAAAACTAAAGACATCAAAATCATCGGAATAACGTACTACATCATATTCCGAAAAAAAAATTTGAAAAATAAAGATTTTCTAAAAATAGATTAACTTGACCCCTAAGCGAGCTTTTTTATTAGGCATATTTTGTATTAACATGGCATGGCAACAAGTTAGCCCCTTAATTATTCTACATATAATATAATTGCATGAACCTTGTAGATCAAATAGTTTTCGAGTTATGGTCATTTTAAACTTTTTAGGTATGACGTCATAGCGGCCATATTGGCTTTTTGACCTACTTAATAATAGATGACCACACCCCTTTAACATATGCTATATAAATGTTACTGACATACCTCCTACCATTTTGGAGTTAATCGTGACGCAAAATCGAGTGCAGAATAATAATAATAATAATAATAATAAACAGAACAAAAACAATAGGTCTTTTCACCAGTTGGTGAAAAGCCCTAATTACCACCTGTATCTCTTTTCAGGATCAAGTTGTCTGTTTCCAGACTCTTATCTAGTTTCTAGATGAATATGAGCATTTTTTAACGCCCCAGAATCCCTTTAAAAAGTGTTCCCCATCTATTTCAACACAAAAGTTATCATCCATGATTGTCATGACGTCATGGTACTTCAGTTTCATCCCTGCTTAGTCCTCCTGAAAGTAGCACAAACATAATTTAGTGTAAACAACTACAAGATTGGTTTGAAAAATCAGACTTTTGAAAGTGTTTCCATTACAAAACAAAGTTTCAACTAAATGCAGCATGAAGGTGTGAATAGATCAGTAGTCAATCTTAGTACATACTTTCTGTTTATAAGATATGAAATATAGACTTCACTAACCTGCATGTCACTTTCAACACTTTTCAAAACATACATCTTTTCCATGAAAATATATGGAAATACTCGTAGGCAGGCACTTCTTTTTACAACTGTAATACAATAAGAGAAGTATGTCTTTACTACTGGAATGGTAACATAACATACACACATAACAAGGCACTTATACTGTAAATTAATATATTGATTACATTTTTATACTGATGTTGACAATTTCTATGAAGTTACACCTCATTTTCCACGATATATATACATAGAAAACAGTTGACCAGCTGTGTCATTTTATCCAAAAATAGACGATCTATACGATTCAAATTTCAGATATATATTTTTTCATACAGACACGTGCCTATTGCAAACGTATCATTATATTTTGTTGAATGTAAAAACGTTGCCTATTTTTTCTATTGATAACACATTAATATCAAAGGCAAATTTTGACTCGTACCGGACACAATATCGGCAGTACTAGTGAAGAACAAACTGAGTGTAAATCACATCAATGCTCTATATGTTATAAACACAGTGTCTGACATGGGTGCAGCCATATTGGCTCTGGAACTTCCGCGTTTTTCAGCAATAAGATTGTGTAGCACAGCATACACAATTTTTAGAGATATTAGATTCCCAGTTTTTTTACCTCAATAAGAGGTCTGTTGATTTATAAAGAAGAAATACAACTAATTTTAATCAGCTGCAATTTCACAGTGGATCGGTAAAAAAAACAGTTCTACCATGCAAGGACTTAGACATGTCCTATTAATTAATAAGTCCGTAGTTCTTTAATACATCAGCACAATTCTAAAACTTTTTTAAATAATGATTCCGCGGCATAAACAGTATACAGTTGTATGATTAACCGAAATAACCATTATCGTCAGATATTAGATCTACACAAAATCTCGAAACTGAGCCCATGTGTGCAATACATGCTGTTGTAATAGTGTCCCTGCCTCAATATATAGATAGATCTTTACTCAAATTCATATGCAAGTTATGAACAAACAAAACTACTTACATTGTATACTTCGTCGACGAAATAAACTTCCTTTAGAGAGGGATGTGCTGATCTATTGAAAAGACTGCATCATGCGCGCGTATACGTATAGTAGCGGTCACTCCTTGTGAAATATGATCACAAAAAAGATATGCTGTTTAGTGGCGGGAAGTGTTACCTCACTAGAGATCGGAAGTCGGGTTATCTGATTAACTGACCAAGAGGATTTGTCAAACTGATAGGGATGATTCGTAGAGTACAGTTTGACGGACTTCAACAGGGACTTGACTAACTAAGTTCGTCATTTTGAGGAGTTTTTTCTTCCAGTGTACATACACTGGAACCTGTTATAACAGGTACATGTACATTCACTTTCTGTTTGAAGATTTAAAACAAGTTCTTACCTCCACTGAAGTGCTGTTGGAAGAATGCAGATTTGGGGGCACTGGAGCAAGTGTGGGAAGGGCTTCTGGATACATCTGTAACAACCATGAAATATGTAATCATTGCCCAATCTTTCTTAAGATACACTTATTCTCTTTAAAAAAAATCTGAAATTTATTTATAAAGCACTTGTTACAAGTTATATTGTACATACATATCACAAACAGTTTTGTCAGCATGATGTTCCCACTGGCATAACTCTTCGGAAGTTAATCATATGTTAAATAAAAAAAGGGCAAAAGTAGATCCCACCAACCATAGCAAAACATAAAAGTTGCAGGACATTTTTAAAGATCACCTCAGAACCACTTTTGACAAGTTTCATTGAAATATCACAGTTAGTGCTCTCTTTTCAATGTGCCAGGCAGCCCTCTTTGATTTCCAACATTCTCAAAAAACAACACCCCTGTAAAGATTAAGCTCATTTGAACCAAAGGAATTAAAGAAACGGGAAATGAGAAGTTATTTAAAGTCATTTAGATGAAAAAAATCACTTCTTTTTCCCCGAGAGTCTAAATTGACATAACTTGGGTTTCTATGTGTGAAGTGCGGATAATCTCCTTTTTTTATCCTAGGAGTCTAAATTGACATAACTTGGGTTTCTATGCGTGAAGTGTTGAGAATCTCCCTTAATCCTGAGAGTCTAAATTGACATAACATGGGTTTCTATGTGTGACGTTTTGAGAATCTCCCTTCTTTATCCTGAGAGTCTAAATTGACAACTTGGGTTTCTTTGTGTGACGTTTTGAGAATCTCCCTTAATCCTGAGAGTCTAAATTGACATAACTTGGGTTTCTGTGTGTGAAGTGTTGAGAATCTCCCTTCTTTATCCCGAGAGTCTAAATTGACAACTTGGGTTTCTATGTGTGACGTTTTGAGAATCTCGCTTTATCCTGAGAGTCTAAATTGACATAACTTGGGTTTCTGTGTGTGAAGTGTTGAGAATCTCCCTTCTTTATCCTGAGAGACTAAATTGACAACTTGGGTTTCTATGTGTGACGTTTTGAGAATCTCGCTTCTTTATCCTGAGAGTCTAAATTGACATAACTTGGGTTTCTATGTGTGAAGTGTTGAGAATCTCCCTTCTTTATCCTGAGAGTCTAAATTGACATAACTTGGGTTTTTATGTGTGAAGTGTTGAGAATCTCCCTTTATCCTGAGAGTCTAAATTGACATAACTTGGGTTTCTTTGTGTGACGTGTTGAGAATCTCCCTTCTTTATCCCGATATTCTAAATTGACAACTTGGGTTTCTATGTGTGACGTTTTGAGAATCTCCCTTTATCCTGAGAGTCTAAATTGACATAACTTGGGTTTCTATGCGTGAAGTGTTGAGAATCTCCCTTCTTTATCCTGAGAGTCTAAATTGACATTACTTGGGTTTCTATGTGTGAAGTGTTGAAAATCTCCCTTTTTTATCCTGAGTCTAAATTGACATAACTTGGGTTTCTATGCGTGAAGTGTTGAGAATCTCCCTTAATCCTGAGAGTCTAAATTGACATAACATGGGTTTCTATGTGTGACGTTTTGAGAATCTCCCTTCTTTATCCTGAGAGTCTAAATTGACAACTTGGGTTTCTTTGTGTGACGTTTTGAGAATCTCCCTTAATCCTGAGAGTCTAAATTGACATAACTTGGGTTTCTGTGTGTGAAGTGTTGAGAATCTCCCTTCTTTATCCCGAGAGTCTAAATTGACAACTTGGGTTTCTATGTGTGACGTTTTGAGAATCTCGCTTTATCCTGAGAGTCTAAATTGACATAACTTGGGTTTCTGTGTGTGAAGTGTTGAGAATCTCCCTTCTTTATCCTGAGAGACTAAATTGACAACTTGGGTTTCTATGTGTGACGTTTTGAGAATCTCGCTTTATCCTGAGAGTCTAAATTGACATAACTTGGGTTTCTATGTGTGAAGTGTTGAGAATCTCCCTTCTTTATCCTGAGAGTCTAAATTGACATAACTTGGGTTTTTATGTGTGAAGTGTTGAGAATCTCCCTTTATCCTGAGAGTCTAAATTGACATAACTTGGGTTTCTTTGTGTGACGTGTTGAGAATCTCCCTTCTTTATCCCGAGATTCTAAATTGACAACTTGGGTTTCTATGTGTGACGTTTTGAGAATCTCCCTTTATCCTGAGAGTCTAAATTGACATAACATGGGTTTCTATGCGTGAAGTGTTGAGAATCTCCCTTCTTTATCCCGAGATTCTAAATTGACAACTTGGGTTTCTATGTGTGACGTTTTGAGAATCTCCCTTTATCCTGAGAGTCTAAATTGACATAACTTGGGTTTCTATGCGTGAAGTGTTGAGAATCTCCCTTCTTTATCCTGAGAGTCTAAATTGACATTACTTGGGTTTCTATGTGTGAAGTGTTGAAAATCTCCCTTTTTTATCCTGAGTCTAAATTGACATAACTTGGGTTTCTATGTGTGACGTTTTGAGAATCTCCCTTTATCCTGAGAGTCTAAATTGACATAACTTGGGTTTCTATGTGTGAAGTGTTGAGAATCTCCCTTCTTTATCCTGAGAGTCTAAATTGACATAACTTGGGTTTCTATGTGTGACGTGTTGAGAATCTCCCTTCTTTATCCCGAGATTCTAAATTGACAACTTGGGTTTCTATGTGTGACGTTTTGAGAATCTCCCTTTATCCTGAGAGTCTAAATTGACATAACTTGGGTTTCTATGCGTGAAGTGTTGAGAATCTCCCTTCTTTATCCTGAGAGTCTAAATTGACATAACTTGGGTTTCTTTGTGTGACGTGTTGAGAATCTCCCTGCAATGCAATAATGACTGAAGTAAATTCTTTTCTTCTTTTCATTAAAAAAGCTATTAAAACATCAATATTCATATTACATAGTTTAGTTCATTTACATCACTTTAGTTAGAATTTTTCTTTTATCTTTGTTTTCTTAAATTTAATTATCACTTAAAACAACCTTCAAAATAACCAACAAGTAAATAATTATTGATAAGCATACATAGAAGAAGGTAATTGTGTCCAGTATACTAAACAGGATAATGAAACACTCATGATGGGAAACCAAATATTACTTTTCGGGTTTTTTTTTTTTATAAATTATTGAAAATTAGAAAGATAACTAAGTTGCAAAAAGTAAGTCTTAATATCACTAATTAATATTAGTTAATATAAAACAGTAGTGAGTTAATAATCGGTTGTAATCAAAATTAATTTCTTTGGATTTCCAAACAAAATTTTAAACTTACGTAACAATAGCTCCTTGCAAGTTGTCTGTTTATCTCTTCGATGTTTCCATGCAATCTCTACAAAAGTTGTTGAATCAAATGTTTCAAATATCCACATCTTGGACAGGAAACATAATTTTCTGATGCAGTGCTATGTCAATTATTATGCCTGTTATCATCATCGAAACATGCATCAAAACTTGTGTTTAATGTTCTTAAACTATTTCCAATTAAGGAGGATTGAACAAAAATATATACGCTGTAAAAAATGTTCATAATATTTAAAAATCTGCACTTTTTAAACGAACATTAATGTTCGGTTATTGTGATCAAGAACTGGACTGAGAAATATAACCATATATGGTAGCCACATTCACCAATACGCCATCTACTGTCTGTTTCAATGAAATATGGCTGCCCCCATTGCCTTACGCTTCAAATAATTTACTTGCAAAAACATCTTCGTTTTATATAGTAGTTTTACCGAAAAGGTTGAAATGTATTCAGTAGGTGTTTTCAAGATGCATACGATTTGAGAAATGCATAACGCTAGCGAAATGAGAAGACTAAATGAACATGAACTTTGCGAATAACTCCGGTCCAGGTCAATATATTTATGTAAACAACTATTGCGCAGGCGCATTCGTCTCCGGATGTTTAGAAAGTTTTGCTCTTCTGTGTTCATTCCAAAACGGCTGACATTATAGCATAGGTCTGCAAATTTGTCCGCGATTTACTTAAATGTGTAATATATATATTCTAGATTGTTACATCATTATCAACTAGGTGTGTATTTCTATAATTTAGAGAAAGAAATATATCAATGACGGCATACGAGACGATACATTGTATCATACTATACTGTAGTTACTGTACGTGTTTGCGAGAAAGAACTGTACATATGTATAGACTTACAATTAGGTGGCATTTGTGGTCAGGGTGACTGGTCATAGCGTTAAAATTGTCATCGATTTCCATATACCATTTTCCTTTGACGAAAATGACCCAATAAATCAAATGCAAATGATATCTTTCTATGTGCACGAGATTGCTTGTTGTAGGCGATAATTGGAACGTATTTACTGTTGTAAGGGAGGTAACTGCAAGATTTACGGAAATCAAAAATAAACAAATTTGATTGGTCGATTCTTCCTTCACTTTGGCATGGGGTTTACAATCGAAGTGACAGATAACTACGGCAATATTCAGATGATATCAACAATAACATTTTTGGATACGTGTGGTTGGCAGTTGTTGTCATGTTTAAAATGAACAATTATGTAGCTTGTTTTTATTTCGGCAAAGACGAGAATATTTACTGAAACGGACCACACGTGAAGCAGACTTGGAAATACCGAAACGAAGAAAAATCGGGCTTAATTATAATATAAATTGGCATTATTTTCAGAGGATTGACCAAAATATATGTTCTGCAATGCCTGATTGTATCATATATAAAATATTAGAGGTTTATTTGACCGAATTTTAAATTAATTATTCATTTGCGAATCGCGGCCCGATTGTCGTTGGAGTTGAATTACCGAAATGGCCGATAGTCGACCCAAAATCGATATTTTTACGAAAATTTTTGTTTTCTTTTACCTGAAAGTATTTTGAAATAATTTGCAAAATACCGAATTCACGACCAAATTTTCGATTGCGACGAACTTCTGTGACGGTGTTAAGTTCATGTTAAGTTATATCTGATTAAAATCCGCTGTTACATGGCTACGTTTACTATGCACTACGTCTACTAGGTATTTTTTTTAAAAACGGAAATCCGGATTATCTAAAAACAAATGCAAAAATACTTGTGATATTCACTTAATTTGATATTCATTCGTTAATTGTTATCTGTAGTTTGATACCCGTATATATCCGTATAAACCACACAAACAAAAAATCTGCAAATGTTGAGGTAAAGAAAGTCTAAAAGTTCACAAAACAAAGGTCCGTAAACTCAGGAATGATGGAGCCTTTTTAGCCCATAATATGGCATACAGGAAGCTTTCTTGTCAAATGATCATGTCTAATTAATGGCTCCCACGGGCATATCCCCCTCTTACGGCATAATTGATAATTGGACACATACACACGTTATAATGCCCTAGTAAACGTTAAAACATATATTGGTATAAGATGTTGAATAATGAATGATCCGAAGTATAGATGCGATGTAATGTTGTGAATTATTGAAAAATCAAAATTAGAAACATCAAAACACAGAGATCTAGAGATACAGACTGGTCAGCTCACAATCTCCAAGTGAAGTTAAAATAGCGCAAATTACAGATTATAAAGAGGTCACTTTCGAAGTTATTTTTAAGTTGATATCCTATAAAAAGCCTTCAAAAGTTCTTCATCCAATATATTCTTCTGAGGTTCCCAAGAACTTCTTCCATCCTTCCATTTGACCAGGAATCCTTTTATCTGTTTTCTTGCTCGCACTTTAAGCAGCTTCTCTTGGTCTGAAACAAAGCAAATTCCATTTTAAAAAAAAAATATCGATATCTGGAAATTCGATTATTTAAGCTTAATCTGAATATATATATATATCATAATCTGTATGTATCACACAGTATCAAGTCTCCTTAAATGAGTGATATCCCTGAATTTACCAAGTGTACTTCTTTAAATGCAATTATTGAATAAGGTGGGTCTATTAAAGATTTCCTCATCCGTGCATACCTGGCATATAGTTTTAAATCCCTTTGGGACTACAATTAATCTTATTGTTTTATAATAATTGTGTATTGGACAGGAAGGAAAAAAATACATTAACATTGTTTTGTTTTCTTTCATCAGATCAATATGTATTTGTTTTGCCTCCATTTTGTTTGCTGCGACATGTGTTTCTCCATTTTGTTAGCTGTGACATGTGTCACCCCATTTTGTTAGCTGTGACACATGTCACTCCATTTTATTAGCTGTGGTATGTATCATTCCATTTTGTTAGTTGTGACACCATTTTGTAATCTGATAACATTTGTCACTCCTTTTTGTTAACTGTGACACCATTTTGTTAGCTATGACTCTTTTGTAATCTGATAATATTTGTCACTCCATTTTGTTAGCTGTCACACCATTTTGTTAGCTGTGGTATGTATCATTCCATTTTGTTAGCTGTCACACCATTTTGTTAGCTGTCACACCATTGTGTTAGCTGTGACACCATTTTGTTAGCTGTGGTATGTATCATTCCATTTTGTTAGCTGTCACACCATTTTGTTAGCTGTGACACCATTGTGTTAGCTGTCACACCATTTTGTTAGCTGTGACATCATTTTGTTAGCTGTCACACCATTATGTTAGCTGTCACACCATTTTGTTAGCTGTCACACCATTGTGTTAGTTGTCACACCATTGTGTTAGTTGTCACACCATTGTGTTAGCTGTCACACCATTTTGTTAGCTGTGGTATGTATCATTCCACTTTGTTAGCTGTCACACCATTGTGTTAGCTGTCACACCATTGTGTTAGCTGTCACACCATTGTGTTAGCTGTCACATCATTATGTCACCTGTGACATCATATGCTACTCATTTTATGATAATATGTGCATTTTAAGGTCACCTGATACAAAGTCTTATGTGACCTATTCTTATCACATTTTGTCTGTCGTCGTATGTTGTGTAATATTTGTGCATATCAGACACCCCTGAACCAGTTTTAGTGAAATTTTGCAGAACCAATCTATGACCAAAGGTCAACCAAAATTGTAAATTATATTATACCCTACCTGAGGGGATTGATGGGCAGGCCAAAAAGGGTCAAAATTGTTGAAATACTTGAGAACTCAGGTGACTGTTACGGCCAATTGGGCCTCTTGTGTGACGTAACATTGGCGGTATCTTATGGTTGTTAAACATTTTAATAATATACAATCTTTCTATATCTTGTGGTTCACAGTGACATGAAACTCAGTAACCAAAATATGTATCCTCATTTCTTAATGAGATTGGATGTTTAACTTTTTGTAGCATTTAAGCTTTTGATTTAAGAATGTATGGATGTAAAAATGAATTGTATAATGATGGTTTACTTTTTGTATCTTTTCGATAAAATTCGATAAAAGTTTAGAAGTACTTATTAAAAAGTTTACTAATTGAAGCACTCAGCTGTATAAGTATATTTCTAAGTTTGGCATTGTTTTATGCACAACATAGTTTTAAGAAATGCAAATTCTTTGTTGAAAATCCTCCAATACCATGTGCGCATGATGAATGAAGTCTGTGATTCTAAAGAGGTACTCCTGTGAAATTCTCATGAACATTTTATGAACTGTTTGTGGCAAATTGTTCGTGAACACTTCATGAACTTTTCATGGCAAATTGTTTCTTGAACTGTTCATAAAAAGTGCATGACGAATGGTAAACCTCTTCATGAACACAATCTCTACAAACATTAAATTAGAATTAGATAATAAAGAGAAAAAATGAGGCTACAATATTAATATCCTCAAGTAAGATTTGTACTTTTAATTTCACATCAGCCTCATGACCAGGCCTCTTCCATCAGCGCCATTCACATTCACTGATTCACTTTTTGGCGCATCGTATATTGTTGTGTATGTCAGCTATTGTTTCACTATATCACCTGATGTTGGCCAATTAATAACTTTTTCAAATATTCTTTGCTGACAGACTGTTAAGAATGCATTATAATTATTTGTCTGTCTGCAGTCACTAAAAGGGATAATAAAAATAGTCCTATATACTCATTATATAACTGCATCTGTATTCTTGTAATAAAAACCTTGTTTAAGTATACCAGTGTGTATTGTATGTTTGCTTATTACCTGCTTCGGATGGGCGACTTTTAGTCGGTCGAGCCACTCCTGCATAAGCACAATTACAAGCCATATAAACACCTATCTTTATCTTAATTGAACGCAATACTTACCCACATCAGGTTGTCCTTCTCAACTTCTCTTGCGATGCAATAATACAGCATTCTTTTGGTGAATCCAGGCTCGGGCTCCCAAGCTACACAGATAAAGTGGCAAAGTTGAGATGAAATGTTGCGACACAATTAAGGGTGCCATAAATGAATCTTGGTACCGTGATGTACATGTATATAGTCAATGTAAAAATCAAATTCACAGAGAATGTACCACGTAAGTTCCAGCACATTAATGAAAAATATTTCAATGGCAGTCGCATTGAACAGATACAATGAACAACCACATAACATATACAGAAACCCGATACAAATGATGATGCCGGCGACACAGGGCCTGGACACGCACATCAATCCCCCTCCACACACACACACACACACACACACACACTCGTATATATTTCTGTAATGAAGTCTGATACAAAGGATGACGTATGCGGAACAGGGACTGGACACTCACATCGCCTCTCTCCTGCATGAATATATACTTGTTTTACGGAGTTTGATACCAATTATAAGGTCGGCAGTACAGGGGCTAGGCACACGGGTTGAACGTCTCCCGCATGAATATATACTTGTATAACTAAGTGCTATACAAACTATAAAGTCGACAACACGGGGCTGGACAAACGCATAGACCCCCTTCCACATATATACTTGTTTAATGAAGTATGACATTATGTTGCGGGACTCTCACATTGATTATCTCAATACGCATACAAGTGTACTATCATGGAAAGAATCTATTTGTGTTTCAGATCCTGTGCTGCCAACATAGTGTTATATATCAGACTTCATGAAACAAGTATATATGTGTGGCGGAGGATCGTGTGTCCAGTCTCTGTGCCACTGACATCATTTTCTGTATTGGACTGCTTCAAACAAGTTCATATATATGATTTTATGCTTGGGACAATCGATTTGTGTGTGCGTCCCATATTCACCAATAATTTCATTGTAAACAAGAACGGTGTTACAAAAAATAATTATTTTAAACATTTCCCAGTTCATATCGTCATTATACAGAACATCGATATTACATTTTAAAATGAAGCCTGCTCTACTATTATCTTCCTTATCGTGTGCTTATTTGTCCGCTACAAAATTGACCTGCTCGGAAAAATTGAAAATGAAATGCGAAATTCCAGCTATGTTGCATAGGAGGAGGATATATTGGAAAATGGACCATGTAAATTCAGACTTAAAAATACAGAAAAAAAACAAAACAAAAAACAAGACTTTAAAAAAGTCATTGAATCATTGGAATTGATGTATATCTTTGTTTTTATGGTTTGAACCCTTCTATAAGAATAGTTCTTCCATTATAAACGATGGCCTTTAATAAGACGTTCTTGAATGACCGATCAAGTTAATTTAAAACTTAATGAAAAAAATTACGGCATCACTGTTCACAAAGTAAAATGTTTCAGAAAACAATGTGCGGTGGACATATCTTTTACATTATCGGATGATCCAGTTTCATTGAAACAACCTCATTTCTTTTGTGATTTTGAAAAAAAACAGGTCTGCATATAAAGTTTGATAAAACTCCAGCAATATGGCTTTGAGCGAGATGAGATTATTGGTCAGACCTTCTTCCCGAAGGCAATTTGATATGGCATCACCATGGTACGTTTAAACCACTCGGTATGAAATATAATGTTCAGAAAAATGTACACGCCGATTTCAAAATTTATCTTACTTTTGGATGAGTCGGTATTATTTGAACTCTTGAAAGCAATGTGGCCTACGCATTAATGTTACATCGTCCAGATTGAAAAACCTGACACGGCCATAGATGACCCTTGCTTTTAATAGGAGGTGAAATAAGATAGGGCTTCATAAAACGATGTGCCCCAAACACCCCTGGAGAGGTGGTATCACAACTTGGTTTTTAAAAATTACATGGATTGAAACATATTTTTGCGAATAGCAAAGAATGCAAACGATTAGGTTAAAAATTACTTCTTTTTGAAAGTCCTCTTCGACATTATAAACTATTTATCTTCATTCAATTTTGATATAAAGTATAATGACAACAAATATAATGGAAATAACACCCGTCGTTAGTTGTTATTTGAAAGAAATGCTTATTTGTATGATGATCTTTATAGAGAAGGCAACGGACTTTATTGAAATTGTCAGGAATCTGACCGATTGTGCAACTCATTTAAAATATCTTGTCGCTATGAATGGTTTGGAATGTACAGTATAGTCAGCTTCCAGATAAAATGAGAAGTACCGTGAAAACTACACTGGTAGTATGGCTAAAATCATCTGGCTTAAATATATTTGAACTATTTAATATCTTCAATTTTAGTTTAGATGAATAATTTCTCACATCTGGCCAGGACCAATGATCGACTGCCCAATTTTAGTTTTAAGGACAAATGTTTCTCACATTTGCACGACCAATGATAGACACACAAACATGGGCTAGGATCGAAATTTTAATTTTGCCCTTTCCCTATATTATTTTATTGATTATACATCAGTTTACATTGAGATATATGTGACGATGACCACAGTATTGAATCATTAGCCATTTGTTTGCTGTTACCGCTCTAACGCATTCTGAACTTTCATAGCTGCACAACTACATTAAATCGCACGTGCACAGCAAATTTCCTTTATCATGGACGTTTTCAAGCTATTGTCAACACACCTCACTTTTATTGCAATTGCTTGTGCTTTCCATCATGGTTTATCAGCAGCGGAAAAGTTGGAAAAGTGGCAGAACTTTGTTCGTATGACTGAATCAGACTGGAACGGGGAATTTACTGTCACACAATCTGCTATGTATGCAGGCACCAGTAACATCAGACAGAAACGCACGGAGAGGGGAACGGAATCGACATCTGAACAAGAATGTCCAAAAGGTAAAATACTTGTATAATTTGACATAAATTTGTTTGTTGGATGATTTGTTGTTCATTATTCATCATATCCCTCTGATATTTTAATTGAAACAATACATAGGTGTGAAAATATACTGTTTTGGAATTTAAAATGTCGCTCTGTTCCATGGCATTGAATATAATGCAACAACCAATACACAGAGAATATCTATATATCAACTGAAATTAAAGAAGTGCTAACTGCGTAATGTTGAACACACGTGGTTGCTCGAAATCTAAAAAAAACATATTAGTAACTAGGTCCGACTGTTACCGCTAAATGATAGTCCCGTAAAATTTAACCAGTATACAGTATGGTCCGTGTTTAGTCAATTTTAGCATTTCTATTTTTATAATAACTCATGTTAAATGTTTTGTATATGTGGCAAATATCTTACATGTTTCTCGATTGATTAGGTATTCTAAGTGTTAGAAAACAAAAAAACATTTTAAAACTTCGCTGAGAAAAGGAATATGGACAGGTAAACGAAAGAAAAGAAATACAAAATGAAATTAATGACAGCATTAAACAAAAGACACACAAGATAAAAGTACCTTTCACAAATGAATCAAACTGCGCCATACAACGGTTTTGTACGTCAATGACTCGTCAGTGATGCTTATTTACTCAGTTGGTTATCAAAGGAGCGGGAAAATAGGTTGAAAGGGAAGATGCTAAAATATGAATGAGGTGAAAGGTTTTCATAACTATTAGAACATATGAGCATTATATGACTTTTCCCATTTAATAAAAATCATATTATCATAAGTAAGACATTTTTGTTTTACATCTACCTTCGCGTGAATTTTGACTCACCTGACCTTGTGGTAAAGAGATAAACAAAAGCATGCTGTACAAATGGGCCCTACGGTCTTTCTCCAACTCTAGGAATTTAGTTTATTGGCTTTATTTTAAAAACCTGTTGAGGTCCCCGCCTCATAACCATATAAATAATATCTAGTTACGAAATAGGTCAAGGGGTCTTTTCCAAGCCCAAGGGAATTATTTTCTTGGCTATATATTGAAGTCGTTCAGAACTATAACCAACAACCATATATAACATTGATAGGCACCACGAGCTAAACACAGTCCAGTTTCTGGTCATATTTTTGAAACCAATGAAGACTATTGTACATCTACAAATCCATATACAAGATTCTGTGTGTGAAAGAAAAAAATGTGGAACATTAAGTACTCAAAAAAACTTTGTAAAAAAAAAAATTGAAACCTTTGAAATTTCCATCACATATTCATATATAGCACCTCTTGGAATAAAGAGATAAACACAATCCTGTTTAAATATAAGCCATGTGTTCTTAAAACACAATCTTCTTATAAATGCAATCGCTTCCGCCTTTTCAAATCCATAGGGAGACTGGACTTCATTTCTGGGTTATATCGTTAAAGCAGTTCAGATCCCCACCACATCACAATATAAAGCATTGTTTGACATAAAAGATAAAGTTTTCAACCAATTTATCATTGAAATTATTTTTACTTGAACGATACAGGCCCTTTCCTCAAGACTTTTTCTTCAGGTTTTTACAGTACGTTTTATTTTCAAAAGGCGGTAACAGCTGACTAGGACTAACCAGAATGGAGTGAATCACTTACAAAATATGAAAACGCCATTTGATACAATTCTGTAACTTTTACGCAAAACAATAATCGTAAGATAACATAGTGTAAACCAGCGTCGTTGTATATACAACAATATATAGCATTGTTTGACATAAACAAATAAAGCTTTTAACAAATTGAACATGGAATTTAGTTTGACCCTCTGGGTCTCTAGTTTTTAATTTGCCACACGAGTGCAATATCTTAACGGAACCATAACATTTTCCTTAAGACTCTTTCTTCAGGTTTTTACAGTACGATTTTATTTTCAAAAGTCGGGGTAACAGCTGACCAGGACTGACCAGAATGGAGTGAATCACTTACAAAATATGAAAACGCCATTTGATACAATTCTGTAACTTTTACGCAAAACAATAATCGTAAGATAAATAGAGGTTACACAACGAGTGGTTGTTGGATATGGAATTTATTTCACACGAGTAAGTTATTTTTTAAAAGTTACAAAAGACACGAGCTTTAGCGAGTGTTTTTTGCAACTTTTAAAAAATAACTTACGAGTGTGAAATAAATTCCATATCCAACAATTTCGAGTCGTGTGACCTGTTTCTACCACAATAATATCGGCTTGAATCAAAGGGAAACGTGGCCAAGAATAATTTCGCGTATGTAAATAAAGTGTACCGGTGACGTCCGGGACCCGGTGATGTGACGTCATTAGATTATTGATGACGTCAATAACAATTGCAGCTTGGGTCAAAGTTCACCGTGTTAGCCAATCGAAATGCGTACCACGTGTGGTATAAACAGATTGTTAATCAACAGCTGTAATGATTAACTGATGGTCTGAGAGTTGAATAACACAGGGTATTGTGGTAGAACATAGCGTAAACCTGCCTCGATATACAACATTTTGGAAATTTGTATGTTTTCAGCCTTATTGCTATTGTTGTAAAATTATTCCAGCTGTTAAGATGTCTAGAGATTTGAACAATGTGCGGTGATGTGTCGAAGGCATCCGTAAGTTTCTAGACGAGATGTTTCCTCACGCTGTAGGTATAAACCAGTCATAGGGATGTGTGAAAGGCTAGACTGTCTCACCGGATTCCAACTTTTGAAGAGTTATTGTAACATTATGTATTTTGCATAATTATTTTTTTCTTTTCGGTTCCCTTCATATATAACTTGCGTTCTTTTATCTATTTAATTTAATGCGGTGTCAAAGTTATTTCATTTAGATTAACAATTATCGATTCGCTGAAATATAAAGGTATTTTTATGATTTTATGTTAGACATTCAATAATTCTTGTAAAAAGTCGCATGAGTATTGTTTAAAAATGCAAAATAATCCTTTAAATTTGCAGCCTTGTTTATTGTTAAACCCATAAGATCTAAAATAATTTCTCACTAAAACATGAGCAGTTTTCAATCAATATTTCTATATTTTGTTATAGCTAAGTATTACGCGAGAAACTCGATTTTGTATGTAAAACAATCGGTAGGTCATTATTATCTATACGACATTAATCATTTGGCGGAAACAAATCTCTTAATTACGACTATGACATCTTGAGAGCTGTTTCCCGGAAAGCTTTTCATTTATTGTTCACATAATTATTGTACATGACTCAATGAAACAAATAAGAACACCAAAAACAAAAACAAATCTTTGTTTGAATTCATCGCACATTATTGTTAGCCCTTTTCTTGATTCAATAGGGAAGCTTGACTTCATTTCATGGTCAGAATCAACATATGACCTGTCGTCTTGATTTACTTAATGTCGCGTGCACTTGTTTTCCAAGTCTAATTCTGAAAGTGGATTGTAAAATGGTCACATTAACACATATCAATACATTATTTTCATTAATAGATTCATTTTACTTCATTATTCATTTTTACTTCAATAAAACAATGTTGGTCTTCATTAATGGGCGTTTTTATTGACATATTGTTGGTATGCTCATTACTAATTATTTAACTTAATAATTATTCCACCAACAAAGTCAAGTAGTAGTTGTAGTAGCGACTATTGTATTGGAAAAGCATTTGATACTTTTGTTTAATTCTCTGGAAAATAGAGTATGCCATAATAGATGTGTTCTGGATTAGTATCCGCTTAGTTAGTAAGGTATGTTGTCATTGCTGGAACTAATTGAGCTGGTTTTCATTATCAAGTTAAATATTTAAAGCAAGTGGTAAAAAGTATTGTCATTTAGATAAAATGAGAGGGCTAGAAAGGGATCCTTGACTTGTCACGAATGGATTACTCTTAGTTGAGAGTGTTAATGTCAATTAACAAGTGTTTGTATGAGGTCTGTACGATAATTCTAGAACAAATAATAATAGTTTACATCAAAATTAATCGCTATAGCAAAACCTAGTCGAATGGTTTCAAATATATAAATATTTACAGGAAGAGTAACTTATAATATTGACCATATTAAGTAACGTGGAGGTAACGTATATAGTACTTAATTGTTAATGCTGGATAGCAAAGTGTAAAAAAAAAACAGTTAAACTAACGTTGGGGACCTGTGAATTTGTTACATTCTAGGTGTGTATCATAATGTGATAGCACAGGGACCTGTCCTAATGCATTTATACTGTAACAAATTGGCAAGTCCCTGTGATGACGCTGATGATAGGGTAGTTATTTATTAAATACTTTTAAAGTAGCACCACACAAATTTCACCTTATTCATTCGATTTGCAAATATTATTATTGCTGTGATATTTTCTGTTTTTACCATAAAACTTTATTCGAATTCGGGCGCTAAGTCAATGCATTAGTGAACTGACAGTGTGTTAGAATAAACTTATGAATATCATAATTAAAATAGTAAGCATTTAATTCTGTGAAAATTAAGTGAAATTGAATGTGTGTGATTTCTGCATGCTACAAAAGCTATTATGCCTATTGTTGTTTGATGTTTGAATCTGTGGACGAAATACAAAACAAACAGTAGAGATGTATAATTACGATTTTTATTCTGGGACTTATCTATCAAGTGCCTACTATAACATTAGTGTCAACCCTTGGACCATGCTGTAGAAAATTCGGTATGTAACTGTTAAAGCCTTAAAATCATATGTCATATTTCATTATATATACTCTGACGTAATTTCTATATTTTGTTTACCCCTTCTACCTTACGACGAACGGTAATTGAATTTTGTCTATTAACTGTAAATGCTTTGCCTTTGAATGCTTGTTGACATACCTCCATTATCATCTTTCTCGATTATTCTAAAATAAGTTTACATTTATACAACAGGTAGACCGTCTACTAGTGTGGACGAGTTTATAGCATGTCCGATGTCCTTCTGTCAACACACCAGCTACAGGTGTGCCATTCGATGTCTAGGACAGGAATCTGGTGACAACTGTGGTAAGTTTATAACCATCTTTGTGCTATTTTCATGTAAGACAGTGTGTTCATCAGTCTTCAACTCAAAAAGGAATGCAGTTCATTGTTTAAATGTGTTATTATCTTGTTACAAAACTCACAAGTGTACAAGGAATCAACACTGTCAACATCTTGTTGGTATATATCATCATTGTGCTTCAGAGCTTTACTACTGTACAAGGGAACACCAATGTTTGTGTGCTATTTATATGTTACTGAACAATACAATTCACAGGGGATTGCCATGCTCCCAATCGTGCTAATATGTGTTATTTTTGTGTTACAGAACTATACAACTGTACATGGCACCACCACTGTCCATATCCTAGTCGTGGTGGTAAATACACTATTCCTATAGAGAAAGTTTGTGACGGTGTAGCCCAGTGTACCAATTCTGATGACGAGTCCTTCTGTGTCAAGCCATGCCCACAAAAATGCACGTGTACTGGTTTAATTATCAGCTTCATCTCTACTCCACTCAATACTTTACGTTCTCCTTTTACGAAAATCTCCTTTTTCATTAACAAGATCGATCCACCTTTAAAACTTTATGTCAACTTTTCAGACTATTCATATCTTGCAATAAGAGGCATGAATGCAACACCAGATAATTTCACCAGAGGTTTATATAATATACAAAATTTGGTGTTAACGGAAAACAATATATCGTTTGTGACTAGTGATATGTTCACTGACATGTCAGGTCTACGGTCATTAAGTTTATCATCTAATAGGATCACGCATTTAAATGGTAATATATTTAATGAACTGTCTGCTCTTAGGCGTCTATCTCTACATAAAAATCGGATGAAAATGCTTCAAGCTGATGTCTTTACCGGACTATCCACACTTACGCATCTGAATCTAGGTAACAACCAGATACAAATCCTTCCAGCTGATGTCTTTACCGGACTATCCACACTTACGCATCTGAATCTAGGTCACAACCAGATACAAATCCTTCCAGCCGATGTCTTTACCGGACTATCCACACTTACGCATCTGAATCTAGGTCACAACCAGATGCAAATCCTTCCAGCTGGTGTCTTTATTAGATCATCTACACTGACACATCTGTATCTACATAACAATCAGATTAAAGTCCTTCCGACAGATATATTTAATGAACTCACCGCTCTTACGTATCTGTATCTAGATAAAAATCGGATAGAAATCCTTCCAGCCAATGTGTTTACTGGACTTTCTAAGCTTACACATCTGTTTTTAAATAACAATCAGATAAACATTCTTCCGGATGATATCTTTACTGGACTATGTAAACTTTACCAGCTATCTCTAGAAAACAATCAGATACAAACTCTTCCAAATTATATCTTTACTGGACTATCTACACTTAAAGATCTGTCTCTAGGTAACAATCATATAAAGAGCCTTCCGACTGATGTCTTTATGGGACTACATACACTATACTATCTTTCTCTAAGTCACAATCAGATAGAAATCCTTCCAGGTGATATTTTCAGTGGTTTATCTGTGCTTAGCTCGATCTTACTAAACAACAATACCCTATCCATTATACCTGTTTTACCTTCCTCTGTTAGATTGCTTGATATATCGTTCAATAGCTTCACGATGTTACCTGCTGGAATATTTTCCAATTGTAGTCAATTAAACCTTTTAAACATCATAGGTAACAAAATAGAAATACAGGAACACATGTTTGAAGGATTAAATAATCTGTCTACTTTATTGACCGATACTCCTTTCATGTGTTGTGTTAAGCCTCCGTCTGTTTCTGACAATAGATGTTTGAGAGATCACAAAAAGTTGGCGGATTGTTGGTTTGGATATTTGTCTTGCAAATCAGAAGGAGATGCGATATCTTCATGTTATACATTGATAGGTTCAGTTGCACTAAGAACATCTCTCTGGGTAATTGGAGTTTGTGCTTTAATTGGGAATTTTGCTGTCATGTTCTACCGACTATTCATAGACACAGATAATCTTACAATGAGTTATTCGTTCTTTGTACTGAATTTGAGTTTATCAGATTGTCTAATGGGCGTCTACATGATTGTGATAGGCATTGTAGACATCTATTATAACGGTGTCTACGCATGGAACAACCAAACATGGAGAAGAAGTACTCTATGTACCACAGCTGGAGTTCTATCCAGTATATCCAGTGAGATGTCGACGTTTCTTATTCTACTGGTGACGATAGATCGAGTCATTGTCATTATGTTCCCAATGTCCCGTCTTTCCAAACAGAACATCTCGTGGAAACAGGCATCCGTGGTCTCAGTGTGTCTGTGGCTTATTTCTACCACACTTGCAGTCATCCCAGTTATTTCCATGCAGTCCTACTTCAAGGGGGAATACTACTCTCAGTCAGGGGTATGTCTCGCCTTACCATTGACTGACATCGAACAACCAGGTGCTGAATATTCGTTTGCAGTGTTTGTTTGTCTCAACTGTCTCGTCTTTTTAGCTATAGCCATAGGGCAAATCTGCATGTTTAAAAGTTTGATTTCAAGCCCAGGGCGTCGTATGGCCTCGTCACAGTCTCGTCAACGGGATATATCTGTAGCAAGAACTCTCTTTATGGTGGTGGCGACCGACTTTTGCTGTTGGTTTCCGATCGGCGTAATGGGTATGTGAATTTTGTAGATATTTATTTTCTGTTGTTTGACATATTATATATAAATCGATGCTCTTGGCGACAGTTCGAAGAAAAAATGTATATTCAATGTGTGTATACACCCCTGAACCACGTAACATTAAATATATTGTATAACGGTACCGATATTCGACCAGTGTTTTACTTATCTAACACATGGTTTTATTCTGTAGCGTTCAAAATTCAGTCGAGCTTCGTCATCTGAAATCTGATACCTCAAACGCAATGCTTACTCAAAGTAAAAATGTAAAAATTCAGTTCGGACATAATATATATTAGTATTGATAACATATCTTTAATATACTCGGTTACCTCGAATACTCGGGACATCTCGTAATTGTATCATTACCCTACTGACTTCGAGATAACAAGGTTCGGATGTATAAATTACAAGTGTGGAATACTATATATGATTATATCGGGTACTTTTGAAAGAATACTTAAACTTGCCACATCCTGAAAGACATTAGTATTTTGGTACAGAAGCTACTGTCACTCTACCTGTTGTTTTAAATTTCTGTAACCCTTCATACCACTATTGAAGGATATCCGCTATTATGTATGAAGTGATTTAGATTGAGTGCGTTCTCGTTGGTGTAAAGATTTTTCTTCTTAGATAAAAAAAAAAAGCAATTGGATTTCCCTGTATTTCACTATTATTAAATGGTCGGTGGATGTAATGTCAACGTAATAGGTCTTACTGTTGTCAGCAATATATATAGGCATTTTTTATTTATACATTTTCAGGAGTGATTTCAAAATTTGGATACCAGATGCCGCACGGTGTTTATGCGTGGGTTATGGTGTTTGTTTTGCCAATCAATGCTGCCATCAATCCATTCTTGTACACGGCCTCAGCTATATGGAGGAAGCGACAAAGAGTAAGTTGCCAGGTTTTTAACAACAAAATGTGAATTACTCTTACCAATGTGTCTGTCGACACGATCAACCAACCTGTATCTCGGTTACTCTAGTGGAAAATTGGGAATATTTTCGATGTGACTAATATAAAAGATGGCAAAAATGAAATTACTTTAATAAAATAAAAAGTTAATAATAATAAAACGCTCATGATTGTCATAGACGTGGAAAGCACACTGTATTATTTCAATTTGGCTCAATTTATAAGTAAATGAATTGCGAGCAGATGTTTTCACTTTGTCATTATTAAAGTATCTCTTGTAGGATCAAATTAACTCGTTACTGAATTGGCTAATGACTTAACTGTTTACGGTACATCGTAGATTCCAGGACACTTCAAGACATCTTTTAAATCAGTGGGTCATGTGGGAGATATCCCTAATTCGAAAAAATTAACTAAATATTTTTTTTTAAATTAAAAAGGCTCTATGGTCTTTTGAACAAGATTTCCCCCTTAACACAAGTGGTAGCATATCTGATTTGAAATCGGTATATCAATAATAATCTGTTTTGTTTATATTATTAGGAACAACAGATTGCAATGACGACGTCAAAGAAAAACACCAGAAGGATTAACGCGAAATCGAGATGAATATACTTTAACAGCCATTTCTCTTTGCAAGAAGTGTAATACAACTTAGCGAAAGACACCGCTGGAAAGAACGGGGATTACTCCATTTTTGTTTGTAGATTTGTGAAATAAAGCATGACATGAACATGTCCTAATTGTAGTTGTTTATTGTTAGATATTACAAAAATGTAGGTATCTGATACAAGTTTTAAAGTAGCAAATACATGAAGCTTTCAAAATATTAGTAAAATGTACATTTGTAATAATATGAATATATAAGTAACTTACGTTACGTTTTCTGATGAGCATTCATGGCACCAGTATTCATTGATATTGATAAAACATTGAACATGCAGTATTCGACTGTCAACAAAACTCTATTGTATTTTTTTTTCTCCTATTTATGTCACCTGAGATCGATGTCTCAATTGACCTTTTCTCATCGTCTTATGTTCGACAATTGAAATTTGCAAAACTGGTACTGAGAGGCGGGGCAAAAAAGTCAAATCGCCTGTTCTTTTTAAAATATTCTTCTGGACAATCAATTAAGTTAGAATAAATTACTCATCTTAGGTTTTAAGGTGCTTTATCAAAATTGTGAATTCCATGACCCGGGATCTCAGTATGCCCCGCCGGACGCGGGTAAGCTATACTGTAGTTTCTATAATGGTAAAGTATATAATCTTAATTTGATTTGTTGAAATGACATTGGAATTAGTTACAGTGATCAGTATGGTATGACATTTTGATGGCATTCACATGTTAGCATGACTTACATTCAAGAGGCTGAAGACCGGCGCCAAAAAGATCAAGCTGACTGAAACTTTGAACTTTGATGACCGTTAAGGCCCATGGTCCTTTTGTTTTGCATCTAATTACCCAATTGAAATAATACAACCTAACTTTGTTATCTCAAAATCTGATATCACGAATGACCTACTTAGCTCAAAGTACACATTCGGTGAAGACGGAAAAGTATCATATATGTTATACAATATTGCTTCGAGTATTCGGGATATATAGAAGTTTTTCATGTCCCTTTGAATTTTATATATCGAGTTTTTGGCGTATACCATAGTTAAGTTCCCGTTGTAATAAATTCTGTCACAAAACATTTTCATCTCTGTGTGATTATATCGATAAAATATGATGGTTCTGACTTTTTTTGTGTGTTTAACACTTTACAATGAACCCTCTTAGGCTATATATATGCAACTTGTCATTTCGCAGGTGACGAAATAACCCCTGTTCTGTCTACACAATACACACTTTCTATACCGTATATAAACCTTGTCATTTCACTAAATTCACTGGTGACGATACACATCCCTGTTCTGTCTATAAAATATACACTTTCTAGACTGTATATAAACCTTGCCATTTCACTGGTGACGATTTACACCTCTGTTCTGTCTATACAATACACATTTTCTATAGTAAATATAGCATAGGTGGAGCAATAGTGAAGAAACATATCATTTATGTGTCAAGTAATTGTTTCCTGACCAAGATACTTTGCATGGGACAAACAGATACAAAATACTCATTACTACAAGATAAAATATATTCTCTATCATTCACGAACATTAAAAACATTTCATTTTCTAGATCTTCACATCAAAGCAGATTGGAAATGTAAACAAAATATCGTTTTTAGACCAATACTCACCTCCGACTTTTCTTTTCTCATCAGAGTCTGTTGAAGTTGTGGTTTATTTTGTTTAACGTCCTATTAACAGCCAGGGTCATTTAAGGACGTGGCTGGTTTTGGAGATGGGGCAAAGCTGGAGTACCCGGAGTACCAGGCAAATGCCCGACGTGGGTTTCGAACGCGCAACCCAGAGATGTAGAGCTTGTGATAAAGTGTCATCGAGACACCTTAACCACTCGGCCACCGCGGCGCCGCCATTACTATACAATGTAAAAGACAGTTTATTTTGGATTTTTGGTATATCTTATTTTAAAGATATCGACGTTCATATATTGAAAGTCGTAAGATGTAGATGATTTAAATGTTAAATGATACTTGATATTCCTCAAAGGTAGTTTTCAGTTCTCCATGTAATACCCATCTCAACACACTTGCGAAATAAAAGGATCAATGTACATGTACTAATGGAGTAGAGTTTTGTCCGACTATCTAACTTGGGGGGTATCCTCTAATTGTACATCTGTCCAGCCATTTCACATCTATAACTTATTATCCTATATCACTTATCAAGCATCACGCAATTGGTCCGGGTTAAATTTTATCTCGTTTTTACTGTCATTGTCTATAGACAACTTGATATTTCTTTTAACGCCTTCAAAACATGTATATGTCACAAATGATTTCCCTTCTGTTCATGTTGATACTCTGGCAATGGTTGACATTTTGTTGGGGATGCGATAACGCAGATAACGCGGACAATGTGTTTTTCAATAGAACAGTTTCATTTCAAAATGGCAAAATGATTCTCGCGTTACCTTACATAGTTAGAAATATGAATCGCAAACTCCTGCTATGTCGATCCTGGCCAGATGGCTTAACAAAGAAATTTTATCGGACGGTAAAGTTAATATATTTGACTTTTAATGTTTGAATTTTTTAAGCAACAATAATGAACACAGGGATCAGACAGACTATTTTAGTTAAAATTTAATAAACTGAGCGTATCGGTTTTACTTGAATATTCTATGATTGTGAGTCTTGAATACGTCTTTCTTTCGACATGCTATTCATATGTAACTGATGCGTATACTTTATCTTATACACTGATCTTTCCTAGGTTTAAATCTCTTGAAAAAAATACTAAAATGTCATCGATGTTATGCTTCTCCATTTCTTGAGTATCCCGCCATTTTGTCATGTCTTGGTGATTTTAATATAAACTATAACAATTTCAATTCATAATTGACGTGCATGTCAATTTCACCATCGATAGAAATGGCTTACATTTCAGTTTGGGTAAGTTTCTGATAAAAACTTTGTTCCTAGCAACGGAATGCATGTAAAACCCGATCTTTGATAATGACTTCAATATCTATTTTGTGCAAGTGTTGAAATGTTGAAGCCTAAAAATAATGCTGAAAAAAAATTGGTCAACTAAATAAATGTTTCAATTGACACAGATTTTACTGAATAAAAAATCAATGTTTGTTGGGAAAACGGCCAATGCCTATAGAAGCTCTCTCTCAAGGGTTGGATACAGAAGTGTATATTATGTTACAATTATAATATATATATACATTAATTTAACAATACTATATTTAGTTTTAACGTTTTTTCATCAAAGCCTATGACAAATGTCACCCGGAATAGAATTAAGAATGTTTGAAAATCTGACAAGCTTGCTGAAAACTCTATACAATAAACACTTTCTAAATCTAAACAATATCTGAATATACATTTTTATCTGTATATAAAACTTGTCATTTCACTGGTGGCTTTTTTTCTTTCCTTACAATACACACTTTACAAAATAAAACAGATAGTTTATCATGAAGTTTCATAACTTTTTATTTTAAAGTTTATATCACTTTAAAGCAGACCTCAAATAAAACCAAAGTATCATTTTTAAGCTAAATTTCTCAAAGTTGATATTAAGCTTTCCCTTGTGCGCTAATTTGGCACATTCACTTTTAAATTTGATCAGGGTATAATGGACAACGTTCTTCGATTCTATCAACTAAAATTTGTTATCGCTATTTCTTGAGAACGTACAGGGTATTATATTTAACTTCATATATAGGTTTTCCTTCTGAGGCAGACCAAGAAAAGGAAATGGACGGAAAGCCTTCATCGCGTTTTGAAATTTGAAGTTCATCACTAGCCCTCTACCTCTTGGTTGATAGTTTGAAACCTGAGTGGGACAGTTGCCAGGTACTGACCGTAGGCCGGTGGTTTTTCTCCAGGTACTCCGGCTTTCTGCCGCCTTTGAAACCTAGCACGTCCTTGAATGACCCTGGCTGTTAATAGGAAGTTAAACAAAACAAACCAAACCAAAGTATCGTAATACAGTTCTGCGTACAATGTTCATCTCTTCAAAATAACAATTTCACAATATAAAACTTACCAAAGTTACAAAAACAACATACATATCACTAGGTCAATATTTATCAATAATCAGAAATGAAAAAAAAGAAAACAAAATCGTGGTTGCTACTATTTATTAGGGCGGTATCATGCGAATCGATGACGTCACCACGACCACTTATGTTCCATCATCGACAGTCTTCTAAATCTCATCGCCAAACACTGAAAGGAATCTAAAAGAAAATGGTTAAATAAATAAATAACAGATTGAACGTAATACTAACGTATACATGTACACTAGTTCCGCTCTCTTAAACAGAAAGTGTTTTATATTTTCAAATCATTAATTTGAATTTGAATGAAATTGAAAATTGTTATGAGTATGCGAGTAGCAGATTACTTAGTCGCGTGCCGGGGTACGTAAGGAGACTCCCTGTCCGACAAGGGACAAATGAGTATACTTGTGAGGGACAGGGTACATACCTAGTAAGGCACTGGGTACCAGTCATTGATTTGATGCTGGATACACAGCGGGAATAGAACCATGTGGTCCTCCTCTAACTGATCGCTGTATTTCCTAGCCCAGTACAGCTCATCACGGGGAAGTTCTTTTGTCAGGTCGACGGACAGCTCCAGTCCGAGGCTGAACAACCTCATGGCATTGGATCGCTCCTCGAACTCGGTCACATTCTTGATACGGGGTCTGAAGCGCTTCCATGATGTATGCTTAGCCTGACATGGAGCAGTTCCACAGAAACGACAGAGGGAACGGCCTGAAGTAACAGATAGTGTGTTAAAACACATTTTCAAAAATACAAAGGTAACAACAAGTATTCTACCTTAAAATATCATCCGCAGAATGGAGTTTACCGTTATTGTTTTGTAGAGAAAGGAACCGCTGAAAGTGGTAACGAATATCGACATTACTTATGAGTTCTCCATGCTTTGAACATGGCAAGCACGGCTGTCCATCCGTCCTTGGCGCGGTTTCCAATCATCGACGGTGCATACACGTACGTGTGAACTAACATCAGTGATATAATCCCACACAGAAGGGTAAAGAATACCTCATTTCCGATTCTCTGAAACAAATAGTTATAATCAACCTCGAGAATTCTACTTGGCTGGCCTTGGTTCCTGGAGTTAGGAATTCTTAAAACGTCCATAAGGAAATACGTCTATAAATTTCATACGAAACGCATAAGCGCAATTACAAGTCATATAAACTTCAATCTTTATCATAATTGAATGCAATACTTACCCACATCAGGTCGACATGCGTTGGACAAGCTTTCCTAACTTCTCTTGCGTTGAAATAATACAACATTCTTTTTGTGAATCCTGACTCGGGCTCCACGCTACACAAATAAAGTGGCAAAGTTGAGGTGAAATTTTTGCGACACAATTAAGGGCGCCATAAATGTACAAGTATATAATCAATGTAAAAACAAAAATCATAGAAAATAACCAAACTTACCACGTAAGGTCCCGATAAGCAGCGTTCAGAATTACCATGAATATCAAGAAAATCTTGATATCCATTGTTGTAAACCAAAAATTAAGATAAGAAGATGCTTGCGGAGAGACTCACCATCTTCTCTTTTGCCTATTGCTAAGCAGCTTAGTAACATGAACATGACGTCACAAATGACCTTTCGTCATCAGTATCATGACGTCATGGTATTGTCTCCGTCCGAAGAAGAGAAGAACGTCTACGCCTGCCGATGGATGCGTGTATGTTTTTGACGATTTATTTGTTATTTTTAATTGACGCCCCTTTTAATGCAAATAGCCGTTATTTTAATTAATACCGGACATCATCAATTTCATTTTCATCCTATTCATTATATTATGTTGATAGTATAAAGATAAAGAGTAAATACGGAATTTCCATTTAGTCTAGTGCGTGACTCCCAGACATTGAGAGGTCGCTGGTTCGAGCCCCAGAGCGGACAGGATTCTAAATCAAAGTTTGCTTCTTCTTTTTTTCATATTTCACTTCGTTACAATATCCATGTATTCAGACTTTAGCGATAATTATTATGGGTTTGATTTATATCACAAAATAGACATATATTTACAAGAGAAACCGCGTTACTGTCAGAGACACATTCATGGGCATTAGATGTCCGCTGGAAATGATGACGTAAAACACTATGTTTCAATGACATTCGCCTTTAACAGAGACCTGAACAACCACATAACGCATAAAGAAACCCGATGCAAATTATAATGTCACCGACACAATGACTGGAAACACGCAACGATCTTGTCCCACGTACATATGTATTTGTATAATGAAGTCTGATACAAAATATATCATCGGCGGCACAGGGGCTGGACACAATCATCGATCCTCTCCCAAGTGTACATTCATTTGTTTGATGAAGACCTAAACCTCAAACATTTTCGTGATTTTGAAAAGACAGGTCTTCAAATAAAGTGTGATAAAACTCCAGCAATATGGCTTTGTGCGAGTCGAGTTTATTGGTTAGACCTTCTTTCCGAAGGCAATTTGATATGGTATCACCATGGTACGTTTAAACCACTCGGTATGAAATACAATTTCCAGAAAATGTACACACCGATTTCAAAACTTATCTTACTTTTGGATGAATCGGTATTATTTGAACTCTTGAAAGCAATGTGGCCTACGCATTAATGTTGTACCATCCTAATTGAAAAACTTGACACGGCCATAGATTGCCCTTGCTTTTAATAGGAGGTAAAATAAGATAGATAAACCAAATGGCTTCATAAAATGATATGTGTCCCAAAAAACCTGAAGAGGTAATATTACAATTTGGTGTTTAATAATTACATTGATTTAAACTTTTTAGTTGTATGAATGTTCGTCATCGGGAAGGCAAAGGACTTTATTGAAAATTGTCAATTGAGTTTTGTGTGTCAGTAAGGAATCTGGCCGATTGTGCAAATCAAATATATTGTCGCTGTGAATGGTTTGGAATGTATAGTATAGTTCGGCTTGCCAGACAAAATGAGAAGTACCGTGAAAAACTACACGGGTTGTATGGCTAAAACATTGGCTTAAATATATTTGAAATATTTAATATCTTCAATTTTAGTTTTTAGAATAAATAGTTCTCACATTTGCAGGACCAATGATCGACGCACAATTGTAGTTTTAAGGACAAATATTTCTCACATTTGCATGACCAATGATCGACGCAAACATGGACTAGGATCGGAATTTTTATTTTGCCCTTTTCCTATGCTATTTCATTGATTATGCATCAGTTAACATTAAAATATATGTGACGCTGACCACAGTACAGAATCATTAGCCATAGTCTTGCTGCTACCGCTCTAACGCATTTTGAACTTCCATAACTGCACAGCTGCATTAAATCGCACGTGTACAGCTAATTTCCTTTATCATGGACGTTTTCAAGCTATTGTCAACACATCTCACTTTTATTGCAATTGCTTGTGCTTTCCATCATGGTTTATCAGCAGCGGAAAAGTTGGGAAAGTGGCAGAACTTTGTTCGTATGACAAAATCAGACTGGAACGGAGATTTTACTGTCAAACATTCTGCTATGTATGCAGGCACCAACAACATCAGACAGAAACGCACGGAAAGGGGAACGGAATCGACATCTGAACAAAAATGCCCAAAAGGTAAAATGTTTGTTGGGTAATTTGTTTTTCATTATTCATCATATCCGTCGGATTTTTTTAATTTGAAAAACCCATTGTCTGATAACTTTCATCAGTATACAGTTGTTGACTGGGGTGGAGGGCAACAGATGATCTGTTGGACCTGAAAGCAAAATGTTGCCCGAGGCCAATAGTTTGCTTGAGGGTCCAACAGGGCATCTGTTGCCCGAAATCACAGTCGATAACTATTTTGTTATATCCTTCTCAAACATCAAATATTTTACTGAAAATAACAATAATAGAATTTATAAAAATTTATTGACATAACAAGAAAATTGACAATGCTTTAAAAATTGACAGTGTGTTGATTTGTTGTTACATTTATTACATGTATTATCTTCTTCATGCAGACTAGATTACAATGAAACATAATTATATGAATTCATTAACAATGTTAAGAAATTAAGGACTTTTTAGCATACATGGTTCCATCTTGTTTACGAACGGCGCAGTTGACAAACTTTCTCAGCAAATCGTTCAAATCCTCAGTTGAATAATCATTGATCAGCGTAAGAGAGAGATCGCATATCAACATAAAGTCGGTCAATATGTTTTCCGCTGTTTTCACCACATTTTTCGTATATTTGCTAACACGGTCATCCAAAATTTGCTGTATTTCGTCTTCAGACGCTAGGGCAAACCTACACAAACCGCCTGCACCACTCGTAGCCATTTCAGGATGTGCAAACGGCAAGGGAAGGTAACTCTAAAGTTTACAGTAAATCGTAATCACTAGCGCGCATTCGGGTACTTCCGGAAGAGTTAGCGGTCAACAGTCAATTTTAACAGTCGATTTTAACAGGTCGTTTGGACCGGCAACCACAACAGTTAAATTTTTGGCATTTTTACTCTCTATATTTCAATAGTAATTGTTGATTAAGGGTATAACAATATATTATAATGTAGGTGTGAAAATATACAGTATTGGAATAAAAATTTTCGCTTTGTTCCTTGGCATTGAATATAACGCAACAAGCAATACACAGAGAATATCTATATATCAACTGAAATGTAAAGAAATGTTAACAGCATAATGCTGAACAGACGTAGTTGCTCGAAATTAAAAAAAAAATATTAGTAACTACGTCTGATTGTAACCGCTAAATGTTAGTCCCGTTAAATTTAACAAATATACAGTATAGTCCGTTTTTGGTCTTGGTACAATTAACCAGATGTCAATTTTAGCATTTCTATTTTTATAATAACTAATGTTAAATGTTTTGTATATGTGGCAAATATCTTACATGTTTCTCGATTGGGGGACCGCGGTGGCCGAGTGGTTAAGGTGTCTCGACACTTTAACGCTAGCCTTTCACCTCTGGGTTGTGGGTTGTGAGTTCGAAACCTACGTGGGGCAGTTGCCAGGTACTCACCGTAGGCCGTTGGTTTTTCTCCGGGTACTCCGGCTTTCCTCCACCTCCAAACCTGGCACGTCCTTAAATGACCCTGGCTGTTAATATGACGTTAAACAAAAGCAAACCAGTTTTCTCGATTGATTCGGTATTCTAAGTGTTAGAAAACAGAACATGTTAAAACTGCGCAGAGAAAAGGAATATCGACAGATAAACGAAAGGAAAGAAATACAGAAATGAATTATCATCAATTACAGAATTAAACAAAAGACAAACAAGATAAAAGTACCTTTCACAAATGAATCGAACTGCGCCATACAACTGTTTTGTACGTCAATGACTCGTCAGTGATGCTTAACGACTCAGTTGGTGATCAAAGGAGCTGAAAAAATAGGTTGAAAGGGAACATGTTAAAATATGAATGGGGAGCTGAAAGGTTTTCATAACTATTAGAACATGTGAGCATTCGATGACTTTTCCCATTTAATAAAAATCATATTTCACAAGTAAGACTTTTTTGTTTTACATCTACCTACGCGTGCATTTTGGCTCACCTGACCTTGTGGTCAAGATATAAACACAAGCATGCTGTAAAAATAGGCCCTGTGGTCCTTCTCCACCTCTAGAAATTTAGTTTATTGGTTTTATTTTCTTAACCTGTCGAGATCTTCCACCTCATAACCATATTTAGCATTACTGCCCATCAAGAGATAAACAATATCTTGTTATGAAATAGGTTAAGGGGTCTTTTCCAAGCCCAAGGGAAATATGTTCTTGGCTATATATTTAAGTCGTACAGAACTCTAACCGACAACCACGAGCTAAACACAATCCAGTTTCTGGTCATATTTTTGAAACCATTGAAGACAATTGTACATCTACAAGTCCATATACAATATTCTGTGCATTAAAAAAATTGTCTGTGGATCATAAAGTAGTGAACAAACTTTGGAAAAATAAAAAAATAATATTTTTGAAACCTTTCATATTTCCATCCCATAATCATATATAACACCGCTTGGAATAAAGAGAGAAACACAATGATGTTTAAATATAAGTCGTGTGTTCTTTAAACACAAGCATGCTATAAAAGCAATCGCTTGCGTCTTTTCAAACCCCTAGGTGGACTGGACTTCATTTCTGGGTTATATCGTTAAAGCAGTTCAGATCCCCACCACATCACAATATATAGCATTGTTTGACATAAACAAATAAAGTTTTTAACAAATTGAACATGGAATTTATTTTGACGTGTGGTCGAAACTATGTGAACGGTACAGACCCTCTGGGTCTCTAGTTTTTGATTTGCCACACGAGTGCAATATCTGAACGGAATTTTCCTTAAGACTCTTTCTTCAGGTTTTTACAGTACGATTTTATTTTCAAAAGTCGGGGTAACAGCTGACCAGGACTGACCAGAATGGAGTGAATGACTTATAAAATATGAAAACGCTATTTGATACAGTTCTGTAACTTTTACGCAAAACAAAAATCATAAGATAACATAGCATAAACCAGCGTCGACATACAACATATTGGAAATTTATATGTTTTCAGCCTTATTGCTTTTGCCAAAATTATTCCAACTGTTAAGATGTCTAGAGATTTGCACAATGTGCGTTGCTGGGTCGACAGCATCCGTCAATTTCTAGACGAGATGTTTCTCCATGCTGTAGGTAAACAAACAGTCATAGAGCTGTGTGAAAGGCTAGACTGTCTCACCGGATTCCAACTTTTGAAGAGTTATTGTAACATTATGTATTTTGCATAATTATTTTTTTCTTTTCGGTTCCCTTCATATATGACTTGCGTTCTTTTATCTATTTTATTTAATGCTGTGTCAAAGTTATTTCATTTAGACATACACATATATAATATATAGATAAATGTAGTTTGACTCCTGTTGCACATTCAACAATTCTTGTGAAAAGTCGCATAAGTATTGCCTACCATATAAAGTGGGTTATAAAGTAGTGAAATTAACACATATCAATACACCATTTTCATCAATAGATTGATTTTGTTTCATTATCTAATATGCCTCTCTTGCCCTATATTCTTCAGTTGTATGTTTCAAATTTCATTTATATGTTGCTAGTAAAAATAATCAGGGCATGTTATTGACCTGAGTTGTGCCTGTGCCGAAGCGCAGAGGAAACTGGAAAGACATGATTTCAGTTCAGTTGACACCTCACAAACAGATAAAGTATCTTATGTTTAAATGTTGGAATAGTGGCTCCTCTGACATCAAGTCCCAGCAAACTGGATGTCAAATGATGTGAGGTTTAACAGCATACCGCTAGATCAGTGACATGATATTCTTGATAAATGTTATATTGTTTGTATGCTTATTATTAAATTTAACTTTATAATTATTCAACTAACAAAGTCAAGTAGTAGTTGTTGTAGTAGCGAATATTCTATCGGAAAAGCATTTGATACTTTTGTTTAATTCTCTGGAAAATAGAGTATGCTATAATATATGTGTTCTGGATTGGTATCCACTTAGTTAGTGAGGTATGTTGTCATTGCTAGAACTAATTGAGCTGGTTTTCTTTATATAGTTTATTATTTAAAGCAAGTGGGGGGGGGGGGGGGGGGGGGGGGTATTTTCATTTAGATTAAGAAAGAAAATGAGAGGGCTAGGAAGGGATCCTTGACTTGTCACGCATTGATAACTCTTAGTTGAGATTGTTTATCTTAATTATTAAGTGTTTGTATTCGGTCTGTACGATAATTCTGGAACAAATAATAATACTTTTACATCAATATTAATTGCTATAGCACAGCCTAGTCAAATGGTTTCAAATATATAAATATTTACAGGAAGAGTAACTTGACATCTTCATTTATAATATTGACTACATAAAGTAACGTGGAGGTAACGTATATACCGTATAGCGGAAAATTTTAGCGGTCATAAAATTTGGCGATTTGGTCATGAGAACTGAAAGTTAAATTTTGGCGGGTTAAAATTTAGCGATTTCCCTTAAATCTAGGGTTTTAATTTGGCGTTGAGCATATACATTACCTACTGGTTTATATAGATAATTATGTTATGTCCATACATCCTATCCATGTTGATTAAGTGTGTTGTGTATTATCGATCCTCTGTCTCGAAACCGGAAACTATTACCAAAAAATTTCAGACGAACACATACATATGCCGTGTGATATTGCAGTGGTAATCTATTGTATTATGTGTATATGTACAGGTAAGTTTAACAATGAGTCTACAGGTAAAGTGTTAACATCAGTTCATTGAATGGTATGGGTAGATGGCTTTGTTTTCACAAAAATTAATTATGATGGCGATAAATGTCATACTTGTATTGCTATACAATTATCGTGAGTAGTTGTTCACTAGCTATTAGTATATACATATCGGCATTTTGGTCGATAGTCCCCTTGCAACAAACAACGTTACGCACCAGTCGTTACTCTCGGAAGTTATCAAAGGTAAATGGCAGTCGGAACAGAAACTATTGGCGAAATTGAAATGTTCGCGTCTTTTTAATTGACGGTGTTAAAATTTGACGGGTTAAATTTTGGCGATCTATATACGGACCCGCCAAATCGCCAAATTAAAGCCCCGCTAAAATTTCCCGCTATACGGTAGTACTTAATACTAACCAGTGTTAATACTGGATAACAAAGTGTAAAAGACAACAGTTAAACTAGCGTTTAGATCCCCTAATGGACATAACGAAGTAATGATGTCATCTGCCTACCACGTGACTTTCTCCGGGTTTCCTCCTACTGTAAGACGCGTTTAAATCAGAGCAAATCAACATGAGGGATGTTAGTGTTGGCACAGGGACATGTGGATTTGTTAATTCTAGGTGTGTATTATAATGTGATAGCACAGGGACCTGCGAATTCGTTACATCCTAGGTTTGTATCATAATGTGATAACAAAGGGACCTGCGAATTCGTTACATTCTAGGTTTGTATCATAATGTGATAGCAAAGGGAACTGCGAATTCGTTACATTCTAGGTGTATTTGTACCTATCCTTATGTGTTGGCACAGGGACCAGCGTAGATTTTTGCCGAATTTTAATCCCTAGCCCTCCCCCAAAACGTCCGAAAATATGCTATGTATACACACAAGGGAACGTCCTAATGCATATAGACTAACAAATTGGCAGGTCCCTGTGGTGACGCTGATGATAGAGTAGTTATTTATTAAATACTTTTAAAGTAGCACCACACAATTTTTTTTCCATTCGATTTGCAAATATAATTATTGCTATGATATTTTCCATCTGTTTTACCATAAAACTTTATTCGAATTGGGGCGCTAAAGTCAATGTATTAGTGAACTGACAGTGTGTTACAATCAACCTTTGAATATCGTAATGAAAATAGTAAGCATTTAATTATGTGAAAATTAAGTGAAATTGAATGTGCGTGATTTCTGCATGCTACAAAAGCTAGTATGCCTATTGTTATTTGATGTTTGGATCTGTGGATAAATATAAAACAAACAGTATAGATGTATAATTACGATTTTTATTTTGGGACTTATCTATCAAGTGCCTACTATAACATGAGTGTTAACCCTTCGACCATGCCGTAGAAAATTCGGTATGTAACTGTTAAGGCCTTAAAATCATATGTAATATTTCATTATATATATTCTGACGTAATTTCTATAGACATGTTTGCCCCTTCTACCTTACGACGAACGGTAATTGAATTCTTTGCCTTTGAATGCTTCTTGACATAACTCCATTATCATCTTTCTCGATTATTCTAAAATAAGTTTACATTTATACAACAGGTAGACCGTCTACTAGTGTGGACGAGTTTATAGCATGTCCGATGTCCTTCTGTCAACACACCAGCTACAGGTGTGCCATACGATGTCTAGGACAGGAATCTGGTGACAACTGTGGTAAGTTTATAACCATCTTTGTGCTATTTTCATGTAAGACAGTGTGTTCATCAGTCTTCAACTCAAAAAGGAATGCAGTTCATTGTTTAAATGTGTTATTATCTTGTTACAAAACTCACAAGTGTACAAGGAATCAACACTGTCAACATCTTGTTGGTATATATCATTATTGTGCTTCAGAACTTTACTACTGTACAAGGGAACACCAATGTTACCGTGCGCTATTTATATGTTACTGAACAATACAATTGTACAGGGGATTGCCATGCTCCCAATCGTGCTAATATGTGTTATTTTTGTGTTACAGAACTATACAACTGTACATGGCACCACCACTGTCCATATCCTAGTCGTGGTGGTAAATCCACTATTCCTATAGAGAAAGTTTGTGACGGTGTAGCCCAGTGTACCAATTCTGATGACGAGTCCTTCTGTGTCAAGCCATGCCCACAAAAATGCATGTGTACTGGTTTAATTATCAGCTTCATCTCTACTCCACTCAGTACTTTACGTTCTCCCTTTAAGAAAATCTCCTTTTTCATTAACAAGATCGATCCACCTTTAAAACTTTATGTCAACTTTTCAGACTTTTCATATCTTGCAATAAGAGGCATGAATGCAATACCAGATAATTTCACCAGAGGTTTATATAATATACAAAATTTGGTGTTAACGGAAAACAATATATCGTTTGTGGCTAGTGATATGTTCACTCACATGTCAGGTCTACGGTCATTAAGTTTATCATCTAATAGGATCACGCATTTAAATGGTAATATATTTAATGAACTGTCTGCTCTTAGGCGTCTATCTCTACATAAAAATCGGATGAAAATGCTTCAAGCTGATGTCTTTACCGGACTATCCACACTTACGCATCTGAATCTAGGTAACAACCAGATACAAATCCTTCCAGCCGATGTCTTTACCGGACTATCCACACTTACGCATCTGAATCTAGGTAACAACCAGATACAAATCCTTCCAGCCGATGTCTTTACCGGACTATCCACACTTACGCATCTGAATCTAGGTCACAACCAGATACAAATCCTTCCAGCTGGTGTCTTTATTATATTATCTACACTGACACATCTGTATCTACATAACAATCAGATTAAAGTCCTTCCAACTGATATATTTAATGAACTCACCGCTCTTACGTATCTGTATCTAGATAAAAATCGGATAGAAATCCTTCCAGCCAATGTGTTTACTGGACTTTCTAAGCTTACACATCTGTTTTTAAATAACAATCAGATAAACATTCTTCCGGATGATACCTTTACTGGACTATATAAACTTTACCAACTATCTCTAGTAAACAATCAGATACAAACTCTTCCAAATTATATCTTTACTGGACAATCTACACTTAAAGATCTGTCTCTAGGTAACAATCATATAAAGAGCCTTCCGACTGATGTCTTTATGGGACTACATACACTATACTATCTTTCTCTAAGTCACAATCAGATAGAAATCCTTCCAGGTGATATTTTCAGTGGTTTATCTGTGCTTAGCTCGATCTTACTAAACAACAATACCCTATCCATTATACCTGTTTTACCTTCCTCTGTTAGATTGCTTGATATATCGTTCAATAGCTTCACGATGTTACCTGCTGGAATATTTTCCAATTGTAGTCAATTAAACCTTTTAAACATCATAGGTAACAAAATAGATATACAGGAACACATGTTTGAAGGATTAGATAATCTGTCTACTTTATTGACCGATACTCCATTCATGTGTTGTGTTAAGCCTCCGTCTGTTTCTGACAATAGATGTTTGAGAGATCATAAAAAGTTGGCGGATTGTTGGTTTGGAGATTTGTCTTGCAAATCAGAAGGAGATGCGATATCTTCATGTTATACATTGATAGGTTCAGTTGCACTAAGAACATCTCTCTGGGTAATTGGAGTTTGTGCTTTAATTGGGAATTTTGCTGTTATGTTCTACCGACTATTCATAGACACAGATAATCTTACAATGAGTTATTCGTTCTTTGTACTGAATTTGAGTTTATCAGATTGTCTAATGGGCGTCTACATGATTGTGATAGGCATTGTAGACATCTACTATAACGGTGTTTACGCATGGAACAACCAAACATGGAGAAGAAGTACTCTATGTACCACAGCTGGAGTTCTATCCAGTATATCCAGTGAGATGTCGACGTTTCTTATTCTACTGGTGACGATAGATCGAGTCATTGTCATTATGTTCCCAATGTCCCGTCTTTCCAAACAGAACATCTCGTGGAAACAGGCATCCGTGGTCTCAGTGTGTCTGTGGCTTATTTCTACCACACTTGCAGTCATCCCCGTTATTTCCATGCAGTCCTACTTCAAGGGGGAATACTACTCTCAGTCAGGGGTATGTCTCGCCTTACCATTGACTGACATCGAACAACCAGGTGCTGAATATTCGTTTGCAGTGTTTGTTTGTCTCAACTGTCTCGTCTTTTTAGCTATAGCCATAGGGCAAATCGGCATGTTTAAAAGTTTGATTTCAAGCCCAGGGCGTCGTATGGCCTCGTCACAGTCTCGTCAACGGGATATATCTGTAGCAAGAACTCTCTTTATGGTGGTGGCGACCGACTTTTGCTGTTGGTTTCCGATCGGCGTAATGGGTATGTGAATTTTGTAGATATTTATTTTCTATTGTTTGACATATTATATATAAATCGATGCTCTTGGCGACAGTTCGAAGAAAAAATGTATATTCAATGTGTGTATACACCCCTGAACCATGTAACATTAAATATATTGTATAACGGTACCGATATTCGACCAGTGTTTTACTTATCTAACACATGGTTTTATTCTGTAGCGTTCAAAATTCAGTCGAGCTTCGTCATCTGAAATCTGATACCTCAAACGCAATGCTTACTCAAAGTAAAAATGTAAAAATTCAGTTCGGACATAATATATATTAGTATTGATAACATATGTTTGATATACTCGGGACATCTCGTAATTGTATCATGACCCTACTGACTTCGAGATAACAAGGTTCGGATGTATAAATTACAAGTGTGGAATACTATATATGATTCTATCGGGTACTTTTGAAAGAATACTTAAACTTGCCACATACTGAAAGACATTAGTATTTTGGTACAGAAGCTACTGTCACTCTACCTGTTGTTTTAAATTTCTGTAACCCTTCATACCACTATTGCAGGATATCCGCTATTATGTATGAAGTGATTTAGATTGAGTGCGTTCTCGTTTGTGTAAGGATTTTTCTTCTTAGATAAAAAAAAAAAAAAAAGCAATTGGATTTCTCTGTATTTCACTATTATTAAATGGTCGGTGGATGTAATGTCAACGGAATAGGTCTTCCTGTTGTCAGCAATATATATAGGCATTTTTTATTTATACATTTTCAGGAGTGATTTCAAAATTTGGATACCAGATGCCGCACGGCGTTTATGCGTGGGTTATGGTGTTTGTTTTGCCAATCAATGCTGCCATCAATCCATTCTTGTACACGGCCTCAGCTATATGGAGGAAGCGACAAAGAGTAAGTTGCCAGGTTTTTAACAACAAAATGTGAATTACTCTTACCAATGTGTCTGTCGACACGATCAACCAACCTGTATCTCGGTTACTCTAGTGGAAAAATTGGGAATATTTTCGATGTGACTAATATAAAAGATGGCAAAAATGAAATTACTTTAATAAAATAAAAAGATAATAATAATAAAACGCTCATGATTGTCATAGACGTGGAAAGCACACTGTATTATTTCAATTTGGCTCAATTTATAAGTAAATGAATTGCGAGCAGATGTTTTCACTTTGTCATTATTAAAGTATCTCTTGTAGGATCAAATTAACTCGTTACTGAATTGGCTAATGACTTAACTGTTTAAGGTACATCGTAGATTCCAAGACACTTCAAGACATCTTTTAAGTCAGTGGGTCATGTGGGAGATATCCCTTATTCGAAAAAATTAACTAAATATATATTTTTTTTTAATTAAAAAGGCTCTATGGTCTTTTGAACAAGATTTTCCCCTTAACACAAGTGGTAGCATATCTGATTTGAAATCGGTATATCAATAATAACAATCTGTTTTTGTTTATATTATTAGGAACAACAGATTGCAATGACGACGTCAAAGAAAAACACCAGAAGGATTAACGCGAAATCGAGATGAATATACTTTAACAGCCATTTCAACCGAGTATGTCTGAAGACTCGTCAATTCCTCTGTCGTTTGTTAGAGGCGTGGTAACTGTCTTTGCAAGAAGTGTAATACAACTTAGCGAAAGACACCGCTGGAAAGAACGGGGATTACTCCATTTTTGTTTGTAGATTTGTGAAATAAAGCATGACATGAACATGTCCTAATTGTAGTTGTTTATTGTTAGATATTACAAAAATGTAGGTATCTGATACAAGTTTTAAAGTAGCAAATATATGAAGCTTTCAAAATATTAGTAAAATGTGCATTTGTAATAATATGAATATATAAGTAACTTAGGTTACGTTTTCTGATGAGCATTCATGGCACCAGTATTCATTGATATTGATAAAACATTGAACATGCAGTATTCGACTGTCAACAAAACTCTATTGTATTTTTTTTTCTCCTATTTATGTCACCTGAGATCGATGTCTCAATTGACCTTTTCTCATCGTCTTATGTTCGACAATTGAAATTTGCAAAACTGGTACTGAGAGGCGGGGCAAAAAAGTCAAATCGCCTGTTCTTTTTAAAATATTCTTCTGGACAATCAATTAAGTTAGAATAAATTACTCATCTTAGGTTTTAAGGTGCTTTATCAAAATTGTGAATTCCATGACCTGGGATCTCAGTATGCCCCGCCGGAAGCGGGTAAGCTATACTGTAGTTTCTATAATGGTAAAGTATATAATCTTAATTTGATTTGTTGAAATGACATTGGAATTAGTTACAGTGATCAGTATGGTATGACATTTTGATGGCATTCACATGTTAGCATCACTTACATTCAAGAGGCTGAAGACCGGCGCCAAAATGATCAAGCTGACTGAAACTTTGACCTTTGATGACCGTTAAGGCCCATGGTCCTTTTGTTTTGCATCTAATTACCCAATTGAAATAATACAACCTAACTTTGTTATCTCAAAATCTGATATCACGAATGACCTACTTAGCTCAAAGTACACATTCGGTGAAGATGGAAAAGTATCATATATGTTATACAATATTGCTTCGAGTACTCGGGATATATAGAAGTTTTTCATGTCCCTTTGAATTTTATATATCGAGTTTTTGGCGTATACCATAGTTAAGTTCCCGTTGTAATAAATTCTGTCACAAAACATTTTCATCTCTGTGTGATTATATCGATAAAATATGATGGTTCTGACTTTTGTTGTGTGTTTAACACTTTACAATGAACCCTCTTATATATATGCAACTTGTCATTTCGCAGGTGACGAAATAACCCCTGTTCTGTCTATACAATACACACTTTCTATACCGTATATAAACCTTGTCATTTCACTAAATTCACTGGTGACGATACACATCCCTGTTCTGTCTATAAAATATACACTTTCTAGACTGTATATAAACCTTGCCATTTCACTGGTGACGATTTACACCTCTGTTCTGTCTATACAATACACATTTTCTATAGTAAATATATCATAGGTGGAGCAATAGTGAAGAAACATATCATTTATGTGTCAAGTAATTGTTTCCTGACCAAGATACTTTGCATGGGACAAATAGATACAAAATACTCATTACTACAAGATAAAATATATTCTCTATCATTCACGAACATTAAAAACATTTCATTTTCTAGATCTTCACGTCAAAGCAGATCGGAAATGTAAACAAAATATCGTTTTTAGACCAATACTCACCTCCGACTTTTCTTTTCTCATCAGAGTAATTTGAAGATCTCGAGTGCTATCTACACTTTTAATAAAACTGCTTATACATATTTTTGTTCTAATCAGAAAAAAAACAAAAATGATTTTTAGAAAGAAAAAAAAAAAGAAAAAACAAACAAAACTTATATCCTACAATATTTTTGCAATATTTAGATCAGTATTACTTTATGTATCGCTGTAATGTAATGTAGCTGCTGCAGAAAATTTTCTTGTCAAAAAGGTCTGTTGAAGTTGTGGTTTATTTTGTTTAACGTCCTATTAACAGCCAGGGTCATTTAAGGACGTGGCTGGTTTTGTAGATGGGGCAAAGCTTGAGTACCCGGAGTACCAGGCAAATGCCCCACGTGGGTTTCGAACGCGCAACCCAGAGATGTAGAGCTTGTGATAAAGTGTCGTCGAGACACCTTAACTACTCAGCCACCGCGGCGCCGCCATTACTATACAATGTACCAGACAGTTTATTTTGGATTTTTGGTATATCTTATTTTAAAGATATCGACGTTCATATATTGAAAGTCGTAAGATGTAGATGATTTAAATGTTAAATGATACTTGATATTCCTAAAAGGTAGTTTTCAGTTCTCCATGTAATACCCATCTCAACACACTTGCGAAATAAAAGGATCAATGTACATGTACTAATGGAGTAGAGTTTTGTCCGACTATCTAACTTGGGGGGTATCCTCTAATTGTACATCTGTCCAGCCATTTCACATCTATAACTTATTATCCTATATCACTTATCAAGCATCACGCAATTGGTCCGTGTTCAATTTTATCTCGTTTTAACTGTCATTGTCTATAGACAACTTGATATTTCTTTTAACGCCTTCAAAACATGTATATATCACAAATGATTTCCCTTCTGTTCATGTTGATACTCTGGCAATGGTTGACATTTTGTTGGGGATGCGATAACGCAGATAACGCGGACAATGTGTTTTTCAATAGAACAGTTTCATTTCAAAATGGCAAAATGATTCTCGCGTTACCTTACATAGTTAGAAATATGAATCGCAAACTCCTGCTATGTCGATCGTGGCCAGATGGCTTAACAAAGAAATTTTATCGGACGGTAAAGTTAATATATTTGACTTTTAATGTTTGAATTTTTTAAGCAACAATAATGAACACAGGGATCAGACAGACTATTTTAGTTAAAATTTAATAAACTGAGCGTATCGGTTTTACTTGAATATTCTATGATTGTGAGTCTTGAATACGTCTTTCTTTCGACATGCTATTCATATGTAACTGATGCGTATACTTTATCTTATACACTGATCTTTTCTAGGTTTAAATCTCTTGAAAAAAATACTAAAATGTCATCGATGTTGTGCTTCTCCATTTCTTGAGTATCCCGCCATTTTGTCATGTCTTGGTGATTTTGATATAAACTATAACAATTTCAATTCATAATTGACGTGCATGTCAATTTCACCATCGATAGAAATGGCTTACATTTCAGTTTGGGTAAGTTTCTGATAAAAACCTTTGTTCCTAGCAACGGAATGCATGTAAAACCCGATCTTTGATAATGACTTCAATATCTATTTTGTGCAAGTGTTGAAATGTTGAAGCCTAAAAATAATGCTGAAAAAAATCGGTCAACTAAATAAATGTTTCAATTGACACAGATTTTACTGAATAAAAAATCAATGTTTGTTGGGAAAACGGCCAATGCCTATAGAAGCTCTCTCTCAAGGGTTGGATACAGAAGTGTATATTATGTTACAATTATAATATATATATATACATTAATTTAACAATACTATATTTAGTTTTAACGTTTTTTCATCAAAGCCTATGACAAATGTCACCCGGAATAGAATTAAGAATGTTTGAAAATCTGACAAGCTTGCTGAAAACTCTATACAATAAACACTTTCTAAATCTAAACAATATCTGAATATACATTTTTATCTGTATATAAAACTTGTCATTTCACTGGTGGCTTTTTTTCTTTCCTTACAATACACACTTTACAAAATAAAACAGATAGTTTATCATGAAGTTTCATAACTTTTTATTTTGCAGCTTATATCACTTTAAAGCAGACCTCAAATAAAACCAAAGTATCATTTTTAAGCTAAATTTCTCAAAGTTGATATTAAGCTTTCCCTTGTGCGCTAATTTGGCACATTCACTTTTAAATTTGATCAGGGTATAATGGACAACGTTCTTCGATTCTATCAACTAAAATTTGTTATCGCTATTTCTTGAGAACGTACAGGGTATTATATTTAACTTCATATGTAGGTTTTCCTTCTGAGGCAGACCAAGAAAAGGAAATGGATGGAAAGCCTTCATCGCGTTTTGAAATTTGAAGTTCATCACTAGCCCTCTACCTCTTGGTTGATAGTTTGAAACCTGAGTGGGACAGTTGCCAGGTACTGACCGTAGGCCGGTGGTTTTTCTCCAGGTACTCCAGCTTTCTGCCGCCTTTGAAACCTAGCACGTCTTTGAATGACCCTGGCTGTTAATAGGAAGTTAAACAAAACAAACCAAACCAAAGTATCGTAATACAGTTCTGCGTACAATGTTCATCTCTTCAAAATAACAATTTCACAATATAAAACTTACCAAAGTTACAAAAACAACATACATATCACTAGGTCAATATTTATCAATAATCAGAAATGAAAAAAAAGGAAAACAAAATCGTGGTTGCTACTATTTATTAGGGCGGTATCATGCGAATCGATGACGTCACCACGACCACTTATGTTCGATCATCGACACTCTTCTAAATCTCATCGCCAAACACTGAAAGGAATCTAAAAGAAAATGGTTAAATAAATAAAGTACAGATTGAACGTAATACTAACATATACATGTACACTAGTTCCGCTCTTTTAAACAGAAAGTGTTTTATATTTTCCAATCATTAATTTGAATTTGAATGAAATTGAAAATTGTTATGAGTATGCGAGTAGCAGATTACTTAGTCGAGTGCCGGGGTACGTAAGGAGACTCCCTGTCCGTCAAGGGACAAATGAGTATACTTGTGAGGGACAGGGTACATACCTAGTAAGGCACTGGGTACCAGTCATTGATCTGACGCTGGATACACAGCGGGAATAGAACCATGTTGTCCTCCTCGAATTGATCGCAGTATTTCCTAGCCCAGTACAGCTCATCCCGAGGAAGTTCTTTTGTCAGGTCGACGGACAGCTCCAGTCCGAGACTGAACAACCTCATGGCATTGGATCGCTCCTCGAACTCGGTCACATTCTTGATACGGGGTCTGAAGCGCTTCCATGATGTATGCTTAGCCTGACATGGAGCAGTTCCGCAGAAACGACAGAGGGAACGGCCTGTAGAAACAGATAGTGTGTTAAAACACATTTTCAAGAAATACAAAGGTGACAATAAGTAATCTATTATAAAATATCACACACGGAATGGAGCTTACCGTTATTGTCCTGTAGTGAAAGGAACCGCGGAAAGTGGTAACGAATATCGACATTACTTACGAGTTCTCCATGCTTGGAACATGGCAAGCACGGCTGTCCATAAGTCCTTGGCGCGGTTTCCAAACGACGGTGTATACACGTACGTGTGAACTAACATCAGTGATATAATCCCCCACAGAAGGGTAAAGAATACCTCATTTCCGATTCTCTGAAACAAATAGTTATAATCAACCTCAAGAATTCTACTTGGCTGGCCTGTGCTCCTGGAATTAGGAATTCTTAAAGCGTCCAGAAGGAAATACGTCTATAAATTTCATAACGCATAAGCGAAATGACAAGTCATATAAACATCAATCTTTATCTTAATTGAATGCAATACTTACCCACATCAGGTGGACATGCGTTGGGGAAGCTTTCTCAACTTCTCTTGCGGTGAAATAATACAACATTCTTTTGGTGAATCCTGGCTCGGGCTCCGCGCTACACAAATAAAGTGGCAAAGTTGGGGTGAAATGTTACGACACAATTAAGGGTGCCATAAATGCATCTAGGTACCGTGATGTACATGTATATAATCAATGTAAAAACAAAAATCACAGAAATTGTCCAAACTTACCACGTAAGGTCCCGATAAGCAACATGGCCTTTCTGCATGGCGTTCAGAATTACCACAAATATCAAGAAAATGTTGATATCCATTGTTGTAATCCAAAAATTAAGATAAGAAGTAGATACTTGCGGAGAGACTTATCATCTCCGTCTTTGCCTATTGCTAAGCAGCTCAGCAACGTGAACAGGACGTCACAAATGACCTTTCGTCATCAGTTCCATGACGTCATACTATTGTCTCCGTCCGAGGAAGAGAAGAACGTCTACGCCAGCCGTTGGATGCGTGTGTATTTTTGACGATTTCTTTGTTATTTTTAATTGACATTCCTTTTAATGCAAAGAGTCGTTGTGTTAATTAATTCCGGACATAATCAATTTCCTTTTCATCATGTTCATTATATGTTGATAGTATAAAGTTAGACAGTATATACATTATGTACGAAATTTTCCTTTAGTCTAGTGCATGACTCCCAGACATTGAGAGTCGCTATAGTTCGAGCCTTAGCGGGAGCAGGATTCTAAATCAATTTTCTGTTTGTTTTATTTTTGTTTTCATATGCCACTTCAATAACAATATCAATGTGTACGTCATGTAACGAAATTTATTATGGGTTTGATTTATATACCAAAATATATAACGTAAAGCTGTCTAACAAGTCTATGTTTCTGTGTACTCAATGGACAGATACAGGCAACTTATTGAGAGGCTATAGATGATTTAAGACTACGAATTGTGCTACATATTGCACACAACACATATTTGATGACACGGCAAGTTGTGTTTAATACGTGTACTCATACTGGTATTATAATATATGTTTTAACTACGAGATAGACGTGTCATTGTTGTCTTTGGACCACAGGTGTGTACTGCAAATATTATGGAAGGTATATAACACAACCAATATGATAAGCGTGTGACGTTTCGATGACTACACTGTCACCTTAATCACCTTCATCAGACTAATGACCAGTACGAATCGTGCTAGCACGGAATTGTTTAGTGTACGCGATGGTAATAAATTCGATCTACTGTTTAGGATGTTTCGTCGCGATTTTGTTCCTATTGACCTAGGTTCGAAATAAGTGTGACGAGGTGATAAAAATAAAAAAAAATAAAAAAAAACCCAACAAGTGTACGAGATGGCACATGTTAAAGTGGGTCGTTTATTAATAACACATAGCGTAGCCGATTCGATATTAAAACAAGTAATACAGACAAGTTTGTAGGTAGCACACCTTCATTACCTTAACGATTTAATTGTTTCCTGTCTTTCTTTTGTTATAGTTTCATTCTCTCATACCTTTATAAAAGCTATAATGTAATGTTTTCAACAATTAAATTAATCTCTTTCGATGACCAATATTTATGTAACCTCGTAAGTAGATACGGGAGAAAAGACGGGTGGTTAGCAAATGTTGTATTCTGACCGGACATGCCACGTGCTTGAGACTCGGGGTAAACTACATTTATTTCATTTATATGGTTAGTTGTGATCAAACGATGGTTGGCATATGTTTTAGGCTAGACGTATATAATTGTGAATTCCTCACTGTGCCTCTCGGGTATTATTTTGGTACTTTGTTATTTTTACACATGTTAATAAATTGTTGAACTTTATATGACGAGTCTATTTTCTTTCTCACCAGTTTACTAAATATTGTCTATTACTTGAAAATTCATTTGTATTTGGAATCTGCAAGCGAAAGCGGCAGTCGAACCCTGGGCAAAAACTTGGTAGCAGTCCGACACACGTGGCACCCCTGCGGTACACGTGCTGCGCGTTACAATTGGAACCTCCGGCGGGACCGGTTTATTTCTGTGATATTGCGGTCTCCGTTTTGTAAAGTAGAGCGGTAGTTTTTTTTAAGTAATAAATTCGAAAGTAATATTGTAATATTGAGCTTGAAGGGATAACTTTGGTTAAAAAAAACAACTGGTGAGAATGGAAGGTTCTGAAAGGATGGGCGACGGATCTATCGAGGGGAAGCCACTCGTTAGTAGGGGGGTGGGGGTAATAGAGAATCCTTTGGAACTTAAGCCGGAGTTTGAATTTATTGGGATGGCCAGCCCCTCAGGCAGGGGGACGTCGTAGGCGTCCGCCGACTGGATGAGGTCTGGGGCCTATGACCTCACCTAATTACAATTGTCACTTCCTGTAGTGTAGGATATTTATCATGTGAGAGAATGTTTTAAGTCATAATTATATAACTAATAGAATATATATTTGTTATTTACTTTCATGTAAAATCCTGTGTTGCTGGCACCCCTCTGACCTGGGGGAGGGAACCACGGAAGAGGACCCAGGCCCCTGTGACCATATGGAGCTCCAATAAATGACCGCGCGCGGGGTAGACCTGCCCAGACATAGACACTCGGCTTCCAGAGGTACCATGATCATGACCTTAGACAGCACATGGCGTTTGATCAACTGATGGTGCATGTGAAACAAAACCACAAAGGAACTGCATACAAACTTTTGCAAAATACCTTGTGCAGCTACCAGGGTTGAACTGTATGGTGGTGGATGTGAACACAGGACATTGGGGTAGTCAACTTTGCCCCCTGGTTGACCGTGACCCCCAACCGCGCAGTGCCTTATATATATGTGACGGGAAAGTCTATCGGAGACGTCTGGAGGAACTTTCACACAAATATTAAAGGAACATTTGTTCTGATGCATGTGGTGGTTGAGTGAAGTTGTTCGCACGGGCAGGCAAAGGCAACATGGGCAGGGGCCTGGAGGACACTGGAGTCGACCCCTGGAATTCCTTCCCTTTCCCAGGAGGTGTGCCAGTGACACTTTAGTGACAATAATACCATGGACAGTAATTATAGTTGTATTAATCTGGATGTGAGGAGTATGATAATGTATTGAGGTGAATTGTAACAATTCTTTTCTTCTCTTTTTTATTGTAGGTACAATTAAACATGGATAGACAGGTAACAGGCAAGGTGGCCCTTGTGGGGCATAGTTTTGTCAACCGGGTGGGGGGTTTGATAAAGACTAACAGGGGTGGGCATTATAGGGAGAATTTAGGATTGAGGGGGGTGGAGGTTAGAATGTATGGCAGGTCCGGGGGGAGGATATGGGACGTAGTCGGGTTAGTGGATACTATGATTGGGGAGGGATTTCGGCCAGGGGCGGTTATTCTACAAATTGGGGGGAACGACCTAGATTCACGGGGGGAGGGGTGGAAGCAGTTTATGGGGGTACTGCGAATGATTTTAGATAAGTTGGATAGGTGGGGGGTGGCCCGTGTTGCGGTCATGAGGGTATTCCCTCGCACCCGGTTTCGGGCAGTAACTGGGGCGGAATATGGGGCGCGCCGGGCGCGTCTCAACTTTGCCATGTCCCTTGAGCTCGGGGACCGTGGGCAAAGTTGGGTCGCCCGGAGGCGCCTCATGTCCCCTCGGTTGCTGGCCGATGGGGTTCACCTGAACCCAACCGGCATGAGGAGATACTACCATGAGCTGCAGCACGTGGCCATCAGGGAGTTGAGAAAGATTTAGTTTAGGGGGGTTCTGAAGTAGGTAGAATGGGAGTGGGGGGTGGGGGGTAGACATAAACTGGATACTGGAGGGGGAAAGAATTTTTCAATAGTTGGTGTGTGGAGTCACTTTATTGGTAGTAGTGTGTAAGTGATCACTAAATGTATTTACTAGATATTGGGGCTCAATCAGAGATGACGGGGGGGGGGGGGGGGGGGGGGGTGTTCAGTAAGGGTATTGTAGAGTAGGTTTTTTTTTCTTAGCTGGGAGGTCACCGGTTTGGGGTTGTCCCTTTGGTGGCTAGAGTTGATATGACCAACACTGAGAGGCAAACTCAACCAAGACGCTCCCTCCCCTAAATTGTTCGGGTGGGTTTTCTTTGGCACATAGGTTAGTGTAACCGTTGCAGGAGCTCTGGTCCTTGTGGCTAGAGTTGATATGACCAACACAGGGTATGGGCGACTGCATGGTTATAGATAGGTTGGGTGGGTATAGACTGCTACTGTGTCAACTCTGATCGGGCAAAATATTTAGTTCAAGGAGGAAGTTAAAATTGTTTTAGAATGTCTATAGTGGTTGATTATATATACTGAAACGAAAAAGAAACGCAACTTCAAATTGTAGGTTTAATAAAATAATACTTGTGAGCATTATGTTTAAATTTCATATGTAATAGTTAATATTGAATATTGATGTAACATCCTTTAAATGTTTAGAGATTTTTAAGAACAGGTCACTTTGCTAGAAGGTCATGATTGGTAGTACCCTACGTGAATCCAAGTTGAAATGGCAGCAGTTTTGAAACCGTGCCCTAATATCGTGTGTGTCCTCCTCGAACAGTTATCACATCTCTAATTCTTTGTTGCATTGAGTTCATCAGGGCATTGACTTTCCGTATTGGAATGTTATTCCATTCTTGGACGAGTGCATTTGCTAACTGAGGGAGGGTATTTGGGGGGTTACGGCGATTTCGAATTCTTCTGTCTAATTCATCCCACAAATGCTCGATTGGGGACAGGTCGGGGCTATATGGAGGCCAATCTATAGGAACAATGTTCTGTGTCGCAAGAAAGTCTCTACAGACTCTTGCAACGTGTGGTCTCGCGTTATCTTGCTGAAAGGTTAGATGATGCTGCCTAACAAACGGCACAACATGGGGCCTAAGGATCTCATCCCGATAGCGTACGGCCGTTAAATTCCCATTGACTATCAACAAAGGCGTCTTCAAACCATGGGAGATTCCCGCCCAAACCATAACTGATCCACCCCCAAATCGGTCGTGTTCCAAAACACAGGCGTCAGCAAAACGTTCGCCTCGACGCCGGTACACACGTTGACGGCCATCTGCTCGAAATAACGTGAATCGAGATTCATCGGTGAAGAGCATAGACCTCCAACGTCTCATAGGAAAACGTCTGGGCATATGTGCCGTTGCCCATTGCATACGACGTGCTCGACGTTGCGGTGTTAGTGGTAAACCAACGTACTGTCGCCTTGCACGCAAATTAGCCTCACGCAGTCTGTTGATCACTGTTTGGGGATGAATTCGACGGTTATGATTACCAATCGTATTCCTTGCCGTTTCAGCGGCCGTTAATCTCCTGTTACGCAGGTGTGCCAACCTAAGAACCCGGTCTTGACGTCGCGACGTTACGCGTGGACGTCCTGATCTCGGCTGGTCATCGACTCTTCCTGTTGCGTTAAGACGTGAAACTAATCGACTAATAGTCGATTTGTGAACTCTGAATTGTCGAGCGACGTGAAGTTGCGTGTTCCCTGCCAGAAGCATCGCTATAGCACGTCCTCTATCAACCTTTGATAACCGTGGCATAATTGTAAAAGGAATTATTGTTTGCAAAAGTATTGGCGATGATGTGGCTCAATGTTAGTGATGAATTGATACTGGTTTGAATGAAAAAAGAACGCATATGTTTGTACAGGCACGGTTTTTGATGTTTTTACCGCGCCGGAAGTGCATAGGTCTCTAGTCACACTTGGGTGATTTTGAAGATTGGTATGGGTGTTAGGCAGGGTGCATGTTTATTTCCGCGATTTTTATACAGATATGTATATTTAATACAAAATTAATCACAATTTTCCATGTTGCGTTTCTTTTTCGTTTCAGTATATAATGGGAGTGGCTTCCCCAAATTTAGTCAGGGGGGGGGGGGGGGGGGGGGGTGTTAAGTGCTGACACCGGACAAAAGTCCATGTTTTTTTCATTTTTGGGTTTTTATGTTTGTATTGTAGTGTGTAATTATATAATGTGTTATTTTTTTTTGGTGTAATATTTAGTTATGGAGGTGAACTACAGCTAAATCCCTGCAAACTAACAGTTGTTGCTGGACCCCTGACCAATGTGCTTACTCGACATGTGCAAAATTTATAAATAAATTACATCCTTGAGGTTTCTCTCCAGTTAAATTTAATGTCATTAAATGTTCTATAAGGAACCCCTAGTTCTCCTAAAATTGATATTTGGCCACAGGGTTCCTGTAAGATAAAGCAATTACCAGTTATATCTAGAATTTGATCTCTGCTAATGAAATAAGACACTTGTCTACATATTATTGAGTATAACTCAGCATCAACTGTGAAAGTCTAGGTTTTTTTATTGTGTCGATTTTTGTTGCACAGTGGAAAGTAACATGTGCAATTTGTTAATGTAATGTGTAACTTATTTTTTTATGTGACTAGATGTTATATGGTTACTATATCCCTATTGAAGAACTGGCTGGAAAATAGAAAAGAAATGTTAATATTCATTTTTGGAATTTGAAATACTTATGTGCTCAGGAGTGAATCAAAATGCTCAAGGGTCAAATATTCAATGCTCAAAATGCTCAAGGCCCAAATATTGAATCTCCAAATGCTGAAAGCCAAATGTCAATGCTCAAGGCTTAAATACTAAACATATACTTTGTTTATTCTTCAATATGCTTGAGATCCAGAACTTGAATGGAAATGCTCAAGGTCTAAATATTCCATGCTCAGAGTGCTTGAGGCCTAATTATCAATGCTAAACACATTTATGCATTGTTTTATACTGGGCCAAAGAAATGCTGCCAGGAAAAAAAAAAAAAAAAAAATATTGTTTTACACTAGGCATAGGAAATGCTGAATCATGTAAACTGGCAAATATAATGGACGAGCATGTTTTATATTAGGCATAAGAAATGCTGAATCATGTAAACTGGCAACTATAATGGGCGAGCATCTCGGATGTAAAATCATAATTTGGAAGAAAATTTATGTTAAAACATACAAGGATGTTGATATGTCCACTATACAGAATTGTGTAATCCGAAATGACACCTTGAACTAGATTATTCCCAGGAGCTTGAAAGAAACACTGTATAAAAAGCAGCTGAACCTTTAAAATTTAACATTCTCTGAATAGACATTTTATGGAAAGGTTGTCATTTTGTACAATTTTTGATGATCATGACTTAGGGTGCTATGATCACCCCTGTACTAATTGCCTGTAAAACTAACTTTGTCCTTGTAGATTGACAATACAAAGGAAATATAGGTATAATTATTGATCATGAATTGATATTGTGTTAACTACAATGCATAAGAATCTAACTAAAGTTGTGTGATTGTAAAACCTGATTGCAGGGAGTCGCCTCCATTTTTTTCACTATGTTGTACCAGTTGTTATCTGGTGTATTTTTGTGAAAAATGAAATGTATCGTGGGCCAGTGAGGTACTTCTTCTCTTGTGAACTTAATTTTGTTTTCCTGGTAGGCAGTTAGGTAACATGTTGATGTGGCAACTGATGTCCAGCATTTTCACCTAGATTATCTCCCTTTGGCTGTTTGTAAATTATCTCCCCTTTGACTGTTACCGGCTACGGGTCGTAGCCTATTCAGGTGGTTGGGGGGTATGTAACGCAGTTGCGTTTCGCTCGTTTATTTTTGGACTCATTCCGGAAAATTGTAACATCCGGTTACGTAAGATACCCGTGCTGCTGTGGGGTCAATCACTTTTCGTCCAGGTGTCAGCAGGGTAAGTGGCACCCCTGCGGTACACGTGCTGCGCGTTACATTTACGTAGTTGTGTCAGGTATTTGTCATATTCAGTACTTAATGAGATGTGTATTGTTCAAATCTCCATGTCAGACGAATATTTTGTGGAGAATATGATATCAACAATAAATATCAAGATAATCTCACAATTCCTTCAGCATTAGATGAATGGGTAATGTTTGATAACAGGACAAGGCATAGGAAACACTAATAATAGTCAAGTCTGACCTAATTCCATTCAAAAACTTGATATTAGGGATTAAAATAATATTGATTTTGTAGATTTTACCAAGTGATTGACGATATACTTACATTACTACGGAGGTCATTACTATTGATAGCTTTATATATTCATATCATGACCAGGAAATATTACATACGACATATGTACAACATGTACGTATACAGATGGACGAACAATATGTACCTACAAAATCAACATTCATTTGTGTTCCACATAAAACTCTACGGGTTCATCTTACTTCTCTTGACAGTCACATCATCGTCAGGTACGTATCTACTAGGCCAATATTCTTATTTGTCTCCCATGTATAACCTCTCTTACATATACTTTGTGTATATCATCTGTTATATAATATTAGTTAAGTTTGGACAAAATGAAAACATACAGTAACGAATAACAAAAGCTACCATAAATACACTATCAAGCTAACCATCTCTCGCAACACACACCCACGAAGGAGAAAAGTTCTTACAGTTACAGCAAAAGGATAGAGTATATTACATTATGTATTGGAAAAATGAAAGGTACATTTTTTTTACTTATTATCTAATGCAATATACAAGCATAATCATTGGATATATTAGCTGTATCGTACCTATATGATTATGGCTCAGAATCATGTCAATAAAGCGTTTATTCCCTACATGTCATATCACATAATCAGAAACATATCGGATGACCATATATTGTCTTTAAATAAGGACATCTGTAAAACTCTGTACTTCAAAGCGATACCAATAACAAATTCACATATAGACATCTATGGGTCAGAGGTCGGAGGTTGGAGGTCAAGAACGTGTACGACAATAAATAGAGTTTCAAATGTATTAGAACAGTAAGTAAATAGTAAAATTATTTAAACACTCAATAAACGTTGAAGTTTTTTTAACACTGCACAAAAAAAACCAAGTCTGATTCATCTTCCTGTGAACGAATGATGAGGTTTATTGTCGGTTATTTACCTTTGAAACAACTCATCTCACTCTCCAAATATTATGGTTTTGTCTTTGTGTAAATCTAGAATTTGTTAAGTTTCAGCAGAAACTGGGAGATGGCAAAATATTGAATATAGAAATAGAATTTGTAATCATTGTAATACACATGAAATCGGAGATGAATTCCAAAATTTACTTTGATCTAATCTTGTGAAGAGAAATGAAATAAAGTTTGAAAGTTTAGGACTATTATGCGTGAGTCAGTCTGTACACAATCACAGCAGGTATCACATGACTGAATCACGTGACTAATCTGGTCTATTCACATGATTCTTATCAACAAAATAGCGGCCAATATGACACAATCTGTTTTTGCTAAAGGAGTATATGTCTCCGATAGCTCATCATTCGCGAAATTAAAGTTATTTTTAGATCAGCTTTACGAAATCGTGTATTGGCGAATGTGTAAGAAGAAATAAGTTCGCGAAATGAAGTATTTACGAAGTCACGATTATACGATTCTGTGGATTTCATAATTCAACTTGATGAAAATTTAGGTGAAAACTCTAAATAATCTATCAATATCTGATAGATCAAATTCGACCTGGACGATATTCTATGTTCCTTCTAAGAGACAATTGTGCGAAGTCATATTTCATTTGTGATGTCAAAACCGCTATGACAGTGTTGTAACACAAAAGAACCTTACGACGTGATATAATAAGGCATAGCCATATTTCATGACAGAGTAGGCCTGTTGAGATACGATGTAATTAGGATATTCATCACTCTTATTTACAGAGTTAAGAAAATCTAAACATTGGAAAGTTTCGTTTCCTGTTAGAAAATCGTACTGCATGGTTAACATATAAATTCAATAGTCACTCCACTTATCCACTCAACTACCGCCTGTCTACGTACAGTCATGTTTCAAGTGACATAACGAGGAGGTTTAACGACAAAAGGAAATATACTGTGGTTATCATAATTATACGAGGAAGGTCTGTATGACATATGCTGATTTGATCAAAATATCAAACTAACAACTATCAATCAACGAAACCGAAGCGATATGTTTGAAATTAATTACTTTTAAGGCGGTTGTGACGACGACGACGACGACGACGATGATGATGATGATGATGATGATGATGATGATGACTGTTTATGTCAATGGGTATCATTTTGGTAAACATTATTGACCTTGAACTTTGTTCAAAGTCACTTGAAAGAAATTTGTTGAAACATTACAATGTTTGAGTGCACAAGTATACACAGAATGTATGCATCCGCATATGTATGCTTATGCATGTATGATATCAACCTAATATTCAAGTGTAAAGTACTTTATTACAAGTCATTGAAGTCAACTATGTATAATGTATTAGAAAGTAAAAGTGTAAAATGTTGGAAAAAAAAAAAAAAAAAGTTGATGTACAGTATATGTATGGATGTGTATACAATTATCATTACTAAGTATGCAACTTACATGTGCTACATTATGAATACCTGTATATTAGGTATACAGATACCTGACTACTTTATACCTAAAATCAAGTATAGAATGGGTAGTATATGTTTAGTGTATAGCTGTAAATATTATATAAAGATGTGTACATGTTCGTTTAAAGTACATGCATGTGTAAGTATCAATCTTTAACATAATAAGTCAAACGCAAAAAAAAAAAAACAATTTACAAAAAAAATAAAAAATAATCATGAATAATAATACCAAGCACCTACATTTCATAACATTGAATACACAGGGATTAAGAGATACATCAAAGAGAAATCGCCTGCTACAATATATAAAGAAACAAAAAGGACACCTTATTTTCTTGCAAGAAACACATTATACACCAGAATTATTTCCACTCCTAGAAAAAGAATTTAGTGGGAATATCTATCACAGTATTGGAAAAAGTGATAGCAGAGGGGTAGCAATTTACATTAGTAAAACTGTACAATACACATTAATTGATCAATACAAGTCAGAGGATGGAAGAATTTTAATCCTAGTTTTAAAAATAAATAACAATATATATACAATTACAAACATCTATGCACCAAATGACCCAACCAAACGTAATGCTTTCTTTAAAAAGATAAAAGAAAAGATCTCTGAAGTAAGTGTTGGTATTAATATTATTGGTGGTGATTTTAATGAAACTCTAGGACAAATAGATAGGAAATCACGAAAAAGCAAGCTAAAAATAGAAAGCCTGTTTTTGGTCTGACAGATTTAATTAAGTCCTTTAAATTTATTGATATTTGGCGTATTAAGCATCCAAATATTATGCAGTTTAGCTGGAGGAGAAAAAATGGAAAAGAGGCAAGCAGGTTAGACTACTGGTTGATAACAAAAGATTTCTTAAATAGGGTAAAGTCATGTGACATTAGACCTGCGCAGATTCGCTCAACTGATCATTTAGCCATATCACTGAAATTGATAAATGTAGGTGAAAACAGAGGAAAAGGGAGCTGGAAATTAAATAACAGTATATTAAAAGACAAAAAGTACACTGTAAAAATAGAAGATGTGTTTGGAAAAGCAATAAGAGAATGTCTAAAGGCAAATTTAAATAAAAGACAAACATGGGATTATACCAAAATTCTTATCAGGGAAGCTACAATAAATTTCTGTAGAATAAAAAGTAATGAAAGAAAAGAAAATATTTTGTATCTGGAAGAAAAGCTTGTGCGTCTTTATGCAAAAAATGATAGTGTAGAAGAAGCAATAACTGAAGAACAGATTAAGATATTAGAAAAGGAAATAGAAGAATATTATGATTATAAAGCACAGAGAGAAAAAATTAGAGCAAGATGTCAGTATGTAGCTAATGGGGAGAGAAGCAATAAATATTTTCTAGGATTAGAAAAGCAAAGACAGGCTAAGAAAGTTATACATGAAGTTCTAGATAGAGAAATTTTTTTAGTAACTGATGAGAAAAATCTTCTTGATGTGATACGGTTGTTCTATAAAGATTTATATACAAGTGAAAAACTAGATATAGAATCCATGAAGATTTATATAGAAAATACACATATTCAAAAAACTTTAAATGAAACAGAAAAAGAAATATGCGATGGCGTTCTAACAAAAACAGAATGTACACATGCTATCAAAAAAATGAAAAAAATAAGAGCCCTGGCTTAGATGGACTAACTGTAGAATTTTATGAACATTTTTGGAATATGATTGGGGACACTGTTATAGATGCACTAAATGAAGGGTATAGTGAAGGTGAAATGTCAGAATCGCAAAAAATAGGTTTATTGTCATTAATTTATAAAAAACGTGATGAAACTTCCTTACAAAACTGGCGACCTATCACTCTGTTAAATGTAGACTATAAAATTGCAGCATATGTTTTAGCACAAAGATTGAAAAAAATAATGCCAAAAATCATACACACGGACCAAAATGGATACATAAAAAACAGATTTATTGGATTTAATATTAGGCAAATACAGGATATAATAGACTATTCAGAGAACTTTCATATAGATAGTGCAGTTTTATTTTTGGATTTTAAAAAGGCTTTTGATACTGTGGAATGGGATTTTATGCTAGAGGCTTTAAAACATTTTGGATTCGGGGAATCTTTTGTATCTTGGGTAAGAACAATGTATTATGATATATATGGGTGTATATATCTAATAATAATTGTATTTCTGATACTTACCAAATATCGCGCGGATTTAGGCAAGGCTGCCCGTTAAGCTGTCTTATCTTTGTAATAGCAGTTGAAATTATGGCAACTAGAATAAGGGAAAACAATAGGATTAAAGGAGTTACAATTAAGGATAAAACGATGAAAATCTCCCAACTGGCCGACGATACAACTTTGTTCTTAAAATCAGATGAAATAAAAGAAGCAATTAAAGAAGTAGATTGTTTTGGTAAACATTCAGGACTTAAATTAAATAAAGACAAATCTGAAGGAATCTGGTTGGGTAAAAATAAAAACAAAAAAGATGGGTTTGGGATAAAGATGTCGAGAGAAAACATTAAGTCTCTTGGTGTGATATTTGGAGTTAAAAAAAAAGGAAGTAGAGCAAATTAACTGGGAAAAAAACATAGACTCTATAAATTATCTAATCAAGAATTGGAAAAAAAGAAAACTCACTTTAATAGGAAAAAGTACAATAATAAACGCACTAATAATACCTAAAATAACATACCTATCATTAGTGCAGCATGTTAGTACTGAACAAATAAAAGTTTTGGAAAAAATAGTATTTAAATATCTATGGGATGATAAACCAGATAAAATTAAACGAAGTGTAATGATAAATGAATATGAAGAAGGGGGGCTAAAAATAAGAGATATTGAAACACATGTAGAAATGCTAAGAGTCACATGGGTAAAGAGACTGTTTGATACAACACAAAAATATTCTAACTGGACCATAATACCTAAACTTTATTTTGATAAATTTGGTAAGGACCTGATGCTTTTTAGGATGAGAATACAATCATTAAGGAAAATAGATAATATAGAAAAAATCCCTTCCTTTTACAGAAATATCCTGGAGTCGTGGATAAAATTTAATACCCGGGAGAGAAAAAATAAACCCAAACACATTCAAAATGAAATAATATTGGGAAATACTCACATTACCTGTGGTGGTAAATCAATCATATTAGAAAATTGGATAGAAAGTGGTATAATAAAAATGGAAGACTTATGTGATGAAACAGGAAAAATAAATGATGCCTATATTTATGCGAAACTAGTAATTAAAGGAAATTGGATTGCTGAAATAATGAAATTAAAAAAATCAATACCCAAAACATGGATTGAAGAAATGAATAAAACTGAAAGGAAAGAAACAAGTAAGGACGAAATTGAAAGATTAAGTGAGCATACAAATAAATTCATTTATAAAACCTTACTTAAAAGTAAAAAAGACAAGAGGCCCATGGGCCTTAACGGTCATCTGACAAACACTTACACTTACAGCAGGGACACACCCCTCAATCCAGCATTATTACCATAAATCATTTATCGCAGCCAGTTATGTTTTAGATCAAATTTGGTTTTTATCCATTTAGCTTGTCCAGGAAGAGCAGCATCATAAAGCAAAATTTTAGCCAAGTTCCCATTTTTGGGGCATGCCCCTCTGTGTCCCAATGGGTCAGACAAGACTCATTTATATCAATTAGGATTGCCTTTCCCCAATGATGTTTCATGCTAAATATAGTTGTAATCAATTAAGGCATTAAGGAGGAATTGCATTTTAAAGAAATGTTTAACCTAAGCGCTCCTTTTGCCCCATCTTTTTTTCCCCAGGGGTCAAACCTGTCTCATTAAAAAATATGATTGCCGTCACCTTATATTTCACATCAAATTAGGTTGTAATCCACCAAAAGGTTAGGGAGGATTAGGATTTAACAGAAAATATTCACCAAAGTTCCCCTTTTGGGGCCCTGCCCCTAAGGCCCAGGGGTCTCACTAGCCTCGTTTATATAAAATATGACCACCCTTCCCAAAGGATGTTTCACACCATATTTCGTATTAATCCACCCAAGGGTTAGAGAGAAGTAGGATTTATAGCAAAAATTCACCAAAGTTCCCCTTTTGGGGCCCCGCCCCTCTGGCCCTAGGGGTCAAACCAGCCTCATTTATATAAAATATGATTGTCCTCCTCCAATGATGTTTCACACCAAATTTGGTAATAATTCACTATGGGGGTTAGGAGGAGTAGTATTGTAAAGCAAAATTTCATCAAAGTTCCCCTTTTGGGGCCCTGCCCTTCTGGCCCCAGGGGCCACACCAGCCTAATTTATGTAAAATATGACCACCCTCCCCCAATGATGTTTCACACAATATCTGGTTGAAATCCACCAAAGGGTTAAGGAGGAGTAGGATTTTATAGCAAAATTTCATAAAAGTTCCCCTTTTGGGGCCCTGCCCCTCAGGCCCCAGGGGCCACACCAGCCTCATTTATATAAAATATGACCACCCTCCCCCAATGATGTTTCACACAATATCTGGTTGAAATCCACCAAAGGGTTAAGGAGGAGTAGGATTTTATAGCAAAATTTCATCAAAGTTCCCCATTTGGGGCCCCGCCCCTCAGGCCCCAGGGGTCACACTAGCCTCATTTATATAAAATATGACCGCCCTCCCCAAATGATGTTTCACAACATATCTGGTTGAAATCCACTAAAGGGTTAAGGAGGAGTAGGATTTTATAGCAAAATTTCATCAAAGTTCCCCATTTGGGGCCCCGCCCCTCAGGCCCTAGGGGTCACACCAGCCTCATTTATATAAAATATGATCACCCTCCCCAAATGATGTTTCACACAATATCTGGTTGAAATCCACCAAAGGGTTAAGGAGGAGTAGGATTTTATAGCAAAATTTCATCAAAGTTCCCCTTTTGGGGCCCCGCCCCTCAGGCCCCAGGGGTCACACCAACTTCATTTATATAAAATATGACCGCCCTCCCCCAATGATGTTTCCAACCAAATTTAGTTGTAATCCACCCAAGGGTAAAGGAGGAGTAGGATTTTATAGCAATATTCACCTAAGTTCCCTTTTCGGCGCCCCGCCCTTCTGGCCCCAGGGGTCAGACCAGCCTCATTTATATAAAATATGATTGCCCTCCCCCAATGATGCTTCAAACCAAATTTGGAAGTAATCCACCCAAGCGTTAAGGAGGAGTAGCGTTTTGAAAGAAAAAGTTTACGGACGGCGCACGGCGCACGGCGGACGGCGGACGGCGCACGGCGCACGGCGGACGACGACGGACGAAGCACGATGACTATAGGTCATCCTGACCCTTTGGGTCAGATGACCTAAAAATCCATATTTAGTAGAAAAGTGGAATAACAATATTCAATGCGAGAATAACAATATACAAGATTGTTTTGAATTTATATTCAAGAAATTGCCTGATAATGTCTTAAAATTTTTTAAATGGAAGCTGATACATAATATTATTCCAACTAGGAAAAATCTTAAAAGATGGCGGATTGAAAGTACAGATGTATGTCCATATTGTAATAAAGTTGATGACAACTTGCATTTTTTCATAGAATGCTCACATCTAGATGAGTTTTGGAATACTATAACAATGAATTTACATAAAATGGGAATATTTACAAAAATAAGAACACTAAAATGTATTGTCATTGGGTATCAACCAGGAAAAAAGAAGTTTCAACAGTTGAATTTTCTACTTGTACTAATAGGCTATAATATATATAAATCATTTTATGTCAGTGAAAAAAGAACAAAAACAGTAGATATTTACAATATGTTCATGGCAGACCTAAATTTCTACACGAAGTATTTTCATAAGGTCCTGGACCAATAGTTGTATGGTATGCCGACTTGGAACCTGGGCAGATCTTCGTCTTAATGCTCCAAATCCATTCTAAAAATAGATTAAATGAAAAAATTAACATGAACAAGATAAATTAGTTAAAATAATAACTCGACCTTCTTTTAATATAACGTTAAATCATTGTCATTTTTGCAGTTTGTTATAACTAATTAAAACACCTCATGGATGTTGTACGTTGTAATATTTGTTTCTCGATCTGGACCAAAACTGCGAGTCAGAATCACAGGTAGGCCTAGTAAGAATCAGAAATAACTTAGTCTAAGTCTTTGGTAAAGCAGTATATGATAGAAATTATTCTCAATAATGTAAATTTAAATTCTGAACTGTTTAAAACAGAAAAGATTATCTAAAAGTAAGGATCTAAACAAACCGCATTCCC